>NW_024531932.1:1971070-2231958 GCF_017590135.1 Pyrgilauda ruficollis
TTTTTTTTTTTTTTTTTTTGGGGGGGGGGGGGGGGGGGGGGGGTGGAAATAAAGATACCAAATGCAAGGATTTAAACAAATGAAGATAAGCTGATAATAGGATTTGCAGAGTGAATTAACCTGCACACCACCAGAACTTTACTGCCCTCAGTTCCTGCTGACAGCACCTCAGGAGATTCCCATGGGAATGCAGTCACTGTGGTTTGCTTCAGGTAATGCTTCCTGTAGTCAAAATTCACCAGCTGCTCTGAGCAACTGGGTGTAAAGAGATCACTTCTCTGTCCTAATTTGATTATGTGAATTTCTTAAGGAGGAAAACTCCTTAACCAGTTTTCACAATTTACCATTATTTTATTGCCAATTTTCCTAATGAATTACAAAGATCAAGAGCTATGCTGAAAGCCAATTCTCACATAGTAAGGGTGAAGAAAAAAAAAAGCTCAGTAAAATCTGATTTTCCTCATCATTGGCTCTTTCATATCCCAATAATCCATTTCTGAAACACATTCTAATCTCAGGCACAGTGTGGGCATCCCAGCATACCTAGAAAAATCTGTTACTGTGCACCATGCGTGACATTAGAATCTGGCCCTTCCACTGTAGCTGGAACATTTGCATAAAGTTCTTACAACTTTTTATAATAGCCATATTTTCTAATATTTGCAACTGTGCACATTTTAGCCTGGACTGCCTTTCATTCCACAGATGGCAATTATGAAAAGCCCTCACATATGGCAACTACAAAAATAAATATTTCGGAGACTGCAAATGTACAAATTCCCCACAGAGCTCAGCCCCCCGAACACGGTCCCTTTTCTGAGCACCTGGGTCAGCCTTAGGCCCTACTCCCGCAGCGAAGTCAACCAGCAATGTCAGAAAGTCGCTCGAACCCAAGAGATGTCAATTTCTATGATTTTACACTCATTTATTTCTCCAGCTTGAGAGTGGATGAACTTTCTGAATGTATTCAGGAAACCCTCTAGGCACATATTTAACTTCATATACAGAATTAGCCCCAGGGAGATCAGTCACATCTCTACTTGGACAGATTATCAACATTTTGTTCAGATTTTTCTTTTCTTCCCCCCAACTAAGTCTGTACTTGAGTTCATGAGGCACAATACAGGCCGTACCCAGTGGCCTTTCTGAGCAGCTTTCACTGCTCTTCCAGGAATGCTGAGGAGGTGGCCAAGTTTTGCCCTGTCCCTGGGCTGGCACAGGGGGGCCCTGGCAGGTAGGAGCAGGTATCCAAACACACACTGGGTATCTTGGGATGTTGGATGCTCTTCACCAGTGAAGCAATTTTCAATAACACAGGTAATTTTTCTTCAGAAAGACATAATCTGTTGTTTGCCAGTTCATTCTTTTAAAACATTCCAATCAACTTCACTGCAGTCTCAAACACCAACTACTTTGTTTTCCAAGGGCTGCTCAACTTAACATTTGTGTTATTTTTTATTAAACCTAGATATAAAGTATGCATTCTCTTACTTTTTAAAAAAATTACCTCTAATTCCTTAGTCAAAACCCTCCAGTCTAACATCAACTTGTTCAATAGCTACAGAGGCTCTAGAAATATGGCATGGCTTTTCTTTCCATGCATCTGAGATCAGTGCAACTTTCTGCATGATTGAATGGCCATACAATCTGGAAATGTTAAGTACTAGATAAATGTCTATTATTATTTTGCCTCACTGAGATGCTCACACACTTTCATTTTGATTTTTCACCTGTCACTGACTAAACTGTTACCCAATACTGGCCTCAAGATTTATACTAATGTCTGCATAATTATTTTCAGAGCTTCAGATCAAGCTTCACAATATCTCTGATTTTTTGTAGGAATCCAGCTCCAGGTTTCTTGGAGCCTGCTGGTTTTTAAATAATACAGTAATAACTTCATTTTTTTCACTTGCTGCATATTCCTCCTAAATCTCTCTAAGAGGCAAAACACGTATCATTCCTACAAGGGCATTAATATCCTGTTGTGTTTTTCTGACTTACCTTTCCAAATCTGTTGTCTAACTACATACTATTTATTTGACAAAAATATGTAGAGAAAAGGCTGAGTTCCAGACCTGCACTGGCATAAATCTGCACCATTTCCTTGGAAGCAGTGACATTCTGCTGATCTCAATTACATCTACAGCAGGTGATGGTTTGGTGTGAATGTGTTAACCCTTGTGCCTGCCTTCAGCACACACCTACGTAAAAAGAATAAAAGCTGAAGTCTTCTCTAGTTTAGCAGCAGATACTTGACTCCTCCAAGTAACCATCAGCAAAGTGCAACCATCTCTACTGTTTCTGGCCGTAGCAGCTCCTGGAATAATTTGAGGAATGCCTCGTTTGCTTTCATCCAGCCACTGCAACAGCTTCTCAGCATGGAGCTTTTTGACTGTACTATTTCTGTCCTATTAACTCAACACCCCTCTGCACCTTCAAATCACCTCAGTCCTGCTCGAGGCTAGCAGCCCCCTTTTCAGCTGCTGTTCTCATCAAGGACAGTAAAAGCCTTCAAATCTCAAACAAAACTAACTTGTCTCAGTAACATCAGGACTTAGTATTTAGCCTAATTTATACCCACTGAAATCTCAGTAAGACACACAGGATGCAAAATCAACCCACTATCAAGTTTTCATTACATGCCAATGAAATTGACTTTTCTCCATTAACTAAACTGCACAACTCTTTTTTTTTCTGATAGTACTTTTCTTTAAGTCTTCAGATGTTCAGTTCCTCTAGCTCCTCAGCTTTTTTCCTCTGAAAATAAAGCTTTTGTTCGTAACAATGATACTGCAAATCAGTGTTTCCCAGCACCGTTCTCAACTTCTTTCCCCTTATCTTTCCAATAATTTTCATGCTATTGAAAGCTAACAGCTTTGTTTGCCATCCTGCCTTCTTGTGCTATTATACATCAGAGCCTTCGCAACAGCTGCTTTGAAACGCTGTACATCATCACTGAGCCACTTTGCTCATTAAAGAAACAATAATTAAGAGCAGTTTGTTTGTTTTCAAGTAAACAAAAAATTCAATACTAAAAATTTAACCGAGTGACTCATCTGGTTCTATCCATTCATCTCACCTGGCTTCCTTGAAACAAAATAATCCATATACAGCAGCTGTTCCTAAGGATGGGTCTCTCCTATAAACCAGACCCAAATACAACCTTGCAATAGCTGTGCTTTAAGTACTGCAGTAGCTAACCAGGACAGAGTGCTCAGTCACTATGGCATTTCCTCTCTCCCCAAGGTTTTCCACGCATCCAGGCAGCACTTCCCAACTCATGTACACTGGGGAAAACTTACATCAGGAGCCTTTTCAGATAAATGTATGCACAGTGGCAGCAGCATTTTACAGCATCGGTCTGTACAATGTTTAAATCAGACTGAGCACTCAGGGGAGGAACCGTATTTTACTCTGGTCCTAAGTGACAGGTAAGGAACAACAGAGTTTTGATTCTATCAAGACTGGGTGTGTAGTGCAAACAACATTGATGAATGTTGTTCTAAAGCCCTGGTTTAAAAACCTGTCTTCTGAAAGAGTAAAGATCTCCTGTCTAGACGGAAACTCTAATTTTTCTGTCTGGGCAGGAAACCAAATCCTACAGCAGTGAAGATTACAAAATAGAAATGAGGGAAAAAAGGAAAAAAGCAGAGAGGAGTAGCAAACATATTAATTTACTTTTTCCCGAGACTGGGGAAAGATAAAGATCTTTCTAAACACATTTAAAGCATTAAGCACAGAAAAATCAGATCCTGTTGTAACCACAAGGCAGCGTCTGTGTTTGTGTTCATCACTATCGGTATGTGTGAACCAAAATCCGACTGCTCCCCAGAGTATCCACCTTTCCTCAGAAAAAGAAAAGTTCAGGACAGGGTCATTGTATTCCTGCAAGAATACATGAGCCCACTTCTGTGAAACACTTCATTCATCCATTTCTAATTAGGAGTGAGCTCATATTTATATTAGAGGAATTTAAAGACTGGTAAGTGACAAAAATGCTTTTCTTGTCAAGTGACCAACTGCAGTTGTTCCAGCAATGCTGATAGTGTTGTGTTTGCACAGCTTTCTCTGCACCTGACACCAGGCAGGAGGCTGTCCCAAGTCATTCACATCATGGGCTGTCCCATTCAGATTCCTCAGCAGATTCTTCTGGCTGCAATACCTTCTGGGACTGTATAAAGCAAACATTGCTAAAATGGTCCTGTCATTGTGCAGTTCCCAGCTGAAGTTGCCAGGACAGTGCACAGGTATGGCACAATTCTTCCCTAAAGGATGTGTGCTGTGTGTGTAGCGTCCTGCTCATTTCATCTACCAGTGGAATGAGCAGAGTATTACAGAAGAGCACAGCTGAAACAAGGTCAGGAGGTCAGCTTTCTCCAGGATGCTGCAGTGAAATGGACTGTGAAACATCCTGCTGTGTGTGAGAGCAGGAAGAAAGGATATTATAACGGCCATGCTTAATACAAGGTAAAACCAGAATTTTAAACACAGGTTGATGATTGCCTTTCTCTGTTGGAATTCAGTATAACTGCAATTTAACATGCATAGCAAAACAACTCCTAGAGCATTTTTCCTGACCTGTAAAGAATGAATAGGTTGCCAAAGAGTCTGCCTCCACAAGTCAAGGAGATGAAGATGTGCATATAAATGCAGCACCCTCAGAACTGTGACGGGCAAAGGGCACAGGGTGAAGGTGGCAGCAGTTCAAGTCCTAGCATCTCCATGTCTCCATTTTGCACTTGTGTGATGCCCTCTTCGTGCAGTTTTATCCCAGAGTAGGACAGGCTGCTAGTGCAGCCCTACACTGTATTGGCACTTCTGCATGAACAGGGAAATTACCTCTCTCCTGGTGCCTCCATTAACACACAACTGCATCACAAATTTCAGTGTCTGTGCAAAAGCCACAGCAGCAAAGAGTAAATACACAGTACCTAGGGCAACCAGGATGTGGGAGACAAGGAATAAGGACATCTTTCTGACTAATTAAGATGATAGATTTCAGGCCTTGGCTTTTTTTTTTTTTTTGAGGATGCTCTAATGCTAGCTAGCTCTCTGTCCTTAAGAAGCACAGGGAAAGCTCATCCACATCCAACTCTGATAATACCCTTTAATTCCATGTCAGAAGCTTTGTTTCCTGCAAACTCTTGAAGAAGAAATACTTGACCCTAAACAAAAAGTTCCAACAGGTATTTTTTGTGCTAAAAATAGATTTGGAAAATTTCCCAAACTAGGCCCCTTGCCTAACAACTAAGTTTTTTTTTTTTTTTTTGAGTGAAGGTATTTTTGCACACAATGTAACAGAATTCTTCACAGTCCTTCCAAGACAGATCAACGTGTAATAGTTCCGGTCTGACAAGCAGTAACACATAGCCAATAGATTAATCTTAATCGTTTGTACTTTAGAAGTTCTGCTACAAAATAGGAATGTTTGTTTCCTCTTTGGGAAGGAAGGGCAGACAGCAGATTTCCAGACAAACAGGAAACTGTTGCTCAAACCTTAGGTCTTTGATCTCTCCTCATTACAGAGTATCCTCTCTTTTGGCTTTTCCAAGACTCCTCTGGCTGGCTGTGCAGGCAAGAGCCCAGCTACAGTAGCACAACATTGAGAAGACAGAAATGATGGTATTTAGATAGGGAGGGGTGCTTCAAAAGCACTTCCATGACATCTCCATCTGTATATGACACCTGCAAGAGAATCAGGATGAGCTGGAGTCCTGGACTCCAGCTGGACTCTTTGAGGCTATTGGATGTCCAAACAGGAAGATCTGTACAAACAGAAAATCCACTCAACACCTCAATAGCCACACTTGCCTACAGCACCTGGTCACAGTAAACTATCTCTTTGTGAGCTGCAGCCTCAAAGTCAACAGATTAATACTTGGGAATAAAGCCACAGTTGACTGAAGTAGTCCAATTATTATGAGAAGCAGCAGCCCATCTGCTCACTAGCCATGGAAACACATCCCTTTGCATACCTCACTGCTCCCAGGGAAATCAACAGCTCTGGCCTCAGCATCAGAGCACCACAACCTGCTGGAGTGCTTGGCAAAGGAAAGAGCACAGCCAATGGCAGCAAGCTCACTGCAGCATTGCCACAAAACTAAAAGGTGCCCCTTGGAGAAGAGTAATTTTTTCATTTCCATTCCAGGCAGAAAGGTCCCTGCTAGAGCAGCACAGCTCCTACAGAGGCAGAGGACCTGGAGTGAGGGCAGGAGCTGTTTACCCCATTGTGCAGGCTGCCAGTTGCAGGTCATGCAGCTTTCCACAGCTCACCAGATTCAAGAGAGGAGGGAGTTCATTGCCCTATACAGAGGGACTTGCAAGCACAGCTATCCAGGGGAACCTGAACTGTGACTGAGTCCACAGGCCACTGGGCTTTAGAGAAAGGCAGTGCAATAATCCTACACCTACAAATGAGAAAGAGAGGGCTCAAATGAGTCAGGCAGCTCAGAACAGCACCACTGCTCTCGTCAGCCAAACATACCAGTTATGTAAAAGGCTACAGCACAAATATAATTCTGATTTTAATCTGTGTACAGTAGGAGAGTTTGGTTTTTGTCAGCCACTGCTGTCATGTATCACTGACAACATTACTCTGCTGTCTTGGTCAGCCCAAAGGTCCTGCAGCTCAGCACACGATTTCTGACAATGATGGTTTAGGAGAAGAATATCAACCACTGCAAGACTATTTCATCTCTCCTTCAGCAACCCTTCAAACAACCTGAGCCAGATGTGCTATCTTCACGTTTTACAGCCTCTTACAGGACTTCCTTTCATGAACTTGCCTTTATAATAATGTATTTAATCCAGCTACACTTTTGGTATCCACAACATTTCTGATCAACAAATCACACAGTTTAATAATGAGTCTGGGGAAAAAAGGCTACTTCTATTTTAAAACCCTGTTCCCAGTATTATCCCCACTACAAAAAACATTTACTAATCCTTCCCTTCTCACTATTTTCTACTTATTATTTTACAGACTCTCTATTTCATACTGAAATAAATGGGCAGGAGATCTTTCTCCTTTTTAATGCCTTTATTAAAGAGATTCAGCTCAGGTGGGGAGAAATCGACGGGTTGCGCCCACGCCGCCGCTGTCCCCAGGAGTGGCACGGAGGAGGAGGGTGATGCAGCTCTGTCCGCTGGTCTGCAGGCAGAGCTGGGGACTGCGTCCTCACGGGAGATTCGCAGATTCCTGCTTTTCGGTCCAACACTTCGGGTCCCCTCCTTAGTGAACATCCTTTCAGGTCAGGGTGAGAAGCAAAAAGGATCCAAGCAGGTACTGGACTTCACGCCCATCCTTAGACATCACCTAGGGTCCCCTAATTCTATATTGCCTTAATTAGGGGTTTTCTTGGAAAACAGGAAAATTTTGGAGCAGTGCATTCCTCATCTGCATACGTGGTCTCAGGCCACTCCTATTCTCCTGGGCTGCGTGTCCAGGTGTAGCTCCTGGGCAAGCATCGGGAGGACAATGGCTAAATCACCAACCATTGACAGGCAATTTCCCCCCTCTTTTTCTTTGATCAGGCTTAATCTTAAGTTTAAGCTTGCATCAACTTACAATTTTTGGCTCATTAACATATAATTTCCTATATTTTTTGTATTGATTATGAATTTCCTGAGCACTCTGGTAATGCAGCGCTTTTTTTCTTCCCTTCTGTGCCTGCTGCTGGTGGTGGACCCCCCCGTTTCACTTAAAGCAACCTGAGGCTTTTTTATCCCTTCTCTCCTTAAATACACCTTCAATGCTTCCCTCAATAACTCATTAATGTCTTTTTCTGGTTCGTGGTTTTTAGGGGCTTTCTTGGAAAACAGGAAAATTTTGGAGCAGTGCATTCCTCATCTGCATACGTGGTCTCAGGCCACTCCTATTCTCCTGGGCTGCGTGTCCAGGTGTAGCTCCCCTCCTGGGCAAGCATCAGGAGGACAATGGCTAAATCACCAACCATTGACGGGCAATTAAAGAAGAACTCTCAACAATGAAGCTAATTTAACAGCAATTGGTCTAACCAGTTTTAGCTCTGTGACCTTAAACAAAAATAGATCACTTTTTATTCATAACAATACCACTACAGTTTTCCCTCCTCTAAGATGAAGACTCATCTTTGTCATTCCTTGTATGGAACAGCTTCAAAAATGCAATAAGCCTTGTTGGGCTCCTCATCTATCTTTCTGAGAGGAGAGAGGCGCCAGAACTGCATCTGAGATGTGGATTCTGAGCAGTGGAGTGATGCAGTCACACAATTAACCAAAACTACCTGGAAGTAATAACTACCACTTCAGTGCCCTTCATGTTACATGTACAGATCAGCAGTGGCTTCTACAATGTACAGTAATTTCCATTTTCAACACTTCATTTATCATTTGATCCCTTAACCACCTGATATTTAGAGATTCCGCTATACCTCTTCACAGCCACTTTATTACCACAAACAATGCTCTGACTTAAGCAAATACCTCCTCATTCCTGACACACTTGCCTGAGACCATGAGTAGGTGATGAGATCTCCCTGGGACATGCCAGTGATCTCCGTCCTCAGTGAAAATTAACTATTTAGTCCTTCTTTTTTGTTGTTTTATATTTTTTATCAGACTTCAAGTCATGTTTTCTTTGTATCCTTTGACATTTTTCTTCTTGTAATGGCACTCAGCAAAGAGACCTCATTTCAACTTTGTGGAAGTCCACACAGTTCCATACCTTAAGGCATTTTTCTAACATTTTGTGCATTTAGGCACCAGATTTTCTCTTAGATAACCTCACATTAGACATATGTATAAGCTACAGGTTGAAAACACTGACTGTGGACATACTTTAAAGAAGACAGAAGTATTAGACCTAATTTTCATCAATTACAACACTGTAATATGATACATCTACTCAAGGTAGACAGAAAAAGAAATCAGCTACTTACCTGGTCACCTTGAGAGAAAATATAGCTATTTTAATTGAAAAATAATCTGTACTGCACCTTAATAATGCCAGGGGTCGCAATTTTTTTTTCAAAGAGGAGCATGACAGGCTTCCTTACTGTGACATGAATTTACCTATAATGTCAATTAAGACCTGATGAGGTTCTTGAACAGAAAATAATTTACTTCCTTGAATGCTCACAGCAAAACACTCCCTCAAGTAAGATCAGTTTTTCTTCATTTTTTCCCCTCCCTTACAACAAATATCCTTTAAAACCTCCCACAACAGGAAAGAAAACACAGAAATTAAATGGCAGCCATAGCTTCTAGGAGCTCTTGAGGCAGAACCTTCTTTCACAAAGAAGGAAAATTACACAGTAATACAGAAAAATATGGGAAAGAAATATCCTCAAACTCACTGGAAAAACAAAGTATTTTCCACTTAAAAAACAAGGGAGATGAAATAGACACAATCTCAAGAGAAAGCAAAAAACCTGCAGGAGCAAAATATGTAAGATCTGGCAGTCTTTGAACGAATATGAGCAGACAGTAAGACAAGATACTATCTAAAACACTCCCCTGGCCAGTGTGAGCCAGTTTCTAGACACAGATAATAGAGCTGGAGTCTAACTCTGGCAACACTTCCATGCTCTGTCATGCCAACAGTATAATGGAAAAGGAAGCATTGATGGGTGGAGCTGCACATGACTTGCCATGAGATCTGAATGGTGTTACAGGACCGTGAATGGCTTCTCAGTAGCTCTGCTTTGTAACTAGACTCAGCGTCATTTTGAGCCATTCAGAGCCACAGTGTGCAGATGGAAATGGCTCTCACACCCCTCTTTACTTTACTTTGTGCCTCAGACACTGCTGTGCCATGGCACAATGTCTATCCCGGGTGCTGCAAACAAACCAGTGAAATTCCCATGCAATGAAGTCCCGCTTCAGCTTTAGTTGTGTAAATGCTGTATTCCACTCTGCATGGCAGTCCCCACAGGCAGGCAAATTCTACTGAGCTGGGCTCTCAGTGCAGCCAAGTGAGGGCCCAGTAAAATGTTGTAGGTCCTTATTCAGCTATCATTAGTGGTGTCCTCAAGTGTCCCTTGGAACTACAGGACAGTGCTTTCCCTAGACAAAAACTGCAGTCACTTTGACACTTGCTGCCAAGGTTGTAAAAGGCAGCAAGCAATTGCTGCTAAAATGCCCAGATCCTGAGAAGTGTGCAGAGCAACAGTGCTGCTTAAAGCCATTGACTGTGTGCAACTTTCCTGATATTAGCCAAGATTACCAAGTCAGCTGGCAGATCCCAGCACATTTTTGATATTAAAGTGGTGGGAAACTACTTAAACACCCATGCATTCATTACGAAAACATCTTTTTTGGCATTTACTTCCAATTAACGCTTGTGCCTTAGCACAGCCAATTTTCCTCATTATATTCAAACGTTATGGTTGTGTGAACGACCAAACATGATTATGGAAATGTTGGCTCCCATTCCCCGAAATGGGTATTTGTAAGGAGGCTGTCAATTGGAAATATTTGGAAATCTATCAGGAGTTTAAGCACATTTTAAGAGGCCATCTGTGTACAAGAGGAAATCACACGAACAGCGTTCTCGTGCTGGGCATGGCAGCAGAGGTGCAGTTGGTGACACTGGGCTGCAATCAGAGTGTCTCCTTCAGCTGTGCTGTGCCACTGCCAGGCCACACTGTGCAGGCAGCAAAGACATGAACAGCCAGGGACAACTGCAAACTGAAAGCTAAATCATGAGGCTGCATCACCATCAGCTGCATATCAAGAAGGGAGTAATTTGCTTTCAGAAGCCAAAAGGCTAAATACAAGACCTGTTATTAAAGAGCGTTCACAGTACAAAACCAAAAGCTTTCCTGGCACTGGCACAACTGGAATCACAGCCATGTCTATCATCCAAGTGGTTTGCTTTAGAAATGAATTCCATAAATTTTCAAACAGCTGCACAGGACTTAGTTTCAAAATCTATTAAGGTAAATAAAGCATGAACCCTGCCTGTCTCCTTATCTAGTTGGACTTCACTGTTTTAAGCTAGCTACTGGATTTATTTGTACTGCTGGATTTGATTTTCAGCGTGAGGGAATTATTCCCATTAAACATGTGGGTTACAAACATTTCACTGTAAGAGACAGAAGGCTGGGTTCAAAGCTTTTCAGACGTTTTAGGCAGCATTCCTCTTGGCTCACCAGCAGCATCCTTGCAGCCACTCTCCCAGCTAACTGACATGGGCTGAGCTGCCCATGGGGTCTGGGGCGTTTGGGAACAGAGCTCCCCGTGCCTGGAGCAGCTCTGTCTGCAGCACGGGAGCGCTTCCCACGGGGCTGCTGGCTGCAGGGGAGCACCTCGCTAGTCCAGCAGCCTTGCTACTCCAGCCACAGTAAATTCATATGTGGAATTAAGCAGCACTAGAGAAATCTTGAGACCTGAGCATTTGGGGTTTTTCTTATGGGATTTGTTCTATGCTCAACCTCTGACAGAAGAAATGCTTCCTGTAAGGGTGTGAACAACAGGAACAAGAGAAAAACAAACAGGGAGAAAGCAAACCTATTTTAAGTTTGTTGAGTGCTTTTTTTGGTGACTTTTAAAATTACTATTATGTTTTTTTAATTTTTTATTTATTTTTATTTATTATTTATTTATTATTTTATTTTATTTTATTAATTTTATATTATTTTTAAAATTATTTGTTATTTGTGACTATCTTCAAAGTCTGCTTATTTACAACACACAACAGCATTAGCTTGCAAAAAATAGTACCTGAAATCTGACTCTAAACAGTTAGATTTGTGACTATCAGACAATGAAAAATCCAACCACTCAAATTTTAAAGCTATTTTTACAATATTGAAAATTGCAACTATTTTTAACACTCATTTCAAACAGATCAAGTATTTCCATTTCCAAATGTGCAATTAAAGCAGTCAAAACCAAAGCTAAAATCCAAGAAATACTCACAGGGCATGTTTTGGGGTCTCAGTGCAGCCAGTTTGGTACCCAGTGGTTGATACTTTTCATGATTTCTCAATAATTTTACATTCATAACTTAGTTTCAAATTTTAATGTCTGTGAGACCAGACATTTTTCTGAAGTGCCTAAAGAAAGCATAAAAAAATTTAAGTTCAAAAGAACAGACGTAGGAAATCAGACTGATTTGTACATCCAAACAAACTGTAAGACTTGAAACACGTGAGGGGAACAGAGGGATTCCTTCCAGGTGTTCATTGAGCAGACATTAATTTAGAAACATGTATACAGCTGTATGTGACGGTACATGCCCTAGCCAGCTGCTTCACACTTAACAAAAAAAAGCAAACACAAAATTCCACTGTGGTCTAAGAAAGATGGGTAGAAACAAGCAAGAGACAGATGTATAAACACAGAGGCCATGTTTGTAAGAACTCATTAATGCCAAATTAGATTGAGGAACACGAGAAGGTCTGTGTCAGCAACAACAGTGAGACTTTTGAATCCAACTGGTTTCTTTCCACTAACAAACTCTTACTGAACCAACCACCAGGCTGTTCTCGGGTATTTTTGGTTGACTGAGCACCAGAAATTATTTTAGAATGGGACAGTGACTGATTACGAGTGACAGATGTTCAACCCTGTGTGTTAAAATACGTGTCCCTGTAAGCTGTTTCCTGATATACGACCCACAGTCCACTGAGGCAAGCAGGAGGGCACACAGGTGGCAAACCTCGCCAGAAATCCCAGATTGAACTGTATTTTAATGAACCGTGTTCTGCAGGATTTTATTATTTCTCGTCAAGATCAAAGTTACTTCTTCTGAAAATAGAAAATTGGTGCTTTCTGTCTGACAGTACAAACCTCCTGTTACCGACAATGACTTTGGGACTCTGGAATTAACCCCTCTTCCATGGTTTTCTTCCAGGAGAGTGATCCTCAATACAAATATGCAGGCAATAAGCTCTACTCAGCACAAGTACTGTTCTGTGCTGTTCTATCACATCAGGTAGGCATACCCAGAATCACACAGCTGATGCAATCTCAAGGGTTTTGCAAAGAAGCTGTTTAACAGCACAACATACTTAAGAGAAAACACAGGAGAGCCACTTGCTGAGGTGCTCTTCTGTGTAACAGGCAGATAACCAAAGACACTATGAAAGTCAAGAACATATCAAACACATCAGGTGTGTGAAGAGGTCTGCCTGGGATTCTTCAGCCCCGCTTCTGCCATAAAAATTAGCATTGTTTTGTGGAAAGTGAATCTAGCAGATACATGCTTTCGGCCTGCAAAGCAACTGCTAGAAACAGGGGGCAAAAGTTTGCTGCTTTGGTCAATCTGTACTCCAGTAAGGAAACAAGCAGCAGCCCACTAGCCAGCACTGACAGGATGAATTGAGAAAGGCTGCCCATCCGACTGGGAAACTAAAAACTCCAAAGTACGAAGAATATCCTGCACTGCTCAACAGATGCAACAACAGCAGCTCCCAGGGGGCTGATGCTGTCAGCACAATGCCCAGCAGCCAACACCTCCAGGCCAGCAGCCCCTCTTGGGTGGAAGGAGGGTTCTGACCCCAGCTGGAAATGTGTTCATGAGAAATTCTCCCCACAAGAGGTAACTACACTCTCAGGTCAGGAACCTTAGTTACAAGTTGCAGCCTACAGTGCTGGATAATTCACCTCCCAGGAACAGAGCCAGCTTTGTGCAAAGTTCCTGCAACAGAGAAGAATGCTGATGGGTGCAGAAAAGCTCTCTGGGGAAGTCAAAAGGATTTATATAAAATATAGGATGGAAGCTAGAAATAATCAAATAGGAAACAGCAAAGAAAAGAAACAGTTCTGCATAAAAGAAATAGCTCTACAGAGATTGAATATAACTTATGTATGTTTTTCTGCAGCCATGTAAGCAGTAAGATGGGGAACCTGCTTGCCTGCCTTGCTGCCCTACACACTTTGAACTGACAACATGAAAGATGGGGATAATAAACATACAGGATGCCTAGTGGAAAAGAAAACAATCAGAGCCCCCGGAACATGAAAATCAAAGAATATATCAAAGGTGCAGTAAGTTGTACCAAGCAGTAAGTGGAATCATGTGTTAAAGAGTACTTGAAAACTAACTGGCCAAGCCCTCTAATCAGTCTAATAAGCTGTGGTCCCATGAAACTGATATTCTGGGCAAGAAGAAGAAAAATACCATTACTGTCATATTTCAACCGTGCTGGTGTGCTCTCACTGCCCGTGTGCTGTCACCGGGCTGTGGCACACAGCACTGGAAGGGCTGTGCCTGCTCCTGGGGCTCTGCCCCTGACAGCCCTGGGAGCAGCAGCTTCCAGACTGCTCCAGACAGAAACATCCATTTTAACCCCTTCAGCTGAAAAGCCTCAAGCTGCCTATTCTGAAAAATCGTCATGGAAATTGCATGAAATATAGTGGGCCCTGAAAGGAGAATGGTGCTTCCCAGTGCCACTGCTGGAAAAGCAGGAACTGCCAGTACTGCCCCAGCTCATGTGGGGGCTTCACTGCACACAGAAGCCTCACTGGAGACACGCAGAACTGGGGCAAAGCTCTGTTATCCTCCACTGAAATTTCGTGAAAAATTACCCACAGCAATAGGGTGAGTCCCTCACAAAAGATAATGTGAGAAACAACCGCTCACTTTTTAAAATCTTAAAGGTTTATTAAACCTTAACAAAAAAATACAAGAAAAGGATTAAATAAGGAAAAATTACCAGGATGGAAGCTCCCCCTGTGGCTGCCAGCCACATGGCTCATCTACAAAATGGATGCTCTGCCTTTCATATGCTTCGCCCCTCTGAAAGTTTTGTCAGTCAACTCTTTTTCTGCCATCCACTGATGGACATTACTTTTTACATCTTGATTGGAGGTCAGGTGTTTTGCAGCTCCTCCTGGTACCAGTCCAGCCTCCTCTAAATACCTTGACTACTAAGGTGGGAAGGGAAAGAGGACCATGGAATGACACAATAACATTACTATAAATCTATATAATATCTATCTCTTAATTGTGAGAGCCAACTATTACATTACTTATCTAGAACAGTAATATATTTTCTGTTATGAATATAATTGGACAAAACCCCCAAAACATCTAGTTCATATGAAAAATGTTAAAAGACTTTAAATGCTGAGTATAGGACAGCAAAATTAACTAAGTTCAGGTCTCTTTCAAAAATATTTTTTATCCTGCATAAAAAAGAGCTACATTCCCCTCTGAGTTTTCCTTGAAACACTCTATGTGAAAACAAAATAAAAAATATTATTTTCCAACATTCTGAGAGCCCGTAGAGTGGGATCTCTCTACTGCTATTCGTAGATGTATCCTAAGTATTCAGATAATTTATTTTTAACATGCTCCTTGATCTTCAAATGTTACTAAATTTTAGAAAATATGCTGAGAATTTAAATCAGATGTGTCCCAGTCAACATTTCACACACCTTATGGAATTTGCTTGCCTGAAGCTCTGCTCATGCAAGTCCATCAGTGGGTCTCCAACCCACTCACCAAAACAAAGCTGCAGAAAAACTGAAATACTCAGGAACTGTTATCAGGAAATTTGCTTTCCAAGACTACTCAGAAGATACTGATGAACAATGAATAAAATTACATCTATTCCAAGGAGATTTTGATGCAGTTCTCTATCTGTATGAAATGACAGCAGAAAACCGGAATTCAAGAATTTCAATATTGGTAAAGGAAATAGATAAGGAAGTACCTAGCCTACAAACTATGACAAGACACTAAATTTGCAGCATGTTTTTTTTCCACTCCACACTTCAGGCCCATCAACATTTGTTTCACACTAGCAGATTCTATGAAACACATTCCCATTTAAAATAGCATAAACCCCTGTATCTGGTTCTTCCTGCTGTTCATACCACTTATGTTTTTACTGATGTATAGTAAAAATCAGGTAAATGTTATTTTTATTTGGCAGTGGCTGGGAAGATGCTTAGTGAACATAGCAACAAAAAAAATTAAATAAAAACCCAGAAGTAACTTTAAGAAATATAAGCTCTTCAGATTATTACAGTGTTCTATCATTTTAGCATTAATATAGGTATGTTCCATCTCATTTCTTCAAGTTTGAAAATAGCACGGTTAATTATGTGAAGAACTGTAACAAAGTATTAGATTATCATGTAATTATTTTTAGGGGAAATAAAATATTTATAAAAATCCTAGAGGCTAAGAAAGGCCTCAGGAGATGGGAGTGGAGCTGTTAGGAGGCCTTAACTATTACGTCAATTTATTTGTGTCCAGCTGTGCTCATTGAACGATAGTTAAAAAGGAAAATTGCCTACAAAATATTTACTGGGTATGGAAATCAATACTCCTCCCTACCAGGAAGCTGGCAGCCTGTTAGCCACAAACCAGAAGATTCAAGGCATCCTGGACAGAGTGGTGATGGGAAGAGAGTTTCTGTGTTTAATGAGCTATTTTAGCACCCCAAGCAGTGCACCTGTAACAATCATGGGAATTATCCAGGGGCAGGAAGGGGAGGAAGTGCTGCAGTCTACAGCTGCCAGAAAGAAACTAAGAATTCTCCAGTTTTGCCTAAAAATGATGAAGTGTGAAGACTGCAGACACCAACCTGGAAAGGAAATGAAAGGAAGGTCCTACCAGGATTTCACTTATTTGAGTGCAGCATCTGGCACCTAAAACAGAGAGTGCCCCAATTCCAGCTCTGAGGCCCTGGGTGTGTGCCATACACAGCAGCTGTGCTCGCAGCACTCCACAAAAGCTTTACCTCGGCATCCTCTGGACTCCTCACCACACTTCAGAACTGCTTTAGTTTTCAACTAACCCTTACTTCTGTGACATCCCATTTGGGAGCTGGAGTTTGAAGTGGAGTTAGCCCCGCTGTGGAATTTCTACAGCCTGGTAGAAGTCAGCACAAATCACAGCTGGCCACAGGTCTCACTCACATGCAGCTTACCTGCAGCAGCACTAAACTACACAACCTCACATGGCATTTTGTCCAATATATTTTTGTAGCAGGCACCTGAAATAACACATCTCTAGGCTGTATATCAGCAGTTCAAGAGCCTGGCTGCTGTAGTCCCCTGAAGGCTGCTTTATCCTGGGGAAACAAGCCTCGCAACGTGCTATCCACAGCACTCCTTGCACCTTCCAAGAGGGACAGAGTGGTAAGGACAGACACTTCTCACTGAAATACTGTGCTTCATTTGATTTAAAGTGTTTTATGTGACAACCCAGTCTGACTGAAGCAGGTAATTAATTTAAGCTATTCATGATGTCACTTGAATCTGAGCTCTGAATGTAGGACTTTTACCTGTCTCAAGCTTGTCCAAGCCTGGAGCACCCATTTTAGGCACCCGTGCTTTCAAAGAGTTTGCAGGGAAAAATAAAAGCTCTAAACTTTACTGATCAGTGTGATATGTGTGCCTGGTTCACTCAGTGACAGCAATCAGGTTCTTTATGGGAATTCTTAAGCATTAGGCCTCTTTTGTTTTTTCCCAATTCTCTTATGAGGAAGAAGTGCTTTGGAGAAAAGCATCTGAACATCCTGACTGCTGCAGTCCCAGTAAAGTTTAATTCAATGCTACACTGTTAACACTCTTGGCATGAACAAAGGAAAGTACACAGCTACAGCTAAATACACTGTTTGGGATCAGTATGCTGTGAAAGGAAAGTTTCAGCCTGGGAAAATAGAAAGGCCGATCTCAGAGGCCCTAAAAGACGGAAGAGCCACTGTCCTGGGTTGACTATACGATGCTTTTATCCCCAGTCGTCTTGTTCTGTTTATACTGAATAATAAGTTTTACACCTTTAAGCCTTGCTCCAGGGAATGAAGGCGGGAGGGAAGAAGCGCGCAGTTTGTTTCAGACTGCACTCACTCCTCCACATTCCTGCTCCTGGACAGTGTTTTCTGCAGATGGACAGACAGCAGGACAGAGCTCTCCTTTGCTTTTAGTTAGTTTTAGCTAGCTGAGGCAAAGTTCCCTGGACTGTGGTTTTCCTTTTTCTTGGAGCTGTTTGAACCTGCTCTGGACTGAACACCCATCAGAGCAGCGGCAGCTCCGCCTGTGGCCGCCGGGTCGGGCCTGGGCCGCGGCATTTCAGCACCAGAGGGACTGATCAGAAACTGAGTGAGACGAGCTGCAACCCGGGGAGGGGACTGTTCTGGGTTTGTCATCTCTTTTTGGAGCAGCAAGAGGTTTTATTGTTTAATATTGTTTGGGTTCTATTGTTTAATAAACAGGTTTCTTTCTACTTTTCTCCAAGGAGGTATTTTCTCCCGAACCGGTTGAGGGAAGGGGCCAATTGAATCTGCTTTTCTAGAGGAGCCCCTTTGGGGGTTATCTCCCAAATTTGCCCTGAACCAGGACAGCCACTCCGGAGGGAGTTATGAGTTAATGACAGTTCTGACAGTTTTTATGAGATCACCTGAAATGCCAGAATTTTTGTCTGTTGCCAACCGTATCCTACTGGATGAATTTACTGAAGCTTAAGAATTTTTCTACAGAATTAGCTAGAAATAATGACAACTGGGATAGCAATTCAACCTGGGCTTTTCCAAATGAAAGCACTGAATATGAAGAAACACTTTTTGCCTCATGAGGCTATAAAAAGTAGTGGAAAACCCTAATCTAGAAGTGTTTACAAACTGGTAAGGGATGATAGCGGCAATACCCACCTAAGCAGTAGACAAGTCAGGATATTAACAGATCAACTCCCAGACAAAAAGAGGGGCACATGTACAAGTAGGTGTACTTTTATCTGAGGACTAAGGGAAGGGGTGTATGGCTATGCAAACCAAAGTACAACACAAAAGCAGTACAATTTATGTATCCTGTAGTAACAGTAATAACACCTGTGTCAATGGCTGGTTTTCAGCTACTGCAGCTAAACTACTTCTATCACTCTCAGTTAGGAAAATCCTGCAAGTATTCTTAAATTGCCTGACCATTAATCCTGCCTTCACTGCTGGGTTAAAACATCACAAATAACAACCCTGAGCAGAACTTTTTCATCCAAAGTTCTTAACACTGTAATTTCCATTTTACAAATGGAAGAAACAGAGGAGTTATTTGCCTATTCCTGTTTAATGAGCCAGGAATCAGCTCATTCCTAAAAGCCTTTAAGACACTCCCCAGCTGAGCACCGGGTCAGGATGCAGCTCAGGCAGACTCACAGGAAGGTGCCCTGCCCTGAAAGCAGATTGTTCCCTTCTGCTGCCCTGGCCAGCGAGTGCAGGCACAGAGCACAGCAGAGAAGCAGCCACAGCCCCACACTGCTGCATTCTGCCTTTAGCAGCCTCTGCAGTTTGCCTGCTTTTCCCTCAGCTGTTGAGCCTTGCAGTGTGTGTAACAAAGCACTGCAAGGGATGAAGGCCAGCGCAGAGGGAAGCCTAGCAGAGATGGTTTCCCTGAGAGAAGAAAGCCAACCACCACCAGCTGCATAGGTTCCACTGTGCATACCTTTTTTTCTGTTTGACAGGATTGCGTAGAGATTAAGAAGAAATTACCCTAACTCTGCTATTTCTTATAATTCCACTGCTATGCTTATACAATCTCTAAAACCGTTCAAATTTCTATAAAGATGATGTGGTTTATGGCTAAATGTTTTATATTTTGAGCCTGGTAAATTATTATTATTAGATGACATTCAAGTTTGGACTGTCTTTTTCTGTAACTGCGTGTGATTGCTCTCATTCACCAGCATGTTCACACTAATTTATTTTTACTGGATAACTGAATTACTAATTTCTAAGATGAATAGGATGTGCCACAGCCCCTACCATGCTAGAGAGACAGAGAAGGACAATGTAGAGCATGAGGACATGCTACTATTATAAAAGCAAATACCATTTGCAGACACTAAATTAGGTTTAAAAAAGATACATTAAGTGTTAGAGAAAGCAGATTTGGCAGTGTTTACTGTGTATTACTTTGATATCACAAGAAGAGTGGCTAATGCTAAGCGGAGTATTTGGCAGCTACTAAGCCTTGAGGTCATTATGGAATTTCTTGGCACAACTGGATTATTTATGTGACGAAATTTCACTAAGACAGTTTTTTTTCTCCAAAATTCATCATCATGTCACTCAGGAAAAAAAAAATGCTGACATTAAATAGTGTTCAGATAACATTCAAAAATTCATTGCTACAGTGACAAACGCATTCCTTGTAGGAACATGAAATACAACAATATTATTCAATCTCTGATTTGCCAATATCAGCTGTCTGATGAACATTCTACATAGAAGGAAGCAAACTAAAAAAAAAAAAAAACCCAAGCAATTAGTAGTTAAGCTCTAATTGTATAAATAAGGCTAATTATACAGATGGGAAATCTTTTCAGTTCAGAAAATCAGATGCTAAACATTCCTCCCATTGACAGAAAAAGCCTTCACACAAGCAAACAAATGCATGAAAACCAGTGAGCTAATCATGCTGATCCTTCTATAAAGAACCGCCTTGCTCTGCAAAGGAAAATAAAAAACTTAATTCTGTTTCTGTACTGGAGACCCACACAGATGCTACTACACTGAGGGCCTGTGCTTTGCAATGAAGGACATGGCAGAAGCAGAAAATAAAGTAAATTGCAAATTGCTTTTGTACTCAGGATGTTGCAGGCAGAGGCAGCAAAAACAAGCAGATGATGCTTCAGGTCATGCTGGCTGCACAGAAGAGATTTCAGGAAGACTGGGCAAGTTACTTATTCTGAAGGCCTGAAAATCGCAGAATGCTAGAATGGTTTGGCTTCACTTCAAAAAGACCTTGAAGCTCATTTAGTTTCAATCCCCCTGCCATGGGCAAGGACACCTTCCACTATCCCAGGCTGCTCCAAGCCCCATCCAGCCTGGCCCTGAAAACTTCAGGGATGGGGCAGCCCCAGCTTCTCCGGGCAACCTACGCCAGGGCCTAAGCACCCTCACAGGGGAAGAATTTCTTTCTGTTATCTAACCTAAACCTGCCCTCTTTCAGTTTGAAGTCATTACTCCTTGTCCTATCACTACATGTCCTTGTAAAAAATCCTTCTCCAGCTCTCTGTCTTGTAGGCCCCTTTTGGTACTGCAAGGTTGATGAAGTAAAAGTAAATGCAAGTTCCATTATACACAGGACCTGGGTCACAGGCAGGGCTCAGCCCTGAGCTCTCAGTGGCTGACTGCTCTCAAAAGCAATTCCCCACAGCACCATCCCCAGGCAGCCAGCCTACACCTTGAGTACTACCACGGAACTCCAGCATACAGCCGAGAGAAAACCTGGCATCCTACAAGAGCCAGGACCCTGCCCCTATCTGAGGCACACCTAGCAGCGAGCTGAGACCCCACGGCACTGACACAAAAACGTGGGAGTCCAGTTTCAACCTAAGAGACCAATGAAGGGACTAAAATTAAACAGTACTTTCTGCAGCATCACATCTAACATGTACTTTGCATTTGCTAATCTCACTTGTGCATGTGTATATGAACTTTAACATTCACTTAATTTCATTGCCTGTGACACCAGAGCTGCATGATTGCACAGGAAATACTGGATAATTAGAGAAAGAGTTTAATAATAATACTATTCAACTACAAAAATTTTATTCAATATAAAAATAATATTATTTCAATAATTACATTTGATTTCCACAAATGCTACCAAAACATGTAATACTTTAAAACCTCTTTCATGATACTTGCATTCTAAGTGGTAAGTGCAGGATACAGCTAGTATTTCTGTTCTATGTAATAAACTAGAAATGTTGGTAACATTCTCATAAGAGCATTGAAAAAAAATTATATTACTTGAATACTATATTTCTAGTATTTGCATTTAAGAAGAGAAGCAGACCATATCTCAGTACTGAGGGAACCTCTTGGCTTTGAAAATTCCAATTCCAAAATTCCACCAAGTTTCAAGGCTGGTTTCAGCTCGTACCTTCCGACTTTGGCAGCAGTGCTGTAAGGCAGTACGAATGCCATCGGATTTCTAAGGAGGACCGCCAGCTGCAGGAATTCCTGAGGGCTGTGACTGAGCTGTGGCAAGCAGGGGCTGCCACAGGAGGTTTGCAGAGGCACACTGCAACTCAGACTTCCAGCATGTGAAACAGTAAGAGCTCTTAAAAAGAGAGGGCATGTGCACAGTCCAGTCAGTGGCAAAATTCTGTTCTCATCAGTCAGAAAATGAACAGAGGGCACACTTTGTACCCTGATTTTCTCGATTTCAGCAGCACATTGTCCCAAGCACGCTCTATGTGGACCAAGTGTTTCTACACACATGGAGCTTCACCAGCTGGACTGAGGCAGACAAGAACCGGTGTGTTTGTTTTCCATAACGCTATTTCCTTGTCCACAGTCTGACTGATGGACCAGACAGATTCCACAGGATGCATCAAGCCTTGAAAATTGCTTTAAAAATGGACAGCTACTCCTGGATGCTTGTCTGACAATATAAACATGTACCAAAAATGACATAGAGAAGTGTCTGAGAGCATGAGTCTGTGAAAGCAGCAACATGCTATCTCAAGAGTGCCAGCGAGCACAGCTGCTCCCAGTGTGTCATCTGGCAAATTCTCCTTTCCTACTGCACTATGTGCATCAGGAGGAAACCAGAACTATAATCCTCCATCCTCGTTCCTTCTCACTGTACATTTCATGTCCCCTTTTCCTTCCCTAAGCAATTGCAGGACTTGTTGTACGTCAGTCAGGTGTTGGTAACTCATAACAAAGAAAAAAGTATTGTTTGCAGATGCCAAACAACCTATCCTTTTTTCCCTAAGCCTGAAACACTCTGGTGAGATATCCTGAGGCTGCCCTTCAGCGACTGTCATGGCTTAACCCCAGCCAGCAGCTCAGCCCCCTGCTGCCCCTGGTGGGATGGGGGAGAAAATTGCAAGAGTAACAGTGAGAAAACTCAGGGACTGAGATACAGACAGTTTAATAAGTAAAGCAACAGCTGCCCATGCAGGAAAACAGAACAAGGAATTCATCCCCTACTGCCCATGGACTGGCAGATGTCTCAATGTCCCCACTTCCTTCTCTTCCCCCAGCTCTGTGTGCTGAGCATGGCCCCACATGGGCTGGGATCTCCCTTGGATCCCTTGGGCTCAGCTGTCCTGGCTCTGTCCCCTCCCAGCCCCTCACTGGTGGGGTTGGGTGAGGGCCAGAGGAGGCCTTGGCTCTGTGTGAGCTCTGCTCAGCAATGCCCAAAACATCCCTGTGCTACCAGCACTGCTTCCAGCACAAATCCAAAGCACAGCCCATAATAACTACTGTGAAGAAAACTAACTCTAGACTAGAGTGACCACAAATGACCAAACTGTTACTGCTCTCTCTGTACAGACTCGTCCCATTGGTCATGGAGCTGAAGAAAGTAATGGTAAAGGTTTATGTTGCACACAATAGTCAAGACTAATTTTGAAGATTTGATGTAGCAGCACTTTTTCAAACTACTTTACCCAAGCAATGCCTGAAAGCTATAAACTATAAAACTAAACCAGCTTTAGAGCTCCTAAATCAGGTGAAAAGCATGGAAGACACTTCCTAACTCAAAATACTGATTCAATGTAATTTTCACAGTGATTCAAATAAGATCATCTACTTTTTTTATTTTCCCTTTATACCACAGTTTCTCTCAGTGGCTCATCTAACCTTCCTATTATGCTTGATCCAGCATCAGTTGCTGTTCTACATTTGATGTAGAACAAACTTCAAACCCCTTAGACTTGCTCCAGCACACAATGGATGGTTTCAAAGAACTGGATCCCGTGCTGCATGTCAGATCAACCTGGTGCATCAAGCTGTGTGTGCATAGGAAAATCACGGAAGCAAAGCCTGCTTCCAGCTGCTCTTGTTGCTTTTCTGTGTTGGTTTGGTATGGGAAGAGAGGGCCGTGTTTTTAGTTACTGACACACATCTGCTGATTACATACAGAGCCTTGAACTTGTCTGTATTCTGCACCGCAGGACTGAGAGCAACAGCTTTGCTTGAATGCACTCAGAATTTAGCAGGTATACTGCAGAGGTGACTAATGATTTCTTGCAACCTGCTGATGCTTCCTTAGCCTCACAATTAGCTCATCCAGCTGCTTTCAGAGAAAATGAGGGGATCCTTACTGGGCACCCTAGAGGAGCTGGCAGAATGTCTGTTCTGTTACGTACTGTCCTTGAGCACCTTAATTTATGGGGCTGGTTTAGCTCAGGGCTACTTAAGAGACACAGAGGAAACAACAGCTTTTACCTGGGACATTACAAGAACCCGTTTTCTCTCAGGACATTGTTTTCTATTGGTGACAATGACTTCCTCAGCCCAGCCTCTCTCTGCTACTTGCTTATGATGATAAATACTCACAAACCTGGCAACATGAAGAGACTGGGTTTTTATTAGATTGCAACCTGCATACATAAACTATACACTTATGCATCTTTTTCTATTGGCACCTCTGAGTGCACTTATTTTAACAGGTATGTAAACTCTTTCTTGATGACCAAGTAATTTAATGACCACAGGGAGGTATACAATACATTATTGGTGGGCAAAAAAAGCCCACCAAACAAAAAAACCTGGACATTTTCAGAGCATTTTGAAAGGAAAGATTTCTGCAGATGAGTTTTACTTGAATGTTTCTAAGAGCTTAACTGTCAGTGTAGGCTGCAAACAAGAGAAGTGAGAGATGTTCATATAGCCAACATCTGATTTATTTACAACAAATAAAGGAACATTCAGCTGAAACCATCTTCCTTCTTTGGTAAACTTGGCAAACATTTTCAAGAAGGCTGGGATTTGGTTTGTTTGTGGTCTTTTTGGAAAGGAAACATTTGAAAACTGTTTTGAAAAAAGAGATATCTAGTAGAAAGAGATGTTAGGGTGTCCTGGCAAGACACTAAGACCACATCTGAGAGAACAGCCTGGCAGAGCCTTGACTGTGCCTCTCCTTTTCCCATGAGAACCCTACAGCCTGTAAGGTGAACCAGTTGTTGTGGGTTGTCAATTGCACACACACACAGACTTTGTCCACTCTACTACATCAGTACTGCATGGAACAGCTGAGCCAACTTCTAAAACCTGAATCTAATTATGCCACTGTTCTGGTCCCAGAAGGGAAAGGAAGGGAGGGGAATAAGTGAAGTTCAAGCACTCTTTAGTGAAAGGGGTGTGTGTGCGTGTGTGTAGATCTCAGCAGCACACAGCACACACAGGTTTGCCTTCACAACATGCTGCTGCACCCAGCACTTCCTCCTGAACATGCACCTGGGCTGAGTCCTGCACATCAGTGCAAAGGACCTGATCAAACACGTCTGTTCTCTTGCAAGGCAATCAGGAAGGCTGAGTCTGTCCTTAGCAGTAAAAGTGGAAATAGCTATACGCTAATAGTCTGTTCTCCTTCCTTGATTCCTCAGATGAATCCTCACAAGCTGAATCCCAGCACAATAACATTGGCAGGAGACAAATCTGTCTTGTGTGGTCTGGCAAAGGAACAAATAATCTCTGCACCTGAAGGTGCAAAAGACCTGGTAGTTCTGGCAAAGATGGCCACACAGGGCCCAGGCACTCAGAGGCTGCTGTGCACAGCCCCATCACTCATCTGACATTGTCATGAGAAGAGAGAGAGAGCTGTTGTGTGCTTTACAGCATAGAGCTGAATCAAGATTGGCCATCTGTTTGGGTTGGATATTCCCCACTGGTTTACAGACAAGCTACTCCCTGGCAACATGTTCAGCAATTCAAGGAGTCCCATAAATGCTCTTCCTTTATTCTTTATGAGTCTGCTGAAGAGAGCAAGTAGCACCATTTCCTACCCCTAGAAAAAGCAAAGGGCCTGGGATGCTGATGGCAGTGGTCAAACATTTCTGGATTCAAGGTTCCTACAGAAGCTTTGCCATTCCTCAGCGTAAGCAAAAGCACATGGGATGGTTCACTGAGTCCCTGTAAGTTACAAATCCAACATCAAAACCTAAATGTAAAGGTATTGCACCTAGCATGGCACTTGTGAAGAAGGAAAATAACGCTGCTTCATTGATCTAAAATAGTTGCAGCTTTCTGTGAGTCTTCCACCCTCCTGTAACTCTTGTACTACTGCTACAGAACAATGGTGGGACCAGAATAAATCATGCTCTGTGCAGTATCTGTTCCACACAGCCAGTTAGTGCCTCTGTCTGTAGAATACATAGTAATAAACTACAGGGATTACCTAGCAGCAGTTTGGCTTAGAATTTGCTTAATCCACTGGACGTCCTGAACTTCATTCTGTTTCAAGCTACGTTCTGTAACTTGCAGAGAACTTTTACAGCCTGTGGAGTTGAAGCCTAATTTTTGTTCTGAACCTGTATGGAATCTACAACAACAGCCTGAACAGTTGCCTAAACAGTGATATACAAATAGTATCAGTATCCATTTTCTGAGAGCAAAGATGTGAGCACTGCCTACAAGGTGAGTTTCCACGGTGGGTCTTCATGTTCACATGTAGCTCAAAATAGAGGAAAGCTGGCTGGATTTCAGGCTTATTCTAAAACCATGATCAAAAGGGGAGTGAGAACTTATTTAAGGTCCTTCTCACTCAGTGAAACTGAACAGAATGTGCTGACTTCAGAATTTCAGTCATCCAAAAGTTAAATTTCTTTCTTATACATCAGCTTCTTAGGCAGAAATAAGATGCTAAAAGAAGCCAGTGAAAGCATCTCTTGAAAATTTTCACTGGAGACAGTAATAAAAAAGTTATAGCAAAGACTAACATTTTTTATTTCTAATGTTGCTTTAGAAAGATTTTTTCTGTTTGGTAATATGCACTGCAAAAGTTTCTAAAAGAAGTTCCATCCTCCTGCTCTTTTGAAGCAGCTTCTGATACCACACTTGAGAAGTGGATGAGGATATAAAAAGTGCATTTGATCAGCACTGCAACTGCTGCTATGACCTTATTTGATCAGAGAGTCTCTAGTGGTTTAAACATCCTACAACATCCACAAAGAGATTTCTGAAGTAGTGACATACTCCATATCGTAACAAACATATCAAAAGAATTTGGTGGGGAAAAGAGTTAATGAGAAAGAGATACAATCACAGTATTGCCAAATTAGTAAAGCATATTTCAAGGCAATTTACTAAAGATGGAGATATGATATACATTCCATAGAATGATGGAATACCCTGAATGGGAAGGGACCCATCAAGATCCTTGAGTCCAGCCCATGGGCCTGCACAGGACACTCCAAAAATCCCACCCTGTGCCTGAGAGCGTTGTCCGAATCCTCCTTGAGCTCTGCCAGGCTTGGGGCTGTGAGCACGGCCCTGTGGAGCCTGTTCAGTGCCTGGCCACCCTCTGGGGGAAAAACATTCTCCTGCTATCCAGCCTCAACCTCCCTGACACAGCTTCAAGGATGTTCCCTTGGCTCCTGTCACTTTTTCAAGTGTAGTTTATCAGGGGAAATAAAGGCTGCTTCACCTTTCTTTGGAGGGAATAGGTGGCCTTGGCATTTTAAGTATCTTGATTACTTGTTTTTCCTTACATTTTAGGAAGTTTTTTGAATGGTCTATCATCACCCTGTTTACCCTGGAACAGCCAACTACGAGTAAGAAAATACATCTTGAGCAGCATAACAGTATTTCTTATCATATAGCTTTGTTTAAACAAAAACCATTGCAAAACCCAAAAGCAGGCTCAGACCTAATTACACAAGGATTTTCTAATGCTCACCACCAAAAGGAGACTTGTGTTTGCCTTGATTTTCCTAAATGTTTATTCCTCCAACTTCCCTTGCCTGTGCTTTGACAAACATACTCTACACATGGAGCTAGATGGAAATCCAGATAAACATTGCTCCTCCTCGTTGTGAGTGATAAAATTCCCTTAAAAGGGCTCAGTGGGAAGCTCTTTCTGTGCTTTCCAGAGATCTCCTGAGGATTCCTGCTCTTCAGGAACAGCAGGATGAAGTGAAGTTAGCAGAGCACTAGGTGTTTCTACAGCAGGTTCTTGGTGCCCATGAAGGCCTCCATGGTGCTGCAGGGACCCCTTTGTACCCGCAGGAGCCATTCCCTGCTGGCAGGAGGAGTGTCCCCACGGCCATCTCAGCACAGACATGCACATTCAGCAGTCGGCTTCTGCCCACCCCTGCAGCTTCACCACTGCTGGTTTGGAACCTGCATCCCACTGAGACAGCTCTCACCCCGGCTGCAGGAAGAGCTCAGGACATTGGTACAAGTACATCGACACCTCTTTGCAAACCCACATAGAGGGGTGCCTCCAAAATTGAAAAAAAATGTAGGCGATTAAATGAGTTTCTATCTAAAGGAATTTTAAACTAAACCAGATGCTCTGCAGTTTTTAATGCCAAATAACTTCAAGAAGAGTGTCATTTGAAAGATGTTCCTTTTTTCCTATCATTTTTGCTATTCAGAAATACATATATTTGGATGAGTTATTTCAGTAAACCTCTCTTCTAAACTCTGTTTCAAGAATTAACACATGCTCATTGCCATGTTCTGTGCAGTTTATCTGGAATACTAGAGATATCCAGGTCAATCTGATAACATTATAATTAACAGGCATATTTTATCAAAAAAAATTAGAATACCTCTTTACTACAGAAATCTGAGGGCTTTCATAATTTCTTTTTTTCTCCTTCCAAGCACTCTCCAGAGTGGTCTTCAAAAAACATGGATTCATGGGCAACTGAATGAGACTTGATAAGCTGGACAGAGCTGCAGGTTTACTTGAGTTTATGAACACATTTCACAGCATGTTCTTACAGCAGAACTAGAGACTCTAAAAGCACTGTTTCCCTGAAGTTTCAGATTTTCTTTAATAGCATATTCATTCTTTTACAGTTCTGGGTTTTTTCTTCCTGAGCCTATCTCTGACCAAACATCAAATATGGGGGGTTTGGGTTGGTTCTTTTAGTTTTGGGTGAATTGTTCATTTGGGGTTTTTTTGAGGGGGCTGTGTTTGGTTTCTATTTTTTTATTCTTTGCTATTTTTTTGCAAAGACTTATTATTAAACTGCAATAATGACTTACACCTGATCAGCTCTACACTTTCTTAAGGTCCCCTTCCGACATTCTGCTCCTCCTCTTCGGTTTTTCACCCTTCCTCCCCAGAATGCTGTAAATTCAATCATTACACCCTTTTTCAGCTTCATCACTGGTTCAAGTGTTTTATATCTTTTATGATCTGTGCCTGTTGTTTTATTATCTCATCTTTTTATGTCAGAAGCTTTGTTTGAGGACCAAACTTCTATCTATCAATAGTTATTTGATGATTAATGGTTATACATGTATGTCTTAAACATTTTCACTATCTCTGAAAAGAATTTACAATACTATAAAACCTGTGCATTTTACAAATCATATAGATTATATTTATTTCTACCTCTGAATTTGTATATTTTTATGTGGTGGATATTTACACATAATACATCCTTCTCTGGCAGAAATAGCTGGTTCTTCTAACATGTACCTTTATACCTACTGCAATTCTCATCCAGTGTGTAGTTTTTTAGTGACCCACTAGCACAACAACACAGACAGGAAGAAAATCAGTGCTACTGATACTGAAACTGCATTTCTCATACTGGCAAGTGTTTCAGTTCATTCTGCACATTTATCAACAGTTCTCTAATTCTCATTACTTGGAAGGTACATACCTTGGAAGGTAATAAGCGGTTGTATTCTATGATTTCTAACTTTCCCTTTATGTTATAAATTCTTACAACACTTAAATATGCTGTTAAACGCTGTATAAATTTCATACTGCACTTCTGTAACTAACTAAAATATTGCTGTTAACTTCAGTCAGCAAGATGTGAGGCTCCAGGGAGAAAGACCCCTGTGAGCACTTCGAGCACAGGTATCACTCCAGGCTGTTATCCCTTCAGTATAAAAGCTGATCATACCCCATGTCCATGGTTAAAATGACCATCTCTGCTGTGTATGGTTTTAGAACATGCACAGAAGTCTCCTTAATTCCCATTTTCATCAGCACTTACAGCTTTACAGTATAAAGCTCTTTACTGTCACCTGAGTGAACATTTTCATCCATAAAAACTGGAAAACATTGGCTAGATAAGTTAGCTCAGTCATGACTGGAAATGTGTATTGGCTTTTTCTTTGGCTGGGATATTTTTGCCCATGTCCCTCAAAACAAATTTTCGTAACCACAGAGAAAATACAACAGAACACTAGAAATACAGCAAAATATAAATTGCCTTCTCTGGTTTTCTCCTGTGTGCCTCACAAACATCTCCAGTTGAGCAGCCTATGGAACATTCCCATTGCACAGCCAGGAAAGATTCTGGTTTCTGTATGCTGAGGAACAGGAAGGCTCCATCACAGCATTGTCTATGTCCTGCCAACAAGCCACGATGGCCATTTTGTATCAGCTTTTGAATATTCATGAGTAAACACAGCTGAACTGAATTTCACTGTCTTTCCCTTTCTCAGATTCCATCATGTTCAGATCCTGGTCTCACCTGTGTCTGGATCTTTCCGCAGTGTTCTCCTGTGTCCTTTCCTGAAGGTTATAGACCAGTGCAAAGTTCCCACAGATATTACATTACTTATCCTCCCCACTGCATCATCTCTTTTGAGATGATCACTTACAATTTAATTCCTGAAAGAACTGCTACATAGTCTTAATTTCTGGGATAAACCCTCTCTTTCTATGAATCAATGCACAAAATAACATCATGACCTTCATTTCAGGGCCATTTCTTCTGCAGAAAGATTTATCCCAGTGCCTGTAATATTTTTACCATATGCCTGACACATTGTGAAGGAAATGAGATGCAGAAAAAGCAGACAAAAAAACCCAAAAAAACCAAAAACCACCAACCAAAAAATAAAAACCCCAACAACAACAACAACCACCAATCCAAACCCAATGTGAATTACCGTAAAACATCTGGGAATCTTCTGTATTATTTATCTGCAGATCTCTCTGCATTTAAAAATATTTGTTATTGAGATAATCTAGTTCTTTGAATGAGCCAACTTCATTGCTGTGTTAGGATTTAGAAAAGGAAGCATTGACTCTGTTAGGCTTTTGGGTAATTTAAATTCCAGTCCATTTGACCATCAATTTAAATTACAGTGCCGGGCTGAATTTCTCTCCGTGGTAAAAGCCCTTTCAAAAACTATCTCCAGTCTTCCTTGTAATTCTCAAAAATGTACGTAAAGAGAAAATCACTGAAGTACTTGCAAATCAGACCACAGCCTAAAAATCTGAAAAGCAATATATGCTTCTGTCTACAAGGATGGAGAAACAGTAGAATTGATAAAATTTCAGAATTAATTTTAATTTCTAGAATTACATGAATCAAAGAAAACTCCTTCATTTTTTACTTATATAAAGATGAAACTGAGCAACAAAGGAAAAATGCTAAAAGGAAATGTGAAACGTGATTGAGATAGGACAAGTTAAACCCAGAAAGTTTTGCATAACAATCACAGAAGGAGAGAATTAGGAAAATAGATTTGTTGGGTTTCTTTCATGTTTTCTTTTTTTTGAGTGAGACATGAAGAAATCCTTTTTTGTGTGTAATTTTTGTTAATATTATATTGAACATTGTAAGAGAACAAAGAGAACATCTGATTCAAGTGAGCAAGGAAGCTAGATTTCCTGAAAGAAGGATTAAATGGAAAATAACGAGAAAAAAGTGAACAAAGATCCTCTTTCCTCTGTGAGGGCTTGCATTTCCACAGGCTCAAAGCCAAGTCAGAGGTGCAGCACGGTACAGGGGACAGAGCAGCTCCAAGGAAGGACCCTTGTGCTCCCAACACAACAGTAATCCTTACAATACAGTGCTAGGAAATTAAGAAATACGTACAGCTCTCAACAGGTGGAAGGTTCACAGAGACTCTGGCTCAGATTCTTGAGACAAATAAAAGCCCAGTAAGTCATGGAGTTTCCTGGTTGTCAAATGAGGCTCCAGGCATTCAGACACGATGTCTGGGACACCTGAGGGATGTTCTCAGTCCCAGCTGCATCTCGGGCTGGATACCTGGGTGAACCAGCTCCTGGAACAGCTTAGCCCTGGTGAGACTAAATAACAACTGTAGGCTTGAGCACAGTTCTTTGCACTTCCACATACCCTCAACAGCCCTGACAGGAGGAAGGCAGGCACTACTGAGATACCATCTCCTAGCTGCCAATCCAGCTATCAAATCTCTCTCTTGGCCACTGGCCACACACTTGCACTTACCAACATCTGCTCTGTTGTGGCTCGTTTGAGGGGGCTCTCTGGGGAGTCCCTGGAAAGCCCCCCAAGCTGTGAGTTGGCTGGCAGCAGCAGGCAGGCAAGGAGACTCCACACGGCTTCTGAGGGTGCTGATCAGATGAGGGTTTATTGGGGGTCCCACCCCTGGGAACAGCATGACTACTGGGGGGGAAGGGGGAAGGGGGAGGGAGGGAGGGAGAGGGAGAACCCGGGGAGAAAAGGAGCCAGGAGAGCCTCTGTGATCTCCCTCGCACAGCTTAACAGGAAGATCCAAAGTGGGCGCGGAATAGGACTTGGGCCAGTGGGATCACAGATACACATGACTTCAGGGGAGGATCACAGGCTTGGAATAAACTGTACATTTTCAGGGGTGAGAGAGCATATCATTTAACTAAAATGTAACACTACACTGCTCTAAAGCTGAAAGTGTGGGAGCAAATGTAAATATATTAAATGTACAAGAAAAAAACCTGGGACTGAAGCTACACGGACGTACTTCCATATCAAAACCAACAGAGGAGAATCAGTGACATGTCATTTTATTGAAACTGCAGAGCTGCACAGTATTTGTTCAGTTGCACATTTCAAGAACTTTAATTCCTCTTACTGCAGATTAGCTATGACACTCCCACCATTAATAACTCATAACTGGCCATAGTTAGCAGAGGGGTACAGATCCAAACCTCCTTTTTCATCATAGAAATATCAGAAATATTACTTCTGGCTCCAAATATCCCAGGCGCTGTAAGCAGCAACTAAAAGCCACTACCATTTCATTATGAAGTAATCATAAAGCAGCACAACTGTTCTCTTCCTGATCCTAGCAGACAGAGATAGATCTGTTATGCTGTGCAGAAATGACTGGCAGTGGTTCCTCAGGTTTAGAAAGCAGCCGGGTAACACGCACCTCTCTTCCCCACAGCAATACAGCCTCTTTTATAATCAAAAGTGAAAACATGCCTCAACTATGGGGCACTGCTCTGCATCCCCAAGTTAAATCCACTTATACAGGAAAACCAAGAGCCTCCAACCCAGCCTGATGGCACAGAAACCTGGCTGGTGCTGCACAGTCTCGTGTGTCTCCTCTCCCAGAGGCTCGTTCCAAGATGCAAGGGTAACAGGCACCCACCGTTTGCATTGTTCCTGAAAGGTGGATGTCTGCATTATACAGGAAATATGAATAGACTGTTGAGCACTCCAGCTTGAAAATAAATTAACAGCTCTGCACCCTTTGTTCTCCGTCTCCAAGGTTACCACTTGTGCTTTTCATGAATTCTACTGTTTACTTCCTTCCTTTCTTTCTTGTTTACTTGTTTAGAGCATGGAAAAAATACAGACACTAAAATTCCCTGCATTGCACACAGCTGCCATTTCCAGATGAGGAAGAAGGTGGACAGAGGCGCCAGTGACAAATTTGCCAAGTATGTTCCACCTCAGCAGTCTGGGAAAAGGGCTCAGATAAAGCTACCTGGCTCAGGGCAGCTGATGTTTATGGCTCTATACAGTCCTGGATCACAAAACCCTGCCTACACCAGCTTTTCACACACAGCCTGAAGGAACAAGCAGCAAGAGATGTTTGGGGAATGTAGAAAGGGAAACAGAGCTCCCATGCTCTGAAAAATGTAAGATCTGCAATAAAAACTACGCCCCGGATAACATTTAGCAACAAGTGAGCTAGAGGGTAGGCCTCACTTTGGCATCTCCAAGGGGCCAAGCCTGTCTTTCCAGTAAGCTTTCAAAATACCCTGCAATAAATATCTTAGTCTAGCTATATGTGTACATCAAAAATAAGTAAGGGTTGCTGTAAGAACTTAGAATATAATTAAAAATGCTTGTATTTACACTGACAGTATTAAACGAGGTAACCAAAACTTTCCTACTGCTGGAGAAAAATCCCATTTTGGAAATAAAAATCCATTAAATCCTAAATAAACTTTTGCCATAATGGCTTTAATATTTTTGAAGCACAGGAACACGCATTTACTCTACCTGTGTTTTGGGCCAAAGTACAACTAACGAGACCTGCAATTCCATTGATTTTAACTGAACTATAGTTTCATTCACATACCTGCTGAGCTATTTGGCATGTGGAACCCAAACCACTCAAAGGAGATGTGTTTCAAACCTCAAGATACACTCAAGTATTCTAGAGAGCTTCTTGTAGGACAGTACAAGCATTTGAAATATTTGAAGCAAGATCCAGAAGAGGGTGCCTTGCAAAAACACTATAAATATCAAGTCTCCTGTCTATACTAATAATTTCTCATCTATCAGAACTATGAAATGGAGAAACTGTGGAAAAATCTTTCAACAGGTAAGTAAAACATACATTAATATAACATAAGACTCATAAAAATGGTATAAATACTCTTGAAAACATTGTGATTTGAGGTGAAGATACTTCAGGAAGAAAGGTATTAGTTACAGAACAAAATATGTCTCAGAGGAGCCAGGTGGGAAAAGAGACTGGAAAGCAAGGGCAGGACTACAATCACCAGTTTTCCCAGGTGCACTGAAAAACAGAGAAGGTTACTGAAGAGAAATTTCGCGCTAACCAGAACTTGGTTTACTCTTCTTTTTCCTAATACAAGCCCTACCCCTTTGCCTTGCTGGATCCCATCTGTTGTCACCTTTGACAGCGCTCTCAGGTGACCATGAAGAGCCATAAAACACAGGGGCAAATGAAGCCAATAAAAATGTGCACATACCCCTCAGGCCCATGCTGCTCGGGCAGGCTAATGAGCTCCTGGATTTCCAATTTATTTTTCACCAAACTGAAGTGTTATGGGGACTGGCACAGCCCAGGCATCCCAATGAGCTGTTTCCTGTATGTAAGGTAGAACCTTTACAGGAAAAAAGGACAGTCAGCAGGGAACAGCTCAACACCCCAAGTGGCCCTAAACTGTCATACCCTGTAGTGGCAAGTCTCCAAAATCCCTCATGGACCTCCCATGTTTTCAAAGAAAGGAAGGGTGCTACCAAGATAAAAGTTCATATTCTTCATGACCCTCATTTTGAAGCTCACCAGGTAAATGTGGAAACTTCCCTTTACCTAATGGATAGTATTTTTCAGAATTCAATGCCATAAATTTCATATATGCTATCAATTACATCAAGCACCAGGAAAAATGCTTCACACAAATGTGCGGGAGGGCAGGAAGTCTGACATAGCTATTCTTTAGAGAAAAGAAAAATGACACATGAAGATGATGGAGAAATTGCATTTTTCTGAAAGCACAGGGAAAGAAAAGCCCTGGGTGTAGCACCTTTCTCACTCAACCATGTCTGAAAACACAAGTAAAAGACACTGCAGCCATTGTCTATTTATATAAAACACACATACAATACTGCTAAGGCCTCCTCTTAAAAATGTCTGTGCCAGTAAACTGGTGGCAATTAAGCTAATTAATTACATTATTTATCACAGATATTTGTTACCATAGTAAACAGGCTGTAGAAGTACCACTAAAACGCCATCTAACAGTACTGGAGCGAAACAAACACAAAATGAAGTGCTTACCTTTTGTTGAGCATTTACTAAATTTTATGTTATGTATTTTGTAAAGATTTTATTCACAAGGCTGTCAAGGAAAACCAAAGTGTTTTCAAATCAACATGCACATCTAAACTAAATGTAAATACATGATCCATTTTTTAAATGCTTGGGCCTGTCTCAGAAAGGCAAGGAAGCACATACACTGCTCTGAACAGGCCAGGGTGGTTTTTGTTAACTCAAAAGATGCTTAAGAAATACAACTACAACCACATACATACTTCACTGACTAGGAATTGGGGCTCAATTCAATTCCAAGGGCAAAGAAAGAATGTATCATCTGTTCAGTGTAGAGAAAAGATGTAACATTCTAAGTTCAGTGTACAATTTTAAAATTTTATAATTTGTGGTTCTAACTTGAATATAAAAGTAGTCTATTTTTATCGGTCAAGAATGCCAGTAAATCTTTCTTCAGCTTTTTGACAATAGTAGTGTCTTTTTGCCAAGCTGCATTGGTGTTTCCCCCTCTCCCTTTCTGAACTCTCTCACACCACCATATGCACATGCAGGGCTATCAAAGTCCTCCTCATTACCCAAAGGATACCCTGGCAGGGAAGTGGAACAACAGCCCTACAGAATGCCTCTGTACTCGGTCTGACATTGCTTTCCAAAAAATTTGATTCTGGAAAATTAAATGAAAAACTGAGGAAAACCAAGCATTTGGATCGGAATCCCTGAGAGGTACCTAATGCCTTTCACATGGATTTTATCATATTGTTTTGGCACTTTCTTTTATGTGCTCTGTGACTCTCAGATATTGACAGAATGGCTCCTTTACCAGAGAAAGCTTACAAAAAAAGGACCAGCATGCTTCACATCATTCCAGGAGGCAAAAATTATCACAGACATTTGTATAAAATACTTTCAGAGTGAAAACTGCTGCATTACAGGATATTTGATCATAATGAAAAAAAAAAAAGAATAACCAGAGTTTTGCCTGATTTGTGTCTTGGTTCAGGAAAAGGACGCCCTGAGTTTTGCCGAATTCTCATCAACATGGCAGTGTCTATCTCAGTTATAAGAAATTCTTATAATTGTCTCCTCATGGACTTCTCCCCTTCCAAAGGCAACCTTAACAACCCATGACCGACTCACTAAGATCTAACCCACCATAATTATTGGTATTTCTACGTTTGATGTTAACAGAGGCTGAAAAAATAAGCTATAATGGAATGATTCCACAGAGCAGAATCTATATTTTATGCTGTTGGCATGCTCAGAATGTAGCAGGACCTGGATCATTTCTTCTGTTTATTCATTTATCCTGAATTCAGGTTATACCAAACGTAATTTCTACTTATCCTCAACTGCACTCAATACTGCACTGTTTTATTAAAAATTTTGTGTATTGTTACAATGAGTACATAAGTTACTTTCAGACAGTACGCATGACTGTCTTACACACACTTAAAATTCCAATTATCCAAAGCTAAGCTTTACTCACAGTACACTCTAAAGACAGCTGGGACATGTTTTTCACTCTTAGGAAAGCCAATTTCAAATGAGAATCACAAATACAGAACAAATAATTCCAAAGAGGAAAATGTCCTCTTACACAAAGCATTGCTGTTTCACAGCATCCCAGCTACGTTTAGATACCTGGAGATTCTCATTTCACTTTATGATTCTTCCCTCAGAAATGTTCATAATGCATGAGATTGACTTTACACAAGTTCACATACACAGGAAGCGATTGCCTGTGGAAGTGGCTTTTCTTTGAAGAGTTGTTTAATAATTTAAGCCTTAAATTTTGCAGTCACACAGCTCATAATTCACTTCAAAATTATATTCCTAAACATTTCTTTTTGCTTCTTTCTCATCTCAAAATCAATGTCGCTGCATGCCAGAACAGGGTGCTTAACCACATCAGTTGGGGACACAATTACAGCTGAGGGAAATCAGTCCTTCAATGCAGGGAACGTGTATCACTGTCATCGCTTCTCCTACTGATCTTATGTGGAGATTTTAAAATGCAAGGGTAGAGAAATTTTCTCCAACTCGCTGTGCCAAGCCTCAGACCCCCTTCAAACACAAAACTGGACTTCTGTTTTCTCTTCTTTTTTAGTGCCATGGAATTACAGCTGCCAATACTGGTTTGTCATACAGGTATTATCTGTAATTATCTAAAGCATGTAAGGAAATTAATTGCACAGAATTTAAAAAAAAAAAAAAAGTAGTGCAAGATAAGAAAAAGTGGAACCACTATTTTAATTACATATATAATTGATTTTTAAATGTGTATTTTAATATTATATATAAATATGACTTATGTAAATAACCTTATTAAAATTTTAACTAGCACAGAGAATGTAATTTTTCTTTTGCAGTCTTTGGCATAAATCTATTAAATCTCTGAAACTACACCAAAAAACTGTTGATGTTAATAAACTAAATAATTCAGGAAACAGTAAAATTCAAAACCAAACATCAAACTAACTCTATAAAATCACATATCCATGCAAATTACAGATGGTTTAAGTTTTTGATGAAACTAAAAAGAAAAGAAAAATAAAGTCAATGCTTTTGTTATCTGTTTTACTGAGAAAAACAAAAACTATTTGATTCTTTCTAAGCCATATAAAACATCCTGAGCAACAGGAGCTTTATTTGGCACAAACTGTTCCATAGCTCAGAGAAACAAACTTGTTAGAGTTCATAATTCACTAGCACAATTATAATTCATTACTTTCAAACAGTATACCCTTATAGCCACATTATTTTTCATATTTGTAAAGCCTTCATTTTCTGGTCTTTGTATTGATGGCTAAAATTTTAATATCTGTAAAATAAAATAGAACTTATTTTCCTAAGTCAGGAAATTGCTACGGGTTGATTTCCTACAATTAACAAATCTGGATTCAACCAACTGGAAGGGTTAATTGGTCAGAGGTCCATTTCTAACAAGATACCAGGACTCACCTCCATTCAGTAGACAGACTGAAGATATCAGAACTCCCAGCAGGCCCATTGCTTATAACAAAGTGAGTGGCATCCCTCAGGAAGCAGCCCAAACTCTGCCTGGGCTCCTCCCAGTTCATACTCACAAACCCAACAGCAAAAGCACTACCCAAGTGATACAGGAGTTTCTCAGGATGCGCTGAACCCTCTTCAGGATACAGAGGAAGGCAAAACACCAACACTTACTCTGACTCCACACACAGCCACTTACTGGTAACCGAAGCAGAGACAAGCGCCACGTTTGCCATGTCCAGCCCCCAGCTCTCATCCCAGACAGGGCTCCTGCACTCACAGTTCTTTGTGTGAGAGAGCTGGCATCACATCCAAATGGCCAGGCATTGGCAGGAGGCCATGCCTACAGAACCTCGGCAGAGCAGATCAGATCCCTTGCCCAGAGAGGTTATGGACTCCTCATCCCTGGGAATGTCCAAAACAAGGCTTGATGGGGCTCTGAGTAACATGGTCTTAAGGAAAGAAGTCCCTGTCAATGGAACAGGGCATCAGAAAAGGATGATTTTAAAAGTCCATTCCAACCCAAACCATTCCATGACTCTTGCTCTGTGAAAGACCTGCACAGCCTCTCCCAGCAGTTGAGGCTATGCACCAGTAGAAAAGAACGTGGAATTTGATAGGCTGGGCTGACCCACACATCCTGCTGCTCCATTAGCAGCAAGAGGCTGAATGAGGTAAATCCAAGCCTGCTGCTTGATGAGGCAGGTGACAAAGAGCAGACAAATGGAGTCAGCTATTCAACACGACCTCTGCCTTGGCCTTCTCCAAAAAATGCCTCTGTACTTGGTTTCAAGAGCTTCAAAGAGAAGCTGAACTATCAGTAATGTACAAGAAATTATTTGAGATTGATCTTACAAGTTGTTGAAATCCGACAAATCTCATTTGAGCATACGGTGGAAACTGGGTATGTCCCTTAAAGGCCATTTTCTGTCACTGTTAGAAATTCATGGAGACCAGAAGAAAGACAACAAATGGATAAAGTGTCTTCAAAAATGTCAAAAGGCTTGTGTGGGGAACAGGCCAGACAACCCAAGTATCTCAGAAAATGGCGTGAGTCCTCTTGGAACACATTTTTGGGCATACAATAGATAAGGTGACTGGGAACAATCAGCACAGATTTATTGAGGATAAATCAAACTTAACCAACCTGATGATCTTCTATGATAAAACAACCACATCTGTGGATGAGGAAAGAGCATCAAATATCACTTATTTTGATAAGGCTTTCAATGCCATCTCCCACGATTCTTGTCAGGTCATTACAGACTGGAAAAATGAACGGAAAAGATCAGGATCAGAGGGTGATGGTAATTAGGCTGCACTCCATCTCGATGCCTGTGACAAGTAAAGCACTGCACGCACAGATCAATCTTGAGATTCCTCCTAACATCTTCACCGATGCCATGGAAGAGGTGATAGAACATACACTTTTCAAATCGGCCAAACACCAAAATGAGGGCTGTCAATACACACGATACACGTGAGGGCTGGGCTGCCATCAGTCAGAATCTGTACAGGCTGGAGGAACAGGCAGACAGAAGACCTTTCCCTCCACTATAAAGCCCAGCAGGGTACCAGATTTCCCAGAGAGGTGGTTCTGCCTCCCTTCTTGCAGTTTCCAAGATGTGATTGAATAAAACCTCAAGCAGCCTGGTCTGACCCCAGAGGCAACTTCCTCAAGCAGAGGGTTGGACTCCAGTGCTCCTGAGGTCTCTTCCAAGCTGAACCATGCTGGGACTCTATCCCTGCCTGCAACCTCTTGCAACCAGAAATGGTGAGAGTATTTCAGGAGCTGCCTTCACACACAGGAGAGAAAGCTTTAGGCAAGATTTAAATAAATGGTTTGGCTTTGGTAGTCAACTGCACCAGGCACATGTCTTTTGCCAATGTCCACAGATTTTTCCGCACCCAGTGAAACTGTTCTCTGGAGTCTCTGTCTTGCTTTAGAAAAAAAACCCCAACAAAATCTCAGATCAAAACTGTGTGCCACCAACAAGCAACAATACTGACAATTCTAGATGCATTAACATTGGATTTCTCTGCACATGGGTGTACAGGCCAATATCCCTTTTCATACTGTAGCAGAGCTTTAGTCTGGGGGGGGAAAAGAAAGTCTGAACAAATCCCTAATTAAAAGAAAGCTATATGAAACTGGAAGCTGTCATCTTTTCAAACTCAGATGAGCTAACAACCTTCTTCTCCCCCATACAGATGTCCTTTGTCTGCCAGTCACCACATTGTGACTTAAATTTAATAGGCTCCTTTCAGGCTATGTAAGTCCCACAGCATAAATCAGCATATAAAAAGCATATGCTTTTTTCTCCTCTTCTTCCATGATAATTTTCTCTTTTACCTAATTTTCATCTACTCTGATAGTCTTCTCCCACCACTCCTTATCTCCTATTTCACTCCCCTTCCTCAAACCTTTTTTTTTTGTATATGTAAGAAACTTATTCTGCTGAAGCCTCTCCTCCCTTCTTTTTTAACAGTATGATGAACCAAGAGACAATGTCACACAGCTTTCACATGACTATAATGTTCTGGATCCGGCTCTCTGCACACTGACATTTCCCGTGTAGCAAAACATTATTTGAAAGTTTGGTCCAAGTCTCTTTGGATTTATCAGAATGATAAGAAAAACAAATACCTTATATGTGGCAGGTAAAAAAAAAAAAAACCCTCCATTTTTTTTTTCTTTTTTGTGGCTGCAAATAAGAGACCCCTGCCTTTTCATCTGACAAATTAAAAAAGCTCATAACATTCTTGTGGGAAAGGAGAAAGTAAACTGACTGTCACATCTAACAAGTGTCATTGAAAATATAGGCATAAGGCAATAAACTTAAAATAACTGAAGTACTTCAATAATTTTCTGGTAAATTATGAAAATGTGATATAAACTTGCAAAACTTTTACCAGCATTAAATCTGTTTTCTAGCTTTTATGACTGGGGGAAATGTTACAAAAGGGAAAGTAAGTACTTTTAGTAAAAACAGGCTAGTGAAGAAAAAAGTTAATGTTCAGTTTTTAGGTTTTGTTTGGTTGTTTTGGGGTTTTGCTCTGGAATTTAAATAAGTTTGAATAACATCAGAAAAATGCTGAAAAGCAATGGCAGATGTATGGGCTGTGATAGAAATACCCACAATAAATTAACTGAACAACTGAAACCATCTACATGTCATCAGACAACTTTTAAACCATCTAAAATCATGCTGCCTTACATTTTAAAAGAGTATAAAAATTCGACAATTTTAAAATGGAGAAAATGAGGACAACATTAAAACTTTATGCAAATGTAGACAACCAATAATTCCAAATTTCTGTCCCCCTTTTCAGAGGAAATAAAGCCAGTGTTCTGAACAGTGCATAGTTAGTTCCAAGCTACTTGAATATTTAAAATCACAGAGTCATTAAGGCTGGAAGAGTCCTCTAAGATGATCAAGTTCAACCATCAACCCAGCACCACTACCACATTCTCCATTAACCATGTCCTCAAGTGCCACAGTGACACATTTTTTTGGTACTTCCGGGGATGGCGACTCTCCAGCTTCCCTATGCAGTCTGTTTCAGTGCTTGACAATCCTCTCCATGAAGAACTTTTTCCTGATATCCAATCTAAACCTCCCCTGGTGCAACTTGAGGCCATTTAGGCTCATCCTGTCACTTGGTAGCTGGCAGAAGGGACTGACTGACACTCTCCTCACTACAACCTCCTTTGAAATACTTGACCATGAGTGGAGTCCCCCACTGTATTGTACTCCTTTAGGAATGCAGTTTCCTGCTGAAGGGTGACCATGGCTTGAGAGGCTCTTGCTCTCAGTTCCAAGGACAGCAATGGAGCCTCTTGCAGCAAGAGCTTTGTGTGTATGTGAGTGGTGTCTAGGCCTAATTTGAATTTTTCTTCTGCCCTAGTGAAGGTCAGTGAACAACTCTTCATTCCAGTCACTTGTTCTTTGTGTACTACACTCAGGCCTGCTTACTCAGAGGCTGAATAAAATGACAGGAATTTTCTATGCCTCACATTTAAGAATGCCGCAGCACTATTTCAGCAAGACCTTAAAATATGGGAATGATTTTTGAATTGGAGTCTTGAAATACTATTAATGTATCTGCAATGTAAACTTTTAATGATTTTTTAATTTGTTTGAACTAACATTAACACAGCCAGCAATACAACATCAGGGATCTATTTCCTTTATATGGCACAAACCAGCAAAGCACTTCAGAACATATTTGAGTACAAAACCACAGCTATTTCATTTACTACTGAATCTAATGAAGTAAGTTTAAATGAAAACCAGAAAGTTTATCCTGAGAAGTTTAATGGCAGTTTTTAAACTGACACCTTTCAGGAGCATCCCCAGCTATTGAGCTCAGTGTTAAAACCTTCAGCATCAGCATCTGTGATCTTCCTCTATAAAACAGCAAGGAGCAGATGAGTCAAAAGGACAATTAACAATGGATAACTGCTTGTGTGGGTTGTGCACGTGTTCAGCAGGCTTGGAAGGTTGTGGTAAATCAGTAAGGCCATTCTTCTTGCATAAGGAAAACTCAGCTGGGGAGTACAGAGAGGGGGCAGACAATGCTGTTATACAAGCAAAGTATTTGCTCTCTTTCACTGGGAATTCCCTTACTCGAATTACTGCATAGAAGTGGATAAACTGAAGGCCACGGGGAGATACAGACTGTCTAGAAATGAAGAGAGATGGGAAGAACTGGAACAATTTAGTTCCAAGAGGGATACATGAAAGACAGCAAGTTTTATATTGAAATATGGCTTTCTAGCAAAAAGTTCACTTTTGAGCTTTATGGTATTTTACAGTCCTTTACTTAGGCATAAATATTTGAATAAAGAAAATTAAAAGTAGGTATTTTAAAATTTCTAAGTATATTACGAACATTTGTCCATAATTTATGTATTATCTGAAATGGAATGTGTTCTAAATATTGTGATTCCGATTTACCGTAATTTCTTGAACCCTGAGTGACAGATTTTTATCAACTCTGTTCATCATCTTTAGTCCTTTCCAAAAAAAAATCTGCCTATGTATGGTTTAGAAAAAGAAAAAGAAAATTATATTCCTCTTGCCCTGTACAATTCTGATTATTTTCTAGTAGAAGAAATGAATCCTTCTCCCTTTTTGCCAAGCAAAATTCCCATTTTGACACTTTATATTACTGAACCAATTTCAATTAAAAAAAAGAATTACATGAAGGAAAAAGGAAACCTCTCTGAAGCTGAATGCAGCTTGTCTGACAGACAGAAAATGGACAGAGACAACCGAATCACACATTTACTGAAGTCATCACCAGCAGCCAAAAACTGGATTGTCCAGTAAAAAGGTCTGTAAAGATAGTGATTACATCTGGGATTTGGTGCAACTCACTGCGAAAGTAACATACCAAAAGGAATGCTTGGGCCTAAGGAGCCATTGAACTGTGTAAGACTACAAAATTCCTTACTTGCTCAGCAGTACTTTTACATTTCAGGATTCATCAAAATATTAGCAGCTAATGAATGCATTTGTCTTCCCTCATTGATTCAGACATGACTATTTATGCTGCGTGAGTTATTTGAGTAATCTGAGAGAAACACTCTCATTCAAAGCTCTTTCTGGACAAAAGAAAAAAAAGAAAAAAAAGAAAAAAAAAGAAGAAAAAAAAAAAATAAATTCTTGTTAAATCTTCAGGATATAGTTCCAACTCTAAAAATGTAGGAAAACTAAAGCAACACTTCTACCACCCTGAGACTGAGACAGCATCATCAAAAGAAAGAAGAGACGCCACCTGACCACCTGCTGTGAAAGACAGTATCATTCACATCTCCAAAAACACCTGGTGAAATGGAAAAAACCCCAACACTTAGTGTTGAAATATTCAACAGAGAAACCTTCTTGTTTATTTAAAATATAATTCAGTTTGGTCTTAAATTTATGGGTTTGCTAGACTACTGGGAACATTAAGATCTCGTAAATTCAGATTTCTGAAAAAGCATTCAATGCTTGGAAAGACACAAACTGCAAAATTAATCCTATCCTAAATATCTCTAAGATGCCATTTCCTAGTACTAGTAATAATAGAGCTCATTAATGTAAGAGCCACCTCGGCAAAGCAGGTTTCAGACTGTTAAACTTGCTTATAAATCCAGGACATGGATTGAACTCTGGAATCCTCATGGGGCTGTAACCGCTGGCTGGGAGCCGCCCGCACCGGGCACTGCGGGACCCGCACCGGGCACTGCGGGACCGCACCGGGCACTGCGGGACCCGCACCGGGCACTGCCGGGGCTCTCACCGGGCACTGCGGGACCGCACCGGGCACTGCCGGGGCTCTCACCGGGCACTGCGGGACCGCACCGAGCACTGCGGGGCCCCACCAGGCACTGCGGGACCGCACCGGGCACTGCGGGACCCGCACCGGGCACTGCTGGAGCTCTCACCGGGCACTGCGGGACCCGCACCGGGCACTGCCGGGGCTCTCACCGGGCACTGCGGGACCCGCACCGGGCACTGCCGGGGCTCTCACCGGGCACTGCTGGGGCTCTCACCGGGCACTGCGGGACCGCACCGGGCACTGCGGGACCGCACCGGCCCCTGAGCGGCACTGCCACGCCGCTGCCCAGCCACAGCTGGCCCTCAGCCGCCGCTCCTGGGGCATCCTCCGGGCCCGGGGATACAGGCGGGCTCCCCTCCCGTGCCTGGGTCCAGCAGGAGTGCGCTCCTGTCTGAAGAGCCCCGTGTTCCCAGGTGGCTGGGGGTGCTCTGATGTTTGACCACTCCTCCTCTCTTAACCCCTCCCGGTTTGCTCTCAGAACCAGTCTCAAAAAGATGAATGGGATAAAATTCAGCATCATTAAGTCACCCCAGGACACTCAGGCTGCCTTTGCAGACACCCAGCTGATTTCTGGCACCCAGACTGACTGAGGCTGAGCAGCAGAGTACTTCACACTGCACCTACTCTTAACATCAGCTGAGATCATAACTGCCTTGCTGAGCACGGAGTATGAAGCTACAGAGTACATCACCACATACTCCTGAGTATCTGTGTTCATCTCAGAAAAGGGGAAAGATGCTTTGAATCTTATACCTATGCTTTCAACTCATGGACAAGCATTAAAATGAATAGCAATTCTGTGCCTTACTTTATGCTACACTATCCTGTATGTTTCCTATAAACTTCAGAATACTTTGCATGTATTGCATATTTCTACTTAAAGAAATACTCCACCTGTGAGTCAATGGCACATACTTTCAAGCATCATCTTTAAATTTTTACTTTTCCATTGGTCATAGTAAACCAATAAAAACTACAACTAGTCTTAATACTCAGCACATCTAATTGTGTAGGAGAAAATTCAAAAGTCCAGCTCAAGCAAAACAGTTTCTGTAAGGGTTATGGCATAATAATGTTCTATTATTTTTCAGGGATTTCCATATGATGCCAGGAAAAATCAGGATCAGATTTTATAACCTAAAAGCACTGCCCTTTACATGTGGCTATCCACAGCACAACTAAGAGGAAAAGCTATTCCCTTTTTCCCAAGCTGAACTGTTTCACTGCCTTACAACCCACAGTGACACAGCCATTGGTGTCTCAAATGAGACTCAGCCACATGCTGGTTGGCACTAACAATCTTCACACACACACACAGATTCCACTTTCTCTACTCCAAAACTATTAAAATTCAGCTAGAATTCATGTATTCCGTTCAACATTCTGTTTGGCAGTTTATACATGGCATCTAGTATAATCACCAGCCTTTGCAGATAAGGTTGTCAACAGGGCACATTGACACAACTCTGAATTCTCCAGCAGTGGAAAAATAAAGCTTCCATCTTCTCTGGAGATGTTTCTGGAATCCATCTGATGCTGCAGAAGAGCAAGAGGGATCACATCTATACTCACTCTGCTTTCTGCTGTCAGCCTCCTTCTCCAAATGCTGGAATAACCAGACTGACATGGGCTTGAGTCTGTCAGAATATATCCTGGATCAGAATGCTGCGCCACATTTTGAAGATAAACATCTTGGTAAACAGCGCAGATCATGCCCAGTCCTCCTGGCATTTTCTGTACTCCTCTAAGTATAGCAAGATTTATGGGGGTAATAAGACCAGTTCAACACAATTAGTTGATAAAGGCAAAATCCAATATTGATACTGGTTTACTACCGTTATTCTAATAATTTGACAATGACATCTAATTTCCTGCTTCCCAGATGGGATTCATAGATTTTTGTATATTTTCTGTAGCCAAATAACCACAAGTACAGTTTGCCCTGTGGCAGCTGCCTGTTTCATACAAAGGTAGGACCTGGCAGAAGACAACAGTTTCTAAAAAACCTCCTAGTGCAAGTATGTTTCAGTTGCATGTGGTTTCACTATTTACTATTACAGGTTTTTCATGCATTTCCATGCTAGTGTTCATGATAGATTAGATGTCTGTGCTCAGTGAACATCAGACTGCCTGAAACTTGCTGTCTGGCATGCTGGTTTTGCTCAAATTATTTTTAAGGCCCTTACTGGGATGAGCACCTGCCCAGCAAGTGGTATGCAAAGACTAAACCCTCCCATTAATAGCCAGTCTTTGCTTTGTGAAAGCTGTGAGGTTGGAGGAGCAGGCAGGAACAGACCAACAGGGCAGCGTGGTCTGACACGGATACTCAGCGCTGAGACAACACCCCCAGAGCTGCAGCAGCCTCAGCACAGTCAGGTTGTTTCATGACTTTCATCAAGCAGAAAAGAAGAGCACCTCCTCCTGAGAGCAAGGAGTAGCAGGGCAGAAGGAAGAAAGGTGTGTCTACAAAACACAACACATAGGTGGGGCCTGGCATGAAAGGCTTTATCCTACTAAAGAACCATCATTTTGTATGTGAGAGAATGGTATCGTTTAATGATGAAAAAAATGTTATTGACACAATAAAACCACCAAGAGAAGTGGTTTGACCAATGCAGATGATAGAAAAAATGAGCTAAACAGCAGTAGCCTACATGGCACTAGACAGACATGTCCAAATGTGTTAAAACCTTTGAGAGAAAGCCTAAAAAATTATTTCCCTAACAGTAGCAGAAATTCAGCTGTGAAAACTCCGTGTCTATACGCATTGCACAGCCGGGATTTCTGCACACCGGGACTGTGCTTTGGTACAAGGACAGAAAAAGAATGACATAAACAGGTGACAGCTTCATTTCCTTCCCATGGTGGCAACATGAACTTGCCAGTTCAGAGCATCTCAGCTGCAGCCATGTTCTTTGCTATTCCTCTTCAAGGAGAAATCAAACGACACAAGAGGCACTCGTGCACCCCAAGCAAGCACAAAAGGCCATTGCTTGCTTTAAATGACAGGGAGGGCAGGCTTACATCTCTGTTATGAAAAGAAAAAGCTTCATGCTGAGAAAGGAAAATTCATGTTTTTCCCTTAAATTCCATTTTCAACTTTAGTAGGCACAGGAAGGCAGAGCACAAAACCATTTTATTCAGCTCTATTGTTACTGGGTTAAACCTTTCTTTCCTCTGCGCAGAAAAGCAGCAGAATCAGAGCCACACCAACACACATGTGCTGAGGGGAAACCTGCTTCTTCCCACTGTGGGACTTCCACACAAGACTGCATGTAATCGGATGTTTTACATGTTACTGCATGTAAAACGGATACTCTTGGAAGCAGATGAGGCTTTGCTTGTGCAAGTCATATTTCTTCAGTGTCCTTCAATCATTCATAAAATTCCACTTCTTTAAAAAGCACTGGCACAGCTGCCCCAGGCTGCCACTTCCTGATGCCCACACTGCCACTTCACACCCCACAGCACTTGCCTGGGATAGAATGGGGAGATGAAGGACCTACCCCAAGCACCCAAAGCACACTGATTTCCTCCTTTGTTCTTTTCTAAAGATGAGCCCATTTTGCAAGTGCTCCAGGTATACAGATGCATCTGGCTGCTGATCATTTCAAACAACTAAAAAAGTTGCTCATGAAAGTCTGGAGACATTTTTCACTTGTTCAGTCACTCTTAGACCACTACTCCCTTCTTTCCACTTCTGACACTTCTCTACCTCCCCTCAGCCTGTAACAGCACTTTGCAAAGTTCTCACGCAAAGGTAACACAGAACAGGGTGGGCAGATTTCCTGTTATCCCCCCTCCCTCAGTCTGGATTTGTAGGTACACTGCCTCCAACAAGTTCAGGAATCACCTGAGGGACAGGTTTTCCCTACTGCATCTCAAAACACTCATCAGCTGCAAAACAAAAGCTCTTCTCCAGGCTGAGGAGGCAATTTAGTAATTTTCCATACAAATTATGCTCCATCTTTGATCACAGTTGCTACTTCCAGCTGTACTGCCTCATTTTACTGCATCTTTTTGACTCTAACTTTCCTCAGAACTGTGCATTTTAGGCCATGGATGTGTATCCTAAGTAAATATAAAGACACAAGGACATATTTCCTGTCTGTTTTCTATTCCCCCATAATCTTTAACACTCCTCCTTATTGATGTCATTACTGAGCAAAACTCCAGAAATATTCTGGACTGCCAATTATAAACTTCCTTGTTAGTGTTTGTGTTCAGATCAGAACCAAGCACTTATAAGGAATTATTCCTTCTCATGTGTATTATTTTGCATTTTATTTACATTCGATTTCATTTGACATTTTATCACCCAGTCACTCAGTATCATGAGAGATTTCATCTCATATTCACATCCAGGTCCACATCACTGTCTTCCTGAATAACTTTATCTCACATTCAAGTTTAGTCATCACACTGGTTTATCTCCTGACCGTTCCTTTGGATGCCTGACTGACTGTTCAGTCCTTCGACAAATACAGTGTGACTAAGTTTTTTACAAATTACTGGAAAGGTACCTCGTTAAATGCCTTTTCTAAAGTCTAAATTGGTTTTATATCATCAGGCTTTATCTTATCTACCTGCTTAGCTACTCCTTCAGGGAACTGCCATGGAATTGTGGTGTTTGACTTGTCTTCTGAACTACGCTGACTTTTCCCCAAGACATTGTATTCATCTCTGTGCCCATTCATTCTATTTCTTATTATGATTTCTATCTCTTTTCCCCACAACAGACATTGGTATTAATTTCTAACATCCTCACCTACCCCATCACTTGGGAAAGCTGACTTTCCTTGGATTTTCCTGGGGTTTTTTTGACTGGTGACAGACTTTTGCTCTGCCCACTGCCACCCACAGAGCTGTATACCCATAGACTTAGAGCTGTACAAGACATAACATCCATGGTGTGGGCAGATTCTGACAGCCTCACATCAAGGAGATCATCTGTCTCAACCCAATGCTGTCATTCCTGGGATTTCCTGGTGGAACACCACATGCCTCTGACATGTCCTTTGTGGACAGGGTATTGCCTTTTGGTAGCATCATTATTCATTACTGTGTGTATTTGGCAAGTCAACCTTGCAAGCCTGCAGGGCCCTCTAAGGGGACCTGAGTATTGAGTTTTTCAGCAACAGACTGCCACAAGGATGGACAATTCCTGCCACCTCTAGTCCCATAGGCAGTGTTTTGTTTTACACAGTCTTTTTACTTCTGCAGAACCCTGGCTACGTTTCCAGCACTGTAGGCATCCTGTTTCTCTGTTTTCTGCTAAATGAAATACTGCCTGATGAAAGGCTGCATTTCACTACTGCTATCCTGTAATTAAGAAAGCTAAACATAGATCAGATACTGTTTCTTAAGGTTTTTTGTTCATTGGATGCTTCATTATTCTGACCTCGTTTTCCATTAGCATATTGAACAGAGTAATGGATACGTATTGCCACCTATTTAAATCCAAACTACCCTGCAATCTGCTTTAACTTAAGTTCATAAGTAATTGCTTTTGGATTTAGAATCAATTTTAAAGTCAGTATGTTAGTGAAAAAGTAACTCTTTTATTGGAGGATGGCTGTATTTTCTGGTCAGCTTAGTGTTTCTTTTTTGTTTCAAGCAATGGTGTCCCCAACAGATGGAGACAAAAAACCTTGAAACTAGGACAAGAAAATCTTATCTAGTACAGGATATTGATGTTTAGCTTCTAAGAGAAGCTGTAGAGTTTTAAGTCAGTTTGTATCATACCTGTGAGAGGGCTGTGTCAATGCCTGAAGGGCAGTATAAAAACTTCAGTTCTATGGTAATTTCCTAGGTGGCACAAGGACTTATACCATGTCAACTCTCCCCTTTTGAAAGCTTTTTTTAGAAAAGGAAATAATACCATACCATGTTTATTTCACAACTTGTATTAAATGGCTTTGTGGTACACCTTTCTATATACTGGAGCATTATTAAGAATCTGTGTACTTCCTCCTCATGTAAACTCAGCATTACAAGCATTTTGTAACAGCTCCCAATGGATCAAAAGAAAAATCTTTAGCAGTTCTAGAGGCAGCAAGATTATAAAGTTGTCCCTGATGCAAGCAATGATGTTCACTCATAAGTGGTTTGAGCTGGTGATTAAATAATGGCTGCAAACAAAACTTTTCATTTCACTACAGTGACCCAGTTTAGCAAACATTTCCCAGTATTACATAATGTCCTTTGTTCCTACTGTCCTCTATATGTTTCAATACCCTTCATACCATAAGGGAAGCCTTTCAATGCTACTCTGAAATGGCACCAACACATACAACAACCTCCTCAGGAAAGTTAGGGGAGTCCTTCTTGAGGCTCCACATGAAGCTCCAAACATCTTAAGTAGTACAGTTAGGCTGGTATAGGCATAAAGACCAGAGCTGAATGAAATTAGTTTGAAAAAATAGTCTCCAAATACTACACTGTTCACTGATTCACGTGGCTATTTCAATTCCCCCAGAAAGGAGGAGGGAAATATGAAATAGTGAACAGTTTTTGATTATTTAAAACACAATTATTTCTTTCAGAAGTGCTAACTTGTTTTGCTCAGAGAAAAGCGAGTTTAAAAATCCCAAATTATTACAGAATTTACATCAGATTAACAAGTCGGTCTGATTAGTCCAATCTCAAAGTTGAGATTTGGCATTGGGTCAGCATGTCAGGGAAGACAGAAGCCTGTCCCTGGCAGTGCCCCTCTCCAGCACACATCAGGAGCAGTCTGAGTCCTGGGATAGCCTCCCTCCAGAGCACAGGCTTGACCCCCTTGCACAGGGATTCCCACAAACAGGTGTCCACCTCCTCCAAAAGCCAGACCCTTGAGATGAGCAAAAAACCACCAAACAGCCAAGAAAGCCATCTCAATCTCCTCAGACAAGGATGCAAAGAGATGGCATGCCATCCACACAGAGACTGACTGTGCGTCAGGGCCACGCTGCAAAGAGGTTTCCAGCCTGACCAAGGCTCACACACAGCTGGAAATGTATGTGCACACAGACACAGCCACACACAGGCACACTGGGGTTTTTTTAAAAAGTGCTTGCAAAAGATTATAGTAAAGACATTCTCCCCTCATTCAAAAGCAGGCACAAGCACCTTCTCCCACCCATGAATACAAGAGGGAGCCCTGTGCCAGTATGATAGGAGCTGTTTCATCAAAGCTACAGGCTTGAGGGGGTTTTACTTATTTTGCTCTTTTTAATCTCCCAGCAAGCACTAAAACCCACTGAAAATATCAGTGCAAATGGAAAGAATATTTCTATGTGAGCATAAGCCTTAGAATTTTAGCAACTCCTGTTAAAAAGCCAGGAAAACTAGAGCTGTGCTGTTCCTGCAGCCTCCTGGCTCTGGAGCTGTGCCTCCAGTGCAAAGCGGGGACCAAGGCAGGGCCAGGCTGAGCCCAGAGCTCCCAGGCTCTCCTGGCCAGGAACTCCTCACTCCCTTGCTTTTCTCTCTGGAAAACACAGGCTTTTTCAAAGGTCATTGTGAAAAGGATTCTGCCTTTGTGGAGCTGTCTTAATGACTAGGTTTCCCAGTTCAAACTGCTCCACCAGCAAAATAGTATTTCACTGGAAAAATATTTCTTTGTAATTTTCTGAGCAAACCATAAGGATTAAGAATATATTTCCATATAAAACAGATAAGTTGCCCTGAAAGAAGTAGTTGCATTTTATTTAAAAAGTACTAAGCCTTGTAAATGGTTTCGAATAGATTTTCATAATATTCAAAATTATCGCTCTGAAACTAGAGAAGACTTGAGAAACCCTCCCACAAAGTAAATAGTAAAAATTTATTTTGAAGTTCCCAATTATGCATTTAGTCTAATAATCAGACATTTAAAAAAACCTCCCCTACAGCTGTAATAGATTCTCAAACATCTTCTGATATATATCCTACAATTGTTAGTAGATGAGCATTAAAGACACGGGTTTATTCAGAAGTTGGGAAGAGGTAGTGGCTTTTAAAAACACAATGGGAGTTGGTTTTTTTTGCACAGGGTCTGATCCAGTTTCCAAAGTGATGAGATGAAATAGAATATAATTTTTAAATTATGCATATTTCAGTATTATTTTATTCTTTTCAACTTCTATTTTTGCATATGCTTTATACTATACATAATTATGAGTACAGTAGTATAATAAACACATACATGTATTTATTATACATTATGTATTAAAATTGAGGTGTGCTCAAACATATTTTGAAATAATAGGAGTGTGCAATCATAAAAAGTTTGGAAAGCACTGATCTGAACGTGAAATTAAATCACTAAATCTGATCTCATCATGATGACTGCCCTCTGCATAATGCAGCTTCTTCAGAAAATACCAAATGAGTGAAGACCTGAAGTGATGGAATACAAAAATGGAAGAACTATGAGCTGTTTGCTGTGCTCTTGTCCACATGGACAGCAGGAAAACTCAGTCACAAAGGGAAGGGTATCTACAGCAGGAATGCACAGCCACCTGTGAGCTGGCAATACACCCTGCAGAAAATTCCCTTCACAAAGCACAGCAAGCCACATTGTCTTGCCCTTTACAGGCACACTTTCTTGAGCAACAACTTGAAATGCTGCAATTTGACTTCTCTAAATGTCAATAGTGATAATGGGGTTTTCCCCCCACTAGCTGCCTTAATAAATTGTTCCTAGAGTTACTGAAGGTATGAATGGAAGGAGCACAGCTGAAGAGTAACACTCAACTGAGAGTGCAAATGTAAATCCACTGACCTTGCTCTGTAAGTTCTGTCATTGATCTATATTCAATTTTTACTCAGCTTTTGCCGAAGACAGAAGAAATTCCATGCTTTACAGTAATTTGCTTGAACTAGGCCTACAAATCTGACTTTCTTTTAATAGAATAAACTTCAATATTCACTGGCTCCGCAACAATTCTTTCAGTAAATCTTGAATGTCAACAGTGAGAACAGAGGCTTTTCTTTCTAGGAACAATAGTACAGTCAGCAAAGAACAAAGGTAAAACAGAATTTTAGCATTTCTCAGGGGGGTAATAAAAATTTCAGGTTCTTCTCAACATCAGTCATGTCCAGCCACTTCCAGTTATGCTACTGAGTGCAGTAGCTGCTTTTCACAGCACCTAAATGGCAAATTTTAAATAAGGCAGAACATTTAATTGTTATCCTTGAAAGCACCCATAAGGAGGTTCTGGTGGCTGGTGCTGTACTGTGAACTAAACCATCCCCAACCATCTTGGGGAACCATTTTTTAACTTTAACCTCCCCAGCCCTGTGGAGGATAAAGGAGAGGATAAAAATAGATTATAAAGAAAAGCCCTTCTCCTACTGCAGTCTGTTTGTTTTAAACAGACATATTTTATGCACACTGTCATTATAATCATTTTCTAAAGGGCAATTATAAAAATCCTTTTAAAGAAAATCAATTTCCTAGACTCCTGTATGGGTGCTGCTGACATCTGATGTCATTTGACTTTCTGTTTGTCACATTGTATAATTTCTCCCACTAGGCCCTTCAATAAATTTTTCTGGAGATGCCTTCAAGGTATAATTCGTATCTTAGTACCTTGATCATTAGCTCCTGTTTCTAGAAAAAGCCTTGTAGGAGACATTATGAAATGTATTTGCAATCACCCAGTGCCCTATGCAGAAATTCAGGCGAGCAATCTGAATATATTGCTTGAGTGCAAACCCCTGATTTATGTTTTCATTATGTTTTCAGCCCTTCATTTACTAGAAAGTCTTCCATCTATGTATCCCAGGACCACTAAAAAGTGTACAAACCTTCCAAGCAGCATTTTTGTCTGAAATCATATGAGGTAATGATTGACTTGATGGGACATTCGAGACTAATTGCCTATTACGGCAACCAGTAACTCCAGCAATTACCGAGCTGCTGGATCCACTCTATACATAGGAGGGCTATAAACTAGTGGAAACCTGCTTTTGTCACATCATCCTTAAATATGAGAAACACACCTCTATCCTGAATTTGTACAGAAGCACTAGAGACTGCTTCTAAAACGACACAGCTGGTTGCACACACACAGCTGGGGAAAGCCCCACTGCTGATCCCTGCAGAGGAAGCAGGTCCTTAGCAAGGTCCGTTTCCGTGTGCCCTGGAACCAGCACACTGCGGGATGTGGTCGCTGGTCAGGGCACTGCAGAGCCACCCTGCGACCTGCCAGACCCCTCTCAACAGAGAATGGTGAAGCAAAACAACTTTTTCTTTGTTCAAACCCTGGCTGATAAGAATAAAGTCCTTCCTCCTGTTTTTCTCTCCCAGAGCATAACCTGCTTTATGTAAGTGCCTAGAGCCTGCACACCAACCCAGGCATTTATACCTAACTTCCATTCTGGCAAACTCTGGTTTCCAGGTGATTTTTAATTTGAATGTGGTATTATTAGGAGGCAGAGAGCTTTTTCTTAGCACTACTGACCTAATAAGGTCCTCACAGACAGAAAAATGATGGACACATGCCACATCTAGGTGGCAGTCACATGCCTGAGTATGACTTAAAGAACAATGACCCTGAAAAACCGATTGCTGAAGATCCTCAGGAACAGGTACGGAGTAGAGGGAGTACTGTAGCACCTTGGACACAGTCTACAGTCAAGTAAATGCTTGATCCTTTGAGATGTGCTGTTTCTTGTCAGCTCTTGATCACAAAATACTGTTTTCCTTGCCTCCTCTGCTTTGGTGGTATGTAAATTACATGCACGAATAACAGTCAGCATTAAGCTCTTGTGACTGACTCTTACAAGGCCATTTTGGTTATAAAAGAGGGTGGTCCCCTAAGCTCACACCTTTCTTTGGCAGGAATTTATGAACTAGCTTTAAGCACCATTGACAGCCTGATACATGGGTCACTTGCAAATCAGTTTTTCTTGCTGAATTATTACACTATTAACTCTACAGCTTTCTCAGCTTTACGAAGTGCACTTCTGCAGTGTGTGTGAAGGATGAATAGCCTCAATAAATTCCACTACAGAAAGGAACAATGAGGAGAGCATATTGCTGACTTTAGGATAATGAAAGCAACGCTGGATTTCAGATTGTTTTGATGTGATTAACATTGTGTTCTCAGAGGTGAATGATTTTTAAAGTTTTCATTTTCTAGAAGCACATCTGAGAAGTGGATTCAGGAGATGAGACAGGATTTTATGATTATTTATCCCAGGGCTATTGTTCCAGAAGCATCCCTATGAACCACCTGACCAAAGGGCTCACAATGTTTTCTATCTGGTGCGTGTGGACAAGACACAAGATCCCCCTGCCCCTGAGAGCCAGATGAGCACACACAGAGCAGGCAGGAGGGGGGTTCACAGCCGCAGTCAAGACACTGGGAACCCTCCCCTGCCTGCTCTGCTCTAACCTGGCTCTCAGGGCCAGGGGGATCTTGCATCACGAAGTCCATCTTTGCCAAACTTCAACCACTTGCCCGAGCAGCCACAAGATGTGGCAAGATCAAGAATGTCTCTTACGCCACATTACTTGGCAGTAGTCTACTCCAGACCACATGGGCCAATGTCAGACCTAGGTATCATTAACGGTACCCCAAATACTGGCTGTTGGAGAAATCACTGCAGTGACATTCCCTAGATATAGGTACAGGACTTCACCAGTCCAGTACATATTTAGCAGTTGTCAAATCACTGCTATAACACAGAGCCTGGATAATAAATGCCTCAAAGGAGAGCCTTTCACTCCCCTAAGTACCCACTTCAGATTGCCTCTCATGGTGTCAATCAGGTGTCAAAATTTACAGGTTCATAATATGTGCTGTGGAAAAAAACCCAGAAATTATTGTTTGATTATGAGCCTCAGTAGAAAATCCAGAAAAAACTCCTATCTGTAACCCATAGTCTGACCACCATTTTAAACCGACCTTTTCAACTTCAGATCTGTTCACAAGGAGCAATGAGCTACAGTCATAGAAGCTGTTTAACAGACATGAGCTGCTCCTACTCTTTGACCAACACAAATAAGATGCATTATTTTAACCACCTCTGTAATGGTGGTTACATACATACACCTCATGTATGCCTCAGACATACATGCCCTCAGCAACACAGAGAGGCAAAACTCTAAAACCAAGACAGCTGTTTTTTTTATAGGCTGGAATTTAAGAAACTGAGAATACAATACATGGAAAATCTCAGGCACTATGTAACCATGTTCACGCTGCAAAGTGCTGTAAGTGAAGAAAAATTAAGTCCCCAAGGAAAAATACCTTGAAATATAGAAGTTATTTTCTTTGCAAATCTCTTCTGTCAAGATCTGTCCTGTGATTAACTGGCCATAATCACCATATGGGCATCTAAGCTAAATACGAAAACAAGGACATAACAGCTTATAAGAGATTTTAAGGTTTACCGTGAAATAAGATAGTACCTAAGCATCTGACAGAAAAATTAAGAAAACCAGTATCTTTTCACTTATCCCTGCTAACAGCCAAAGGAGTGGCACAAGCAGGAGAGCAATGCTGGAAGTCAGTTTGTGGTGCTGCAGTTCATGTTGTCCTGGTCTCTGTCTCACTGTTGTATTCTCTGTTCAGCACGCATGGTAACTGGATACTAGCAAGTGTTAGGGAGAAACAAAAGTAATTTTAAGAGAAGAAGGGGTTACTCTCATCTCCACCTTCAGAGATTAATGGCCTCAGAGAGCTTGCACATACCCCAATGACAAGCTGTTGTGGCTTTCGAAGTAGAGGATGGATCCACTCACATCCACATTAAAAAACTACTATCCATTTTCAGCAGAAACTAAAGAAAAAAGACCTTGACTTTCAGTACTCATTCAAGCATTCACATATGTAATGATTTTACCTAAAAGACCATCTCTAGGAAAGCACACGGATATTAATTTACTTTGTTTATCAACTTCCTAAAATACCCCTTTGTTACAATGAAAGACAATCAAGGAGTAATCCCAGCAGAAAAAAGCAGATCCTCCCCTTTCCTCAGTGAACTTAACTTACTAAATTGTACCTTATGTATAGGTGCAACATTGAAATACCACGAACTATCAATTACACACTTTTGTTTGTTTGGAAAAAAATCATCCTAAATGTTCCATTTCTAACCATTTCATTTTACATGAGAATAAATAATTTTAGTAAGTCTACCTGTAATGGTTCACTGAGAATTACATAGAAAAATTCTACATCCATTATCTGCCAAGCACACTACCCTATGGCAACAGTATCTGAGAATTCCCCTTCTCCAGCCCAGTGAGCTCCATCAGCAGGGGGAGGGGAGTTCCATGCTCAGCGTCATTCCTGGGCACAGGGCACGCACAGAGGAAATGTTTCCTGACAGGACCACGTTTGCGAAGAATTTGTTTCACACGGTATTTTGGACAGCTCTTAACACCAAAGGGATCTCAGCAGGGGATTCTAGATGTTATTTAATATGGATAAAGAATAATAATGATGTTTATCAAAGCAATGGGGCTTTCAGATGAAATGCACTACAACAGTGCAATCTATTAAAAGAATTTAGTTTTTTCTATGGGCAAACTTGCAAGCCACCACTTAAGAAACCTGACAAATGATGCAGCTCCTGCAGATGGAGTGAGTCTTGCTTTACCATGAAAGCATCCTATTATTGGAAAACATTAACAGCCATATGATAATTAGACTCTAACAACTATTTTTCATAACTAAGCTTCTTAATCCATTTGGTATATGAATAGAAAAACAATTGCTTGTGGAATATTTATGATAATCCTTAAACTGGGCATAAATAGCACAGAAATTATTAACTCTTAGGAACACATCCAATTATGAGAAGGCAGCAGAAGGCTTAGTAAAATACACAGTCAAATACTTTAAACAACATTAACACAGCTGCACATGACACAGAACTTCAACGCTAATCAATCAAAGCATTAAAGGAGGTCGTGTTGTGTGGCGTGTTTGGATTTTTGTAAAGCAAAACAAAGGGCATTCCCCTGCTTCCCCACCCCCACCGAAAATCCTGTTTGGGGCCAATTACATAACCAAGCCTAAAGTAATGTTTCTCTAGTACTTCCTGAACTTCAGCAAAAGCATCTCATGGGGAAATTCAACCCACCTTCCATGTCCAAAACATTTCAAGCTCCATTTGCTGCAGAATGCTGATACCCACCATTACCTGACCTAATTGAGAATCATTATGTGCAGCTGGAACTAAAGGTCTCCTGTGATCTCTAAAGCTCCTCCAAAGTCTCCAGGAGAAGCAGCACCCAGAGAGAGTGTACTGGTGTACAGACCTCTCTACTAAAATGCAGGCCCAGGAGAGATTCCAAGGTATTGTTTTGAAAGAGTGTGAATGGACATTTAATGACTTTGCTTTGAACATATTCAGGGACTACTGATAAAAAAGTGGGTAAACATTTTTTCCATGAATATTTATAATTGACATTTAAACACTTTACCTTTTATGCTACTTTTGATTGATTACTCATACAGTAATTTGAGCTCTTGATTTTAATGTTCAAGAAAAAGTTTACTTAGTTGAAACCTACAGAATGCATAAGGCTGAACTTTGTTGTTACAATTTTAGGCTATTAAATGAAACACTTGCAAGAAAATGTAAAATAATGATTTCAAATTTCAATAAGAACTCCATTAATAAACAAATTTTAAGAGGAATAAACAGTAATACAGTACATTACAGTCTTCAAATATAAACCAAGTTGATAAAACTATGAGTAAGAAATAGCAAAGTTTTCTTGCTATCAGTACTATCAGGTATTACAGAATGACACAAAATTGGAGAAGTGTTTTGTTTTCAAAGATTATTAAACTGCTCTAGAACAAACAGAAGGCATTTTAATAGCATTTAACAGAAAAACTTCTCTGATTTTGATAAGCTTTTGACAGAATTTGGTATTCAAATTCAGATACAGTCAAACAAGGTTGAAAACAATGGATTTAAGTAATAGAGACAAGAGAATTAAGGGCCTTAAAAGACAAAGATATCTAAATAAATCAGCTGTTTCACAGGCAGCCAGCAACAGGATTTATGTTGTGCGTAATGTGCTCTTTTCAAACCCACTAATATCAACTGAAAGGCTCCCCCTGACAAAAGAGGTCAAATCAGCCAGCAATCATGGTACTTCACTCAGCATTAGCAGCAAATAACAGAGTAGCCCAACTGAGATAAAGACATAATAACTAAAAACTCCATTTTCAACTAAATCAAACATATTGAGGCACTGAAACTAAAGATTGAGTCAAAAAGCAGTGCTGATACTTGCAGTCTCATTCAACACATCAAGACAAATCCCCTCCCTTCAGTAAGGGAACGTAGAGAGGGCTTCCATCAGCCACCCAGACTTTTCATACTCAGGCTAAGGTTTCACTCAGGGCCAGTGAAAATCAACCTAACTTTTGTTTTTCTCCCAAAGAGAGTGAAAGTGATGTGACTGTAATCAGTACAACCCTGCCTCAAATCCTACAACCCCTTTAACCCCAGGGTGCTGAAACAGCAGTACCAACCCAGTGACCCATCCACAGGCACTGCACAGCCCCAGTGTCACTGGGCTGGGGGCCGCGCTTGGTGGCATCCAAGCTGATGATGCCCAGTGTGCGCTGCCACAGGCACTGTCCCATTGCCACGTCTGGCACAAGGCACAGCTCTGCACACCCAGAACAGCAGGCAGCCTTAGCCTGTAAGGAGACCTTACCCCCTCAGCAAGGACTTCACTCTAAGAGCTGCTTTTCCTGCTATTGTTCGCTTGTTTTTTTCACAGCATATTAAGAGTACTAGATCTGCATCTCTGTTATTCATGCTGTAAAAATAAAGTAGAACCAGCACAACAACAGTGAACCACTGACAACAGAAACACACAAATATCTGTACTGGAGACAAAATTAAGAGTCTCTTGTTGTTGAAATAAATGGGCAGGAGATCTTTCTCCTTTTTAATGCCTTTATTAAAGAGATTCAGCTCAGGTGGGGAGAAATCGACGGGTCGCGCCCACGCCGCCGCTGTCCCCAAGAGTGGCACGGAGGAGGAGGGTGATGCAGCTCTGTCCACTGGTCTGCAGGCCAATGGCTAAATCACCAACCATTGACGGGCAATTAAAGAAGAACTCTTAACAATTAAGCTAATTTAACAGCAACTGGTCCAACCGGTTTTAGCTCTGTAACCTTAAAAATAGATAACTTTTTATTCATAACAGTTGTCAAAGTGAAAAAGCATGGAACACCTGAAAAAACATCACAAGTTTATCATTGCAAGTAGTTCAGCATCCACATGAAGAGGCTACCTAGACTCTGTGACTGCTATAAAAATATAAAACATAAGTACTCACCTTTGCCCTGTTACTGAAAAGAGAAAAATGAGGAAGTGAATTACGGATCATAGTTGTTAAAAATGGGACCAGACTCCCGGTACTAAAAGTGATTTTGGCATTTATTATAATAAAAAGCAAGGCCTAAAGCATGGGGCCTGTGGGCCGAGCAGGAGCGCTCCCATCGAGGAGCCAGCGCTGGGTCTTCTTCAGCAGCGATGTCCCTGATGTTCCAGGTGGAGCGGCACAGCTCCCCTGGGTCAGATGCCCCTTTTTATCCTGTTTTTTGTCCCTCTGGATTGGTTTCTGTTTGGATCTTTCATTTGCATGAAGGTTTAAGGCACTTGATTGGCCCATTACAGTTCTGTCCAGGTTGGCTCATTCTGCTCGGGCAGTGGTGCACTTTACTTAGGTGTGTTATGGTATGTTGAGTACTGTATTTCTTAGAACTACCTTTTTAACCCCTTTTACAATATAACAACTAAACTAACAGTTCATGCTTAACAATTATCAACTATTTTACAGCAGTTTCTAACCTATTTTTAACAAGAGTGAAAGCCATTGAACTCATTACACCAGCAAATAACTTCCCTCAAGCTTTGCCTACATGTTATAGGAGAGAGGAGCATTGTCACAAACGACAGGGAGAACAACAGAGAAAAGGATTCTGGAACTCTACCTGCTCCAACTGGCATTAGCTATACTGGAAGAAATACAAAGATATTTAAAAACACTGGCAAGTGGGAAGATAGAAGATGTCATGATGAGCAGTTAAGCAGAAGAATAAGACAGAAGGTCAATCCTACAAAAAAGAAGGGAAAGCAAAGAAGTTAAGTTTTATTTAATATTATGTGGGAAAGAGCTCACTTAGAAAGAATGAACTTAAAAAATTGCTCTGAATACAATAGTGGAGATGGTCTGTTTCAAATAAGAGAAATACTGACTGTCCTGTTCCTGGCCACTGACAGAGCAAATGGCAATGACGGAGACATAAATCTGACACCAAAATCTTTAACCATCCCACATCTGTACTGAAAAACAAACTATCTACTTCTAGAGGAGAAGTACTCAAATTCTGTGGGCATACTTGGGAAGAATTAGGCCATGAGTCTGTTTCCAGCTTGCCAGCATTGGGCCAGGCTGTTCTGCAGTCCTCAACCTTCTCAGGCTCTCCGTGGGCTGCAGAAGCAGAAACACAATGCCAGCCATGGTGTAGTTTCCTGGGTGCCTCCTGAAAGGAGGTTGCAGTAAGCTCGGAGGTTGGCTTTTTCTCCCTAGTAACAAGCAATAGGTCAAGACGAAATGGCCTCAAGCTGGACAAGGGGAGGTTTAGTTTAACATTAGAAAAACAAAAAAAAAATTCCTAACTGGAAAGGGTTGCCCAGGGAAGTGATGCATCACCATCCCTGCAGGTCTTTGTCAGACGTGTAAGCGTAGCTCTTAGGGACATGGGTTAGTGGTGTGCTTGGCAGCGTCGGATTTATGGTTGCACTCTATCATATTAAAGGTCTTTTCCAACCTAAATGAGTCTACGAATCTAATTCCAAGCCTTGCTGATTTTTTTCTTCTATTAAGAGTCAATGTAGAGTTAAAGAACAAAGAGCTTTGTGCAGCACAACAGAAATTATAATGCTCTTGCACCTGACCTTAGAGCACCTTCAAAGGAAAAGGTACTGGGTTTTTCCACAAGTATTATGTACCATGGATAAAACCTATGCTAAGTGACTATACTTGTAATTTTCATGAGCAGTTATTTGAATGCAACAAGGCACAAGGTTGACTAAGTATGCTAGTTTTGCTTCTTACTTTCCCAAGAATTTTAGAACAAAGAAAGAAAAATGAAAAAAACCCATCACCATATACCCAACTATAGAAAAGGTGCAGGGAAAAAGTTATTTACTTTTTCTAAAGGATTTTGACCCCCACAATTTTCAGTTTGTTTATGACCTGTTCTTCTACCTTCATGAAAGTGAAGCTATATGACTCAGCACATTACACTCCTCTACAACCTTCAGTTCACCTAATCTACTGGGACACAATTTGCAGTTCTGTTAGATGAAAGTGGAGTTCAGAAGAAAAAGGATGGAGTTGTTAGCAAAAACTGCTAAGCTAATTTTTGCCTGCAGCAACGTTCATAAATCTGCTGCAGGCAAAGTCTTAACTCTTTCACCTGCAAAACTAAGGCAAGAAAACTGGTTTCGAATCCCATTCAAAACAAATTAATAATTTTCACTTTCAAGTTTCTTAGAAGTGCAGTTCATGAGAAATAAGTCTGCAACTGCAAATGAAATTTAGCAAAGGTTCTACATAAATACACATCTCTATACTTTTAACTAATAAGACAATGCTTCTGCAAAATGAAAGAAAAGGAGCTGTTGAAATGTAAAATAACTTATAATCAAATCATTTACTTCTCTACCTCAGTGAACATGCTATATTTAATAAAAAGTAAAATGCAAAATGAAAAGCAATTCACTAGAAGTCTTGGTCTTTACTGATAGGCAGACAGCCTGTGCGTTGTTTGATCCAGTTCTCTTCATCCCACATAGAATCATATCAAGGCACAGCCTTTTGTCAATGCTCATTCATCCCTAAAATCTGTTGCTTTGTTTCACTGTTCTTTTGGCTAAAAAAGAATTGGCAAGAACTGCCTTTACCACACATTCTAAAATAGTTTCAGTGAGGCCTTTCAGTCTTGCTTTTTGAGAAACGCTCCATTTTGATTCTTAGTTCAAGCAAGTCAGTGGTGATTACACACCAGTACCTGCTCAGAAGTACTGTCAGATAAGAAAATCTTCCTCTCAGAGAAGACTGATAATATACAGGTTTGTACAGGATTGACAGTTCACACATCCTGAACAAAGGATTCCACAGATTTAATAAGCAGTTGATATTCTGGGGATGTTCCAGTTTAAAGGTAATATTTTTATAATCCATGTCCTCAGAAAAACCTGAAATCTTGAGAAGGCAACCATGCTTTGTTAAGATGATGAAGATTTTATTAGAGAGGCACTCTGAAAGGAAACCACTGCACCCCAGTTGTGTCTGTGTAACAGTACTGGGAACTGGCAGGTTTCTATGCAGTTATTCCTCACTCTTGGAAGAATGAAGGCCAAGGAGTAAAGCCCTTTATAAGAACAGGAATTTTACTACAGATTTTCACACTTGGATCTGTTTCTAGTTACCTTCATTATCTGAAGGAAGAGGAAAATAAGAGAAACAACAACTTTATCAGAACAGCAACTTCACAGGTGCTTCTACTGGCATGGAGGAAAATAGCCCAGTTCCTCCTCCTCCCTGGGCTCCTACTGTTAAACAGCAGAGGAAACAACCAGATGTGGTTGTGTTCTCAGTGCTAATACCAACTCAACAAGCTACCAGGAACCACCACTGTCTGCTCAGGTTTCTGTGACAAGCTTTATGCACTTCCTTCTGCGTTCCTTGGAGTCCTTAATTTTCAGAATAAGACGGTCAAAACCCGGCAAGAACAGACAAGTGTTCCCTTCCTGGGAAGAGCAGCAGCGCTCAACAGAAGTCACTGGAAGCCAGCACAGTCTAGCTGAGCTGCAAATAAATTTTGTGTTTCTGTTCCCTAGTTACAACACCAAATGAATGTGTCTTGTTGCTCACTGCTGAGACTAAGCCCTTGGCTGACTTTCAGTGCTTGTGGAGCAGTTCTGGGGATCGATGCAGACTGCAGAAAACTACTACAAGAGAAAACAATGGCAGAAGTAGCACTGATCTGTACGTCTCTTTTGCTGGTCTTAAGATGTAGCTGCCTCTGCAGAAACAGGACAGACCAGTCAGCTGTTGCCACCTTGGCTTCAAGGTCATCACTTCTTTTCTCCCAAGTTGTAAGTACATCCTCCAAGAAATGCCACCATCTTTTGTGCATCATCCCTTCAGGTTCTGGCAAAAACAACCCAAACTGAAGCTATAGCAAATCTCCTTTTATGCAAACACAAAACTGAAAAGGTTGGGGAAAGAAAAACCAGAAGATTAAGACAGAAGCCACAGAAGGAGCATTGCTTGTACTTTTCTGCTCCAAATATACAGGAGATTATTCAAGTTACCGAAAACTGAACTTCTAAGTCTTTCCCAATAACCTTTCTACCATCTGTTTCTTGATTCTTTCTGTGTTTTACAGGTCACAAGTGTATTGGTTACTGTCATCCATGGAAGTCTGACTGCTCTAAACTGACTGTCAAATTCACACAGGATCCAAAACAAGACCTTCCTCGAGGTACCCAGTATATTTTCCTCTAGTTCTCCCCCTCTACAGTACTTCTTTCTGTATTTACCTGTACCACCTCAGTTGCTAACACATGAGCATTTCAAACAGGCTACAAAGATGCCTCAAATTTTCCCTCATACAATGTCACATTGCAGCTGATCTGAAGCTGCCCCCTAAACTCAACTAATCTAGAAGAAAACAAGTCCCTGGATAAGGCAGGGATAGGTTGGATTCAAACCCAAGCAAAGACCTCAGCCAACCCTGTTCTAGCTGAGATGAAGATACACCACTGGGCAGAGAGCTGGGTAGGGTGAGGTCCCATCCCATGAGCTCTCTGTGCCCGGGAAATACAAAGTCCTATAAAAAAACAGCCATACTAAATGCATGGCTGTTTGCCGAGGACTCACGGTGATGTGTCGTGTGTCTGTCTCCAACGCACAACTCGATGTAACAATAAAAACGTTGGAGAAATATTATCATCTTCACAACAGTATAGGCTTTCATTTATACCTTGACAAAGTAAACCAAATCAAAACAAAGACAGCTATTTTGAAGTTAAATTCACAAATTCTTTCTAAGTACACTTTTCCTTATGTGCCAGCCTTTCTTCCTATGCCCTCATCCTTGCCAAGTACGAAAAGCACTTTGGTCAGACTCTGCCTCTTATCACCAAATTGTCCTTTACTATCATCTACTCAGGAACGGTCCCAATAGTTATAAATGGCCTCACACTGTTGTAAGAAGCTGAGATGTAGCTTCGAGTTGGGAGTCTTGAATTTTCTTTTGTTTCCAGTTTTAAGCAGAAAGACAAACTCATTTTCTGTGACCTGCCAAGACAACTTGGGACATGAAAACTGACCTTGATTCCCCCCCTATCTTACTTTCTTCAAAGGAGCAGCACTTCTAAAACTTCTGCTAGTGTGGGTTTTGTGAAGGAACAGGAGTGTTCCAGTGGTGGGTGGAGTACTGACACTCAGCAGGGCTGAGGCAGCAGGGCCAGCAGCCCCCAGCTGCCAGGAGCACGATGGGGCTGTGCTGCCTCCGCACGCTGTCCTTGGGCACACACACCCACCAATACAAATTCTGAACCGACTGCCACCCTCACTCAGCCATTGACCTTGAGTCACTGAACTGCCTTTGGCTTGGCCATTCACTCCAAGGGGAGGAATTTAGCTGCACTGGCTTTCTTGGTATCAGCTGCTTTGTCAGCTGACACCAAGAAAAAAAAATAAATTACTGCTTGTTCTGGGTGGCAAACACAAAATTCCAGAAATAATTACATCTATTGTTTGAAGAGCAGGAACAAAATGCATCGTATTGGTGTTTGCAGATGGAGTGGTTTGTAAGATTTTGATCTCTAGCTTAGTTTTAATTAATTTCTTTATCTATCTCAGAGCTACCCAGGTAGTTACAACTTTCAGGTTGGCTGGATAAAAGGAACAGTAATTACTGAATATATAAAGATTTTTGATCCATTCTATTTGCATTTGTATTTTCATCCTCTAACTATAAATGAGGAGCATGCAAGCAAACTCTTTTGAGTCTACAGCTGTTGGCCACATATATTGTAATAAGAAACTGACCTAATTCCACTAATCTCAAAGGAAAAGCCCTTATTAACCTTCATGGGCTTCCACTGGCACAATGGAAGCAGTTGTATTTAGATGAATAGAGCAAGGTTTTCCTCTTCATTCCTGTCTAAATCATGCTTTTCATAAACTACAGATACATTTTGTGTTAAAAATAAGACAAGGCTGAAGAACAGGACAGTTTTACTGGAAAATCTAAACAAGGCTTACCCAGCTGTACCTTTGAAACCACAAAGAAACTCTCTTCTGTGATTGCAGGTGTGAAAAAAAGTCATTCAAGTCAATTTCTATCTAGGTACCAAGTTCAGGATTCTGCATAAATACCTTGTAGGCATTTCTCCTCTTTCGCTGAAATAAATTTGTACTGACACCTAAAGAAGCCTACCATCTGCTGGGAGCAGGGGAACCCTTATTATTCCTTACCTGAGATGAGCAGGCATGTAAATTCAGTTTTCCCTGAATGTTCTTCACGTTCCTTTGGTTAGAGAGCAAAGCAAAGCCCATGTCACTGAGAAGGTCAAGAGTTATCTACTGAATACTCTTAACATTAGCAGAATAATTTGGCCTAGAATATTATAAAAGGTCTGGCACAGAGGAAAAAAAAAAGTTAAGAAAATTTCACTCTTCTTTACCACCTGTGGAAGTCTCAAAGGTGTCAGAAATTACATAACGAATACACCAAAAAGTTAAATTTTCAGCTTTCAGTTTAGAGGCATCACTTGTGAGCAAACAAACTGTTTGGTTTGGGTCTTGATCTTCTTAATGAGCCCAAACCTACCAGAGATTTTTATCTGAAAATCTTTTCCTGTACAAAGCATCAATAGCTCCTGCCTTAGCAATGATCGAGTAGATGTAGTCTCTAAGTCTCTATCAGCCTCCACTTCCTTATTCTGAATATCCTCAGTTCCCATCAATAATGCAGTTCCATCTGCTTTCACTTGCTCTGTCTTTATTTAGGAGAGTGACATTACTATTGTCTTACACAAGCTGTATCCTGAGGAAGTGTAATTTGTCATCAAGGAAAAAGAATAAAATTCAAAGTCAATCCAGCATCAAAGCATCTCCAAAACTGCGCTGTTGCCAAAACTCACTGTTGCACTGAGCTATGCTGCCTGTGCAGAAGTGACTCAGAGCAGAGCCACAAAATTGCTTTATTGCTTTGCCACAGCACAGACCCTGCAAGGCAGCACATGCCTGGAGGTGAGCAAGGAACCTGAAGAGGAAGCACTACCAAAAGCACATGGGAGTGCCACAGAAATGTGTTCTCAGTTAAGAAACACCAAAATATGGAACCTTTCTCAGGGGCTGCATGAAGGAACCATATCAGAGTATTACTGTGAAGGGTTTGGTCCATTCTGCAGTCGTTGCGAAGTGTAGAGTGTTCTTTAAGAAATTTAGCAGTATTTTGGGTTACTAAGACCGGTTTCCTTAAAAATCAGCCACCCTGGCCAATCTGAAAATTCATTAGGAAGTCTTCCCATTTAGACAACCTGAATCTATCTTGCTCTAGGTAAGATCTTTCCTACATTCTATTAAGGCAGGTAATATTTCCTAATTACTCTTGCTGATCTGAATAATTAGGACTTCATTCTTTTCATGAAAAGTTCCCTAACATGTGTGAGCAAAGTGAGTTAATGCAAATTAACCTGCCCTTGAAGTGCTCTATTATCAAAGCATATGCTTTCAACACATCTTGAGATGCAGCCCCTTCTTTTGCACAGTTATTGACTTCAATGCTGTGAAAAGGTTCCATTCCTAAATAGGGAGGGGCTCAGAGAGCATTAGCTGGCAGCAATCACTGACTAGTGCTCTGAACTGTATTTGGGTTTCTTATCTGTTACACACTCTCACTGGTTTGTAATCCTCTCTAGGCCCTTCTGTTTAACATACAAGAGAAAAGAATCTCTCCTTCTCCTGGAATGTAAATGGTTCACTGTGGCACAAGGTCCCCCCCACATTCCAGCCATGTGCATTAGTTATCATTTTCTACACAACAGGGCAAGGACAGCCTTTATTAGTACATGGCAGTTCACCAGACAGCACACCTGTGCTTGATTGCCAAGTGAGACTTTGTGCCAGGTCACCATCCCACACTCATAAATTCTGGGAGGAGATACTATACCAAGCCTGGCCATTCATTTTTCATTAAAATAGTTTTTAATTTTTATTTCATCATATATCTCTACCCAGAGTGAGAAAACACGTGAGTCTCACAGCCCATCCTGACCTCACCACAGCTGAAGGCTGCTGTGACACAGTTCTGCTGAAGAGAAGCGCTCCACTATTCCTAGCAATTAAACACCAGAAAGGAGAAGTACATGAAAGGAGATATGGAAGGCTATAAAGAAGACCTATGGATTTCCAGGTTTTCTTTTTCTGTGGTGCTGATGATACTATGCAAGGAGTCATATTTTTTCACTAATGCAAGCTTTACCTCTCTCAGGCTACACATAACACTAGAAATCCCCAGGAGCACTGCAAATTGAGGCCAAAAATCCTGTTCATCACACTAAGACAGAAAATGTCCCACATACATTTACCAGGCTCTGCCCTGCACTCTGCCCAGGAATCATGTGAGATACAGTCCCCAAAGCCAGCAGGGCCAGCTGTGTCCTTATATATTTTTGTCTTTTAAAAAATTACTCCTGATCAAACTGGTGCTCTCAAAATATTTCAGAAGAGACAAGATAAATGTTTATGCCATTCTAAAGTCCCCAGTGCAGGATGCTGGCTGTAGACGACACTACCAGGTGCTGAAAATGCTCTGCCAGTTTCTCCAGTTGTTTCTAGACCTGCTCTGGATTGTGTGCCATGTGCTGCCTTACACTGAATCCTCAATTTTGATTTCCTGCCTAATTGCTCAATTCAGCATTCATTTGCTACCAGAGCCTTTGCCAGGCTACCATGTGTTTTTCTATCATTCTGCTTCACTGGTAGAACTAGTTGAACAAACAGTCCATAACTCATTCACATTTCCACATCTAAAATGCCCAGTTTGGTCCAGAAAAATATGTAAAGATCCTATAATACTAATTTTTGTACCTGTTTGTATTTGATTAAATAAGCTTAAATATCTTCTCTTGTGCACCTCTTTCAGAAGGTGCTTAATTATTGTTCTCTAATTGATGCTATTGAGTCGGGGATGGACAAAATGACTCCATGGTTCAGAAGGTGAAAAGAGAGAATACTTTATTAAGAGGTAGTGTCCTTTTATAACCAGGATCACTGAGGTGAAATCTGATTGGTCTCTAAGTAAAAACCTTTCACACTATTGGTGTACTATGAATAGCACACTTTGAAGGTACATATCTATAAACAACATGAACAGAAAAAGAAATAGTAATTGTTTTCATTCTTCCTCTCTAAGTTTCCCAGGCCTGAAGCCTGGGAGAATTCTCTTCAACTGAACTGAGAATCTCCATATTTAATCATCTCCATTGTTTCTATCCAAATATGCAACAATGGGCACTAGAAACTGAGGCTGAAGCTGCTGTGGCTATGAAAGGTTCATTGATTTCAAGTGGAAACACACTTTTATTGAGAAAAATTCTTGGTTCATCAAGTTCAAGCCCTTATTCCTGATAATCTGAAAATAGCACCAAGTAAATACAGAAAAGGAGCTCCCATGTGCAAAGTGATCAGTTCAAGAATAAGCCTCAGGGAAAGTTCTTTCCTTCAAGCTGAACCATGATTCCACAGATAGAAGCAATCTACAGTTCAGATCACAAACAAACCCTTTCTGCCCTAAATTGCAGAGCCCTTCCATGTTGCAGTGGAAATAGCTGACAGCAAAGTCCAGGGTAAGGAAACAAAAAGGGCCTTTGCATAGTATCCACAGATGTTTAATTCAGCTGCGCAGTGAGATGTTCAGGGTCCAGAGTGTGACTCATGGGAAGAGTCCAGGTTTCTGTGACTGGAGCTTTAGGGCTGCCCAGTGGTCTTGGGGCAGTACAAAGATGAGGGCCAGTGGGGGAATAGGGAGGGACATGAGAACAAGGGAAGGAGCCAATGAAGCTTCTTGTGTCTCTCTAACCCAGGGGATGCCTCTCAGGGTCCCCACAGGTCCAAAAGAAAATCTGGGTGCATGCAGACACAGAAAGCCATGCCAGTAGTGCCTACATACCAAGGCCAACTGAGGCACCATGCCTCCAGAGAGCCATGCTCAGTGTCCCTCCCAGTTAGTTTTCTGTGAGCCTATAAATATTGTGTTCCACAGTTTTATTAATTATGTCAGCCTTGAAACAAGCCTCTTGAATCCATCTTTCTTGGGATGCCTAACTTTAGAGAAACTGCTTTGAATAAAAGTGTATTTGACCATTTACCACTGGTAATCAGGCAGAAGATTGTGAGAGCGAAAGCACGTGCAAACTGATATATCTCAATTAACCTTGAGAATAATCTCTCTCAATGAGTTTGCATATATTCAACCCTTCTCTTTGTATAATGAATATATACTTTCTCCTATAGTTTGAAGACAGAAAGAATTTTTACCTAGATAGTAATTCAGCCAGTATCACTATGAACACCTTAATGCATAAAATGCTCTTTATTGTACTAAAAGAACTAACTACAACAACCATAAAACATTAATTTACTATCTTGATGTCAGAAAATCCAGTTCATTCACTTTACCACTATTCACTTTACCACTGTTTCTTCTGTTTTCTTTATTCCATAGTCTGAGGGAACTGGCTGAGATCGTTGCAGGCCAGTCTGCATAACCTTTGAGAAAGATGATGGTCACTGGGAGAGGACCAGAAGAAAGAGAAACACCAGTCATTCTTTCCAGGGCAAGAAGCAAGAGCCAGGAGCTACAGGCTGACCTGCCTCACCTCACTCACAGGGAAGGTGGTGCAGCAAATAATCCTGAAAACCACTTCCAAACAGAAAGGACAAAAAGGTGATCAGCAGTAGTTAGCACGGATTTAGAGAGGGGGAATTACATTTGCACAGTGATGACCTTCTGTGACAAAAAGGGTGGCTGGTGGATGAGGGGAGCCAGCAGATATGGTGAGACATGGGCAAGCCTTTCAGCACAGTGCCCTGTAACATCCTCATGGACACAGTGAGCAGCTTCGGAGGGGGCAAGCAGACAATGTTCTGCATTCGCTGAAGTGTCAGGCTCAAAGGGCTGTGGCCAGAGGCACAAAGTCCAGCTGGACACCGGTACCCCAGAGTACTGGGACCAGTACAGTAGATGATGGGACAGCACCTCTGCGAGCCTGCAGGTGCTACGGGGGGAGGAATGGCCCATGGACCAGATGGACCTTGAGGGGATGGAGAAAGGGGTCCACAGGAACATGGTAAAGTTCAACCAAGTTCTCTGTAGCTGAGGAGGGTTAAACAAGCCAGCACAGACCACAGGGTCTAAATGGCTAGAAAGTAGCTATGCAGAAACATGAGCATAGCAGAAAGAGTCCATGAAAGTGCCACTGGAACACTGATCATATAAAAAAAGGCAAAAAGAACTGGCATTGTTCAGTCCTGAGCAGAGAAAGCTTCAGAGAGACTTTGTCAACACCTGAGGAGGGAGAAAGAAAATGGACATAGATCTTTTTCAGAGACTAGGACAAGAGGCAATTTCCATTGAAACTTTCATTTAAAACATACAATAAAGCTGTTTTATTGTAAGGGTTGTTGAACACTAGAACGGGTTGCCCAGAGATGGTTGTGGGGGCCTATCCTTAGAGATAATCAGAACCTGAGTGCCCTGGTTGAGCAGGGTGGTGGGACATAAATCTCCAAGGTCTCTTCTGGCCCCCATGACTCTGGGAAAAACAAGGCAATGGACAGCACGTTCATCTTTGTCCACTCAAAGAATAGTTGGTAAAGGAGACAGACCTGAACACAGCAAGATGAAAGTGATTTACAAAATAACATTTTCTCTGGCTGACACATCGAGCCTGGCATAGCTGTACTGCAGCCTCAAAGCAGAAGCTCCAGCCAAACCTCCCTCTCCTTCTGGCTGCTCTGTCAAAAGCAGGGAAGTTTCTGGCTAACTGAAAATACATCAGTGAACTGAATTTCTTTCCTTCCAAACACAGAAGGTCATTGTACAAAGAGGTGCTAAGTGAATATTTTATCTTTATCAAACATTTACATTAGCTTTCAGTGAAATGTCCAAATGAACAACAAGTCTCAAAATATATATTCTCAGGGGCATCCTAAATCATAAAAAACTAGCTTCTTGCATGAAATTTTCAGTGTGCCTTCATGGTCAATTCACCAGCACTCAAAGTCTGATACCCCACGTAAACTTTGGTACTGTTCAGAAGTGATTGCTCAACTGTTCCTTAATTCTTTGTACACACATGTCCACTATATAAACACAATGCATTAAACAATAATAAACACAGCTGCTCCTCCACAGAGTGCTGCTGAATATGAGGAGACTGATCCTTTCATAAAGCTCTACCAAAAGCACAATCTACACCCTAGGACAAAGGCTGCAGACAGGCAAAAGTTCAGAGCAAGATTTTAAAACTTCTTATCAAATATTAAAACTGCCTAAAATCAAATGCCTAATTACAGGACATAATATCAAATATTCAAACATCTCTGCACTATTATGCAAAGAGAATTAGAAAGGTTAAAAAATTATTTAGTCATTTTAATCCAAATTTGAAGAGGTTGGGATTTTTTTCTCTCTTACAGATCAACTATAAGTCTGCCAGAAAGGCCAGGAAAGAACAAGGTAAGGAGCAAATGAATGGAAGAAACAGTGGAAATATGTCTGAATAATTTATTTTCCCCATATTACTTAAATTAAATGAACAACTTATTCTGTTGTGTGTTGGTTGCTTTTTTTTTTTTTTTTTTTGTTCACTGCTTTTAAGTACTAGTCCGTTTCTTCATGTGATACCAAAATTATGAAATCTCCAGATTTAGATCTCCATATTTTGCTCAGAAATGTATGAAGCAGTAGGTCGCTGCAATTACTGTGAGTTTTCCAGCCAAGAATAAGGAATGTGTGGATCTACCTGGTGACAAGTGACAGGGTTAGAATGACAAAGCCACTATTTTTCAGAAGAATTCATACATATGTGGCATGCCATTGTACGACTATTCTGACAGATTTTTCTAAATTGGCATACAATTTGGCATGTCATTGGCATGCCATCCCTCAAGGAGATTTATGCTCATAAATCCAAACAGGCAAAACTTTACATCCCACTTCTTTCCCACAAAAGTAAGTTTGGGTGAAGTGGCAACCTTTAGTGAAACAGCCATCTTTTCAAAAGTCATCACAGGAGTCAGTTAAATTTACAGCTGGCCCTGACTTAATCTTGACATTGTGAGCACGTCATTAAAATGGGGAGGCCTATCTACACATGGAGATTAACTCCAACAGGTGAAAGCAAATGACACAATTGACTATGCATTTGACAACTGCAGTGCCTCGGGATAAATGTCACGACGTCTACAGAGACAGCCAGTGGGATAACCATCTGTGATGGCTGAGTACGAGGGAGGGAGAGCACAGCAGCAGCCAGTCCCCCAGGTCACCCCAGGCCAGCAGAGGGGAGCAGCCCTGCTCCCCCAAAGGTGTGCTGGGACACAGCGTGGCCTCGGAGCTCGTGCCTGCTCCAGAGGCAATGTTCAGGCGCTTTGCCCTCGCACTCCTGACCCCACCGAGGGCAGAGGCGCTGCCTGCTCACAGCTGCCCGGCCCCGGGGCTGTCAGGGCTCCCCTGTGGGGCTGTGGACAGGCACAGCCTGAGCAGCACAACCCAGCAGCTACAAAAAATGACAGGGCGTATTGCAGAGCACAGTGCAGCTGGCTGCCCGAGCTGGGAGGACGCTGAGAAATGAGCTCATATATGACTAATGCTGTCAGATTTAAAACACTGCACTACTTTGGGTTGTCGCAGTTCATCAGAATGTGCACATCTTCTCACACTTACACTGCAGAACACCTCCAAAACCCAGAGAAGAAGGTGACTTAGTCCTGGGGCAGGCACAGCTCTGCACAAATGCCTAGTACGACATGAAATTAATGCCAAACTACACCCAACAAATTCAGCTGGTGTTCAGCTAATAGTGTAAACATACTAAACTTAGATAGTTTAGTTCTTTATGTTTCCACCACCTGGAGTATAACTAACGACGCTGCCTAGCTCTGGTGAATGTGGGTTTAATTCTGACAGACTTCTTGGAGCAGGCTGCAATCCATGCAATCCACGTTCCTGCGGCTCAGCCGCTGCAGTGCCTCGGAGTCACCGGGCCTGGCACAGCACCGAGTCCCTGAGCTGCAGCAGGGGATCTGCACAGTCCACACACATTGCTCATGGAGAGCTAAATGTTGAGTGCACTGCCCAGAAGTACAGAGCACTTCCCCACAGGCAGATCACAGAGACTTCAGTGCCATCCCAGCTGAACCCTGACAAGAGAAGTTACTGCTTTTCTGTAGTACAGCCTAGGAACAGATACACAATTTCGCAAGTGTAAGATCTGCTCTGCTCACAGTGCAACTTTCTTGTCACCCCTAAATACTGCGAGGGTGTCACAAGGCTCCTGCACACACGATGTAGTACTGTGCTGAAGCTGCAGAAATGCTCACTGGCAAATCAAACGACACACACACTTACACACCGCTGTGTTTTGTGGTTTTGTTTTTGTTGCCACCCCCCTGCCCTTGCTCTCTCTGTCCATACAATCACAGACGGCATCAGTAACAGCAGTGAGTGTTTTACACTGCTTCCATCCATTCCACACTGCCTGAGCTTCAGCACGTCCCGGGATAGCAATGCTACTGTCATAAGGGTTTCTGTCTCCCTTCCTAACTCTACAGAGTTAACTATGATTTTAGAGCAGGAAAGCTCCCTGTACTTCTGACAAAAGACTGTATTTAGGACTGGCACTGAAAAGTGCAAATAGACATTACACAGGCTATTTATTAGGTAATAAATATTAGAAGTGTAAAAAAAACAATATAAAAGCCTGAAGAAAAAATCAGATTTTGACAGTTTTTTAACCTATAAAAATGTTTTGATAGAGAAGACTCTCACTGCCTACCCACTGAAGCATAAATTACTCCTTTTTTTAATATCTTGACAAAAGTGGAATATAAAGATCATTATTTACATTAGGAGGCCTGATGCCTTATGCTTCATTGAATTTGAAGAACTGAATTGCCTACTTGAATGATCTCTAGTAAAAAAAGATCACTATAAAACTTTCCAATAGATTAATAAAGCTAAAAAACTGTTAATTTTCCAGTACTATTGAAGAAAAATATACTGGGTTCAAATCAGAAATTGCAAAAGCAAATCCTGGCACATGAAAGAGTGAGGGGAAGAAATGTAGGCCTGCAGAATTCAAGTACACCATCACAAGACTCATTTTGCTCCTTTCAACAAAGGCGACAAGGACAGAGAAGTTTCAGAAATTCCCTAGCCAAACCAGGTGCCTTGAAAACCAACAAGCTATCAATCCTGCAACTTCTGCGAGCTGCTGAAGATACAATCCAGGTAATACTCCTACCCACTGTCATGTTTCTACAAAGCCATGAAAAAAAAATTAAAGTCTACACATCTTCAACAAACCACACAATAAAATTCATCTTGAGTTTAATGGAGGACTTCAAACATGATGTTAAGCCAAAAAGTTATCACCCCATAGTACCACACTAGCAGCCACAAGTCTCATGTATTTGGCAGAGTCCATTAAACACAAGGAACTCATCTACAGAATACTGACCTTATATTATGCAAGTAAACTGAAAGATAACAAATATTTTAAATTTAAATAAATTTGAGCCAGGAAATACAGATTTAAAATATAGATATGACAAGCACTGGTCATATTCCAGAAACATACCTTTTTATTATTTGGAGATTCCCCCACATACTCATTCTTATTTTCCTGGATTAATGGTTTAAAAGTGGGTTACCTCCTCAAATAGCTGAGCTATAATAACAAACAGCTGCCAACCCTACCAGCTGCATATGGAGAACAGGAAGGGCTCAGACACCTGAGAATGGTTCCCCCACTGAGGGACCAAGGAATTTAGCCAAGTTCCTGCCTTGCTGCAGACAAGCACCAGCCTTACCCAGAGCAAAGGGGCTGTTTAGGTCCCAAGCATCAGCGTGGTGCTGATCCGATGCAATGATCTGAGAGCCCAGAGAGCCTAAGAAACAACTTTAGAGTGCAGCCATCCCAAGCATTCCCATTTCATTATTTGGTTTGGTTTCCTGAGAACTAATACTGTCTTTATTCCAAAAATGCCCAGTTGGAAGTATATGAGAAGCAGCATCTAAAAGCCAGCATTAACAGCCTGATGGGCTGGAGAACACTGACTTCTTTCCCTAGATGAGAACAGTTTCTTGAAAAGACACTGCTGCATGTTCACAAACTCCCCTTCCCTAGACCCTTTCCCTGCCCCTTGAAAGTCATATTTAAACAAAAGAAGATTTTACTGGGATTTTATGGTCTATGTTCCCATTATAATCAAATTAATTAGATTTTCTAGAAGGCCTTTTATTGCCACTGTGAAAAGGCAACTCAGCTCACATTACTAGGCATTTTATAATGGGAAATATACTGGGAATATTTTATATTCTCTTTTGGGAAAATACGAGGTTTCAGACAAAACTACTGTACTTATGCAGAAACATGATATTTTGGGTGAGGCCCATTTATCATAATAACACACAGAGGCCTTGGATAGTTAAATTTATATAGAAAACTATTTTATAATTTTTAAAAAATCTGTCTTTGTTGATGCAGCTGTATATCACTGTTATTCACAAACTAATGAAAATCACTAAGTGCCCTTAATAACAGATTTCTATGAGTTACCCTATTTAGATGATGTACTGAGACCTATCTTTAAAACCATTTCTAAGTTGCTACTATTTTTAAACATTGATCTAAAAGTTTCAATAATGAGCTGAGAGACTGGTATAAACAAGCCAGAGAAAATGTACAATAGAACAAATATCAATCAGAATTCTAGAGTATTTTGAAACTTAAAAGAATTGAAAACACACTATGTCCAGAAATTGGTTTGCTATGCTTTGATTCCTTTTAGATGGTTTTCTATAGTCTCTTAATTTTTGTTCTAGTATTCTCTAAAAATTAAATCCATTCAAAAATAATAGTTATATTTAGCAGCCTCACTTTCTAGAAGAGCTACAAGTTAAGGACTAAAGTTCATTATAAATTGAATGCTAAGGTGTAATTGTCATCCTTTTATTCAAATATTCTACAGTACTGTGAAATTATACTGCCAACTACAGCTGCAGCCCAAATCTGTGAGAGACATCCCCTTCCCTAATTCATAGGCAAGGCTGGCGGCAGGGCCAGAACTCTTGAAAGCAACACTCCAGCTGGATCTTTACTTCCTTTACTTGGCTCTCAATTTCCCCAGGCTTCATGATCCTCTCCCTGATAACCCATGTGGGCAATTAGAACAACCTTAATTCAACGTAGATAAAACACTTCCTGCCCTACCAGTCACTCAAGCATAAAGGTTTAATATACTCTGGATATGTGGAGAACAATTCCAATTCAGTACTACAATTTCTGAAGAGAATCTCCAACGCTAAGTACCTCAGGATTCTAAAAAGGCCTGATCAGACTGGCTGACCTCCAGCCACCTCAATTAACTGTAAAAGTGAAGTACGCATAGTGCAGCACTCAGGGAATAAATATACTGCAAGAAACCAGAGACCAAGAGTTGTTTCAAGAAACTTGAAAGAATTGAAAAGGCCAAGTTCGGTTTACACCAGTCAAAAGTCAACACTGAGTAACCTGTTGCTTCCAAATATGGGTTTTTTTGGATGCTGTCTATAGCACCTGTTCAAATGTTTTTATATAGAGACCAAACTTTAATCAGCAACACACAGATAACTCAGATATGGTCATTATTAGTCAGCTTCATTGTAAATGCAAATGCTTGACACAAATCCTTAACACCTGCAAGGAAGTGCAGCCACAATCTGGGAGGATTTCTGCATCCCTTGCAGCAGCCTGCCAGTTACTGAGGTAACATGCTTATGCTTGCCTCGTAAATTGGCATGGCAGAGCTTGTAGACCCTCAGAATACATGTGACAATCCTGGAACAACTCTGCTTGTGAATGGAATGTTGTTTGAGATTTTATACCCATTAAAGGTTTCAAGAGAAGATGTAAACAGGGAGGACATTATAGCTGATGATATGCTAAGGCAGACAGTCAACATATAGATTGCTGAGAGCCACAATAAGTTACAAAAGCACAGTCACAAGAGAAAATCTCTTTCCAAGAGCTAAGTGCTGTAAAACTCCATACCATGACCATGCTCCTATGATATTCATGATGCAAGTGATGTCTGTGTTGCATTAGCTACAGCATTTTCAGAGCCCTCCCATGAGCAAGGCTTTCAAATACAGGATGCCTAAAATGCCTATGGAGGCAAGTTGGATGATTTTTAAAATCACAGAATAACCTCACATTTTCTCCAAAGAAGCTATGAGGTAACCACAGACAGCACATGAACTTCACGACCAGTGAAGACTTTGCAAAGCTAAGTCCGTTGTATCTTCATAAAGGGGTCTTGTCCTCAATCAGATCGTGCACATGGGGCATGGGGGTGACAAACGTTGGTAGCTATTTTTTTACACTTTTCAAGTATACTTGAAAGGCAGAAATAATGCTTTGATCTTCCTCTAAGCACAGTGTAAGCCCATGGACAGAAAGGTACCACTGTGCCACTGTGAAAGACTCCCTGCCCTTCTGAACTCACGTCCCCATGCTCTGAATCACTTAAGTTGGTACTGAAGAGCTCTACTCAATCAAGGGTACAGATCTGAGAGCCAGGAATTCTCATCTACTAATTTCTGAGCAATTCTCTCACAGAAACCCATTGGCCTAGGTCTGCAGGAGGTACTGTGTGAGCATCACAAGCTCAGCACTTTCAGCACTCCAACAGTCTTGCTCTACAGAGCAGCCCAGTACTTGCATTGTAAAAGCTTCTAATTACGGAAAATGACGAGGCTGCTCAGCTCGAGCAGTTTGCCTTCTCTTTGTAACTGACCTGAGTCAAAAACATTCTGAGACACAAAAAAAGCTGTGGCACAGCTTCTGTCCCAGGGGACCAGGGAAAGCAAATGGCAGAATTCATCTCTGTGGTGCACAATCCACAAGCAGGGCTGGTACCGCTCTACAAATTCCAGGTGCTACGTGCACTGCCTCCATATTGGCCTGCAGCCTGCTGCACTGATGAACTAGGCCTTCTTTGGCATATAATATACTTCATATACTTACTATACCCTGATATTTAACAGATACACATAGAGATCTATATAAAATATGAAAATCTTGTTGTTGCTGACTCTCCGGGTGTGGAGACACGAGGCTTGACTCCATGTTATGCTTTTATCAATTTTAAATTTCACAAATGATTCCTTTCTAAGAAATGTAGGGAGGATGAGATGCTACCAAATGTGGAGAACAGTTCAATTACTGCAGTACTCATTGATGTGTCTACTTCAAAAAGAACAAACAGATGCTTAATTTCTTACCTCTAGTCTCAATGTAAATAGATATTACAACATAGAATTTGAAATGCATTTCCAAAATGCATTTGGGGACACAGAAATGACCCACCTGTTGATGACATAGATTCAATCCATCTTGTCAAATAATCAAGTAATAGTGTGGTGAACCAGTTTTGTACCAGAAAAGCTCTCACATTTTGATTTGTTAACATATAATGATTTTCACTATCAAGATTGCTCTTAATCAACAAAGAAGTAACTACTGGAATGATTATTCTATTTGCTCAGCTACTCAATAGAAAGGGAAGTAATTACTAAAATAATTCAACCATCACCAAAGGAATGATGGACATGCAGAGGTTGGAAATACAAAGCATAATTTGTAAAATTATATGCTTAATTAAAGAATGACTATTTAAGATATGTTTCAAATTCCATGCTATTTAGTTCCATCTAGAATGACTGCTCTCAAAAATGCAACACTAACTCCATCAAAAAGGAAAATCCAATATGCACAATTTAGCAGTGGGCACTGATATTTATTTCCACTGTAGGAAGTACCAGCAACAAGAAATCAAAATGAATTTTTATTATGGAAATTTAGACAGATAAAGCACACTACTGAGGCCCTCTGCAGATCAGTCTACAACAGTGAATCTAGAGAGATACACACAGCCAATGGAAAAAGTATTACCAAGGTTAAAAAGAAATTTACAAACCCCTACACAAATAAAAGAAACCCTGGGTGTGATCAGTTCAATTTCTTCTTTCTTGATGAAATACAAGACAGTCTAAAATAATGTAGAATAGAATTCACAGTGATGTTCCACAGGGAACTGCTGTAACAACTGATTTGCAGTAGTTTAAGGACTGGTTTTGTTTGGGGTTTTTTTGGGTCAAGTTTTTTAATTAGTATTGGCCCAGCATTGAAACTCTGGTTTTGGGTGAAGTAGAGAAATTTCAGGACATTGTAACAAGTATGAAAAGAATGTGCACCGTATGAGCACCGTTTCTAAAGGCAATATGGTACAAATATATACAAAATATAGTACCCCCAGCTGCGGAGCTGCCCAGCCGATTTGTTCCCTGAGGGGCAGCGGACAGCAGCGCCTGGGCACAAGTCTCTGCAGAGCTGGTGCCCTCTCTTTGTAGGCAATCCACTGATTCCCAGAGTCCAGGATTAGTGAAACCTGGCCATCACAGCCAAATCTCACCAAACTGGAGCTCTCTCCACAGGCACAGCTTGCACTGCAGACGCTGCTAGAACAGCACGTGAAGAGGTCTCACACAGGGAGACAGGGAGCCTTAACTTGGCAATGCCACTCAGTAGGAACATCAGAACAGTCACAGAATGGTTTCAGTTTTGGTGAGCTGCAGAAGCCAGCAAACCTAGCTTCTCTGTACTTCATCAATTCAAGCTGCCACCAGTCAAAAGCAGAGGCTAATGAGGCATTAAAATGCTCCCTAATTACTTCCTGGATGAAGGATGACCCTTTACATCCTCAGTTTCCCCCACTATCATTTAATATAATTAAAATGGGGAATCTTTCAATTTTACATCATATTTAATATCTTTTTTGGTTTTTTTTTACTTACTACATGCTAGGTTTCAGTTTGAGTGCAGAACTTTTTAAAGCAATTTTTGACTCTTTTTTCTAGGACTTCTACATACCCATTAGAAAAAAGGAAGAGATGAGTAGCTTTACTCAAGGACCCCTTATTTAGTTCAGCACAATGTTTACATTAAAAAATCTTCCAGGAAGGTAGAGAAAGAACATTTGGAGAGCTGCTCTGGGACAATGATTTTAAAGAATTCCTTTCCTTCTCTTGACTTTTCACTCTCTCTTTAACAAGTTAGGTCAGATGTAGAGTCCTCAATATGACTTGTACAGCTGCCCCTCACTGTTAGGCCTTTCACAGATTGCTCTGCTGTGGAGCTGCCAGGTTTTGAAGGGGCAGCCTGGTCATCAAGGGAAAGATTTCCTTCTAAGAGCTCCTCCAAACTCAGGCTGATTGGTTTCTTCCTCTGTGATGTCCTGAAGGGCATCAGCAGAGAGTACTCACAAGGCATTATTGTCTGAAGAAAGCATACTGACTAAAGGCCAAGTTCTATTGTGCCATCAGCTGCAAATCCTTGTCCTCTCCCTTGCATTTTCCTGAAAAAAATGGGAAAGCCACTAAATCCAGAGTTCCACCTAACCATGAGTTGGTGAGATAAATCTTTATTCATGTGGGCGAATCAAGAAGTTGAAATTAATTACATAAAATGAGCAACTCAAACCAGTTCTTCCTCAATGATTTTTGCCAAGTTCTAACAGAACAAAATAAATAACAGCATTTCTCTACAGCTGATAGAGGCAGTTACACAACTATTAGGCAGGAGATTTTATTTTCTAGTATGCAATTGTAATTGTAGATTTAAAGCAACATCTGAAGGTTACATGGGATTTCCCATGTAACCTTCTCAAGGTTACTCTTGATTTCCCATATTTGGGAAAAGGTACTGTAAAAACTAGGATGCTCTCAAGCTTCCACATTTTTCACTCTTTAAATTGTTCTTTGATAATAATTTCTCATTCCAGCCTGGTGCTGCCCTTTGTCCCTCCCTTCTTCCTCTCTTCAGACCCATCTCTAAAGCCTCATTCAGCTGCAGCACCTCTGGGAGCAATTAATGAACTTCCATCCATTGGCAACTTCCCATCCCTCTGTCCATCCTTCTGCATCTCCTTGAGAACAACTGGATACCCCCTCCATTCAGAGTGGCAAATCCTCAGCTCCCCCCACCTCCTTAACATATCTGACAACAGGACCAGCCTTCCCGTGATTACAGTGGCAAAATCTGTGCTACAGGTAACCCCACATGGAAATACAGGAGTATGAAGTGACATCACAGTCTCCAACAAATAAAGGCTTTCAACACAAGCAAGGAGCCACTTTATTTATAGACACAGCCACTACTCTGAAATCTGTAAACTTGTTCCCTAAGATGGCAAATTTGGACTGCATGGCACTTCAGCAATCCTATCACTTCACAGCAGCACATGATTCATTAATGGGTTCATCTCCATCTGTAAAATTCTCTGGCAACTAAATAGGAATTGGTGTTTCTCCAGAGAGGCTTCTCCAGCTAAAACTGAAATAGAAGTGAGACAGTGACTGGCATTATTTATACCAACAATTCTACTGCAATGATAATACAGAAGCTTTCACATGCAAATATGCACACATTTAAATGATTTAGGGTGGATTAAAATAAGGAGCTTAATAGATTTCTAGATTTCTTTGCTTGTGCTCAATCTTTTCATTTGATTAAGAATCTTATGAAAGCTGCCTCTCAAAGCAATTCTTTTGGACTGTGAAATGTCATTATACTACACTAAAAATATTCTTGCCACATATGAAAGATACTTCAAGTGGTTATAAAGACACATAAATAGCTTGTTATGAAAAAGTTTACTCAGATCAGCATTCAACAACACACTAAATCTAAAGAAATAACCAAGATGTTTGTTTGAATGTGTAAATGTCATGAAGACACTAAAACATTCAACAGAGGATAGGATCATTTCCACAAGATCTATCCTTTAAAGACTGACCTCATGAATAAATAGGAATTTACAGTAACATGGTTCTTAGCACACTTTAAATAACAAAGCACCATCAAAATGGGCTAGGTTCCACTGCTGGTATCTCAGCCCACGCAGTAATGGTTCCTGTTCAGAGTTAGACAAACAAAAACAAGGTCATGTTTGGAAACTTCTATTTGTGTTTTCTTTGTAACATTCATGCATGGGAGGAATACTGAAAAAAAAAGGGTAATTTACCCTGAATTTTCACAAGCGTATTTTGTCCAACAATTTTAACCCCCTTTAGTAACTGTAACACAATGCTACAGAGAAACACTAAATCAGAGTTCAGATGCCAATATTTAATTACTTGAAGAACAATACCTTGTTTGCAAATTACCACAACACTGAGATTTTCATATCATGAGGTATAACACAGAAATAGCACGTATTTCTCTGAAGAGCCATATACACACGAGGTTTTCCCTCCCAGTTTATGCTACATTCTTTACCTTCACTTACATCAGCATTACCAGTAACTAAACAACTGCACACAGCTCAAATTTTTCTCTTAAGATTTCTGATCCTCATAGTCCTACGTTCAATAGTGAATTAGCACAGACACTGAAGGGAGATTTCCATTCCAAAAGGCTAGAAAGGAAAACCAGGGTCAACTTTAATATGTCTACACAGACATGAAACACAAACAGATGTTAATTAATAAAAGAGAAAACCCTCATACTTCCAGCCCAGTCATAATTGTTAACACTTCAGACCAGCAAGTGTAATACAAAGTATGATTTTTAGTTTTATCTGCAGAGTTAACACATTATTAATTAGCATTCTTTTTGAGGTCAAAATTTTGGCTGTTGTTACAGTCTCCATATGTTTGGGTGGACTTATTTTCATTAAATCCAACGTTACCTACAGTGTTTGTGCAGGGGACAGCATTTGCGTAATCAAATGTAGAAACATTTTTTATTCATGTTAAGATCTCAAATTTAATGACTTTCATTTTGAAGTTTATAGAAGAAAAATTTTAACAAACAGTTTTCCAAGTAAATAGAATTTAGGTGTCCTGTAAGATTTCTTACTTATATTTTAAAAGGCTTACACAGAAGCAGACTTCTTCACTGAGCAAAACTATCTCCGAAACTGTGAGTTCTTCCTGAGATGTTTATCAGTCTCCCTTTGTATTCAGGAACAATGTCTCTCCCTATATTTAACCTCTAACCAGCATTACAAGAGCACTTCTGTAAAATCACTGGCAGTATTTTTCAGGCTTTCCTAGGAAGAAGGTCAGTAGTTCCACAACTGACCCTGCTATTAAACAATGGCTGGCCCCAAGCTTCCACCTGCTGGAGCACAGAGGGGCTGAAGCTTTGCGGTGGAGCCACTGAAGGTTGACTGGCCCTGCAGGAAGCCCCAGAAGCCAAGGAGTGGTTCTTCAAAACTCACTGCTAGCTGCCACAGCACACTTCCTTCAGTACTCTGAGGCACATATGCCACCAATAAAAATAGAGAATTTTCAGAGCAGCAAGAGAAAGAGGCTCTTCTGATCCCTACAAAAGCTATGGAAGAGACAAAGAACAAGGGCTGGAGTAAGTACTTCATTAGCAAAAATACTCTGCTTCTAACTCAAACATATCATGACACAAGAATTGGCAAATAATGCTGAGCTATCCACTCTGCCTCACTGGAATTGTCCCTCATACATGAGGATAAAATGTGGGGACAAGAGTCAGAATCCACATCTGTTCTTTGGAAGGAAATGCAAACAGCTATGGAATTAAATTTGCGTGTTACCATGTCAAAAAGATAAGCACAATGCACTAAAGACATGAACCTGACTCCTCTCCTATTTTCTTTCTCAGTTCACTCCCATACACTGTATATAGATTAGAATTCTCTTTCTGTGTCCAAATGCACCTGATGCCCCCAAACCTAGAAAAAAGTGCTGAACTGCACGGCAGCACAAACAAGAGTTAAACTCCAAGCAGTTTTTCAAAAAGCTCTGCAAATAGTTGATGGCATTTCCCTAATTTACAGAAATTTTACACTGAAAGAGCACCAGGATTTTGCTTTACTGGCAATGAAGACGTGTGACCTGGATTAGCTCTGAAGCACTTACTGCCCCCAATGATGGCAGCCCAACAGGCCAGGATATTACTGTACCTCTAAACCTGAAGTCACAGACAACACTTTGCCCTGATCATTCCAGGTGTTTCATTTGAGATCTTTATTAAAAACCTGCAGAGTCCAATCAGATCTGTTTTACTACTGTCCAAAAATGCATACCGTATCAGATATTGAAAATTTGACAGAATTTCATAAATCACTGTCTAAATGTGGATGTACTTTAACTAATTGATTTCATTTATTTCAAGAGCACCTTATTACATTTGTTCTACTTTAAGTAATAAACACAATCTCAAGTGATAAATTACAAGTGTTCCACGGAGACTAGTGTGAGTCTTTCTCACTTTTGCCACCTATATTTAAATTGTCAATATCGTGCCCTTGGCCAGAAGAGTCTGTGCTTCCTGCAATTTTTACCCTTGTGGAAAGAAAAGAGTAATGGTGCTGGTTCAGACCTATATTTTATTTGCTTTACTCATCCACCTCTACTAGTGTTTTAATCTTTCACATTCCCTCCACAGCAAGTGTGAACTTCACCCTATCACAGATACTTTTACTTACTGAACTATTTCTTGCTTTATTATTACATAATAAGAAGTTACGCTCAGCTTGACACTGTACTCCATTTATATTGCAAAACTGGCCGCCTGAGTCTTGTAGATGTGATTTCTTGAGGGCACCAAGCAGTAGCATCATTCAAAGTCACCCGCAGCTGATGTTTCAATTCCTCATATAATGGAACTGTCAGCTGGAAGCCTTGTAAGTTTGGGAAGAGGGTTAACTGGAATCATTAAGATTTGGATTTTGCAAACTTCATCAGCCCAATCGCAGCCTTTGTTTAATTAGAAAGCTGCCAAATGATGATACTTGTGTGCAACCAGTGCAGGGTGAAGCCAAAGGCACTACTGTAAAGTACATTACGTAGTGTGTGAGGGATCTGGAGGCTGTGTGACACATGAAGAGCTTCAATCATTTAAAAGCAGCAGTCCATGAACTAATTTTTAACATTCCACTATACTGCACAAGCACTTAAGAGACATTCACAGAATCGCAGAATGGCCTTGGAAGACATTTCAGGATGGTCATCTAGTTTCACCCCCACTGCCATGGGCAGGGACACCTTACACTATCCCAGGCTGCTCAGGGATCCAGCCTGGCCCTTCACGCTTCTAGGGATGGGGCAGCCACAGCTTCTCTGGGCACCCTGTGCCAGGGCATCACCACTCTCACAGGGAAGAATTCCTTCCTAATCTAAACCTACTCTGTTTCACTCTGAATCCATTCCCCCTAGTCCTGTCACCACAAGTCCCTGTAAAAAGTCTCTGTCCATCTCTTTGAAGGGCTTCCTTCAGGTACTGGAAGGCCACAGTTAGGTGACCCCTTTCTCCAGGCTGAACAAACCCAATTCTCTCAGCATTTCCTCATAGGAGAGATGCACCATCCCTCCCATCATCTTGGTGGCCTCCCCTGTATGTGCTCCAACAGGTCAATATCCTTGCTATGCATTGTGCACTAAAAATACAGCATTGTTAAAAGTACTGAACTCACATACTGGGCAGGGCACCAGCTCTGTTACCAGGCAGTGATCAGTTTGGGAAGTTTTGCTGGGTTTTGATTTAATTGCTTGCGGTTTTTTTAATAGCATGACTAGACTACATGGATGAACAAGAAATGTACAAGAAATAATTGTCTGCAACAGATAACTAATTCATTAGACAAGATAGAACACTGAAATCTAGGCAGCTAGGAACCTTTCCAACCAGAAAACTGGGTTAATCAGACAGGGTTTTCTAATTGGAAACAGAAAGCAGTAACCTTTCTGTTGGGCTGTGAGTTCTTTTCACACACCTGCTCAACCACTCAAGTTTTCTACAAACTGTTATTTGAAAATTAAATTTCATTTCAGTATTTCAAGAAACAGAAAAGGAGATGCAGCAGAAACTTCAGCACAGTAAAACAAAAATCACTTTGAAACCTGAATTATTTAAAAAAATGTAATTAATTAAACTGTATGTGGTTTCCACTGCAAATGCCAAACACTACTTTTTGGGAGCCTTTGACTGGAAGGGAAGGAAAGCCAGCAGGCCAAATGTGTCACTTAAAGCCTGAAAGAGTCTAAACTAATGCGTACCAGCAATGCAAGGAAGTGAGCAGTGCCCAACCAAGTGACCTTTTTGCTGTGTCTGTTCACAGCCAGCAGCTATAGTGTCACCAACTAAAACCTGATCCACAGTGCTCTCCAGCATTTTGACAACGTTTGCCTTAAATCTTCTGATTTAGTTGTGTTCAGGAATCCTTGTTGTTTCCACATAAAAACATTCTCCAGAGGATACCATGTTAAACACTATTTGAAATACAAAAGGGGAGTATTTGATTAATACTCAACAGATACTGAAACATTTCTTCACAGGAGAGCCTGAAAAATCAATCATATATAGCAACAAATCATCTTTGCATTTGAAAATTAGATGGAATTCATGCGGAAGAGAAAAATGGGTTATTTCACCAAATGAATAATAATGAACTATTCTATCTTGGATATATAAACTGTAAGTACTGAGTAATCACCTTATTTTTTAACCATCCCAGCAGCAGTTTACAGCAGCTCTCTGATGACACTAAGGCATGGATTCAAACCACAAAGTTACATATTTAGCTACAAGCTTTCCTTTGACCACCTACACTGCAGTTCAGCAGAGGACAGTCACAGAGGCAGATCCTGTGAATACAAATTCCTTCACTCTTCCACCAAAAGAGCTCTCTTCCACTGTGCCACATAAGAAACCTTCAAATAATTGCATTATAAATAAGTGAAACAACTTCAGTATGAAATACAACAGCTGTTCTGTTTGCTGCTCCATTCTAAGGCTCAGCAAACTTTGACTATGTCAGCTCTGGAAACAAAACCCATCAAGAACAACAAAAAACTGTAAAACACACAATCTCTTCTTAACCTCCCTTCTGCTGCTGAGTCTGACTGAGGGCTCTCACTGCACTCCTGTAAGCTTTGCCTTACCAATTTTGTATTTCCATGCCATTAGTAGGTGAGTCATGAAGACAAATGGAGTCTTACTCGCCAGGAAATCTGGATTCTGGAAATCAATGTAGTTTAATACAGTAAGTACTGCAGACAATTCCATATGTCTCTAAGGAGAAGGATGGGCAGTACCAACTTCCCCTGGTTAGTTTTGGGTATCAAACCAGAATATCCAGTGAGGCATCCATCTCTCCTTGACTTTTATGAATGGGAGGTGTTGGAAGGGATGAAGCTATGGAAGATTTCCGTATCTTACAGAAAGATGGATAAATGGATGAAACATTCATTCCACAACTGTGCATAGGAAAATCTTACAAACTCAACAGATTGCTACAAAAGAGAGGAGTTTAAAGTGCTGAAAATTAAGACAAATGAAAAGTAAAAGATGACAGAAAAGAAAATACTTTCCCCTGGTGATTATTATGCTATTAAATCTTCATAAAGGACATTCCCAGCCCCCAGAGCTTTTTTTTTCTCTCAATGTCACTCTGATTACAGAAAAATCTCTATTAAGACAGACTTCAAAATTCAGAATTCCTGCTAGTTCTCTATTCTTCAAAGACTATTATCAATTAATTACATTTCTCTCTGATCAAAGAACCATACATTTACTTCCAACATAGTGAGAATATAGCTGACTGCCTATCAACACTAAGATCTGAAGAACAGACACAATGTATTGAGGAAATTTCACTGCAGTAATCAACAACAAAATTGAAAATTATGGAATCACATCAACAATAAACAAACTTGAAATTCTCATCAATCACAGCTTAACATAATTGCAAGCAAGCAATTGTCAGATGCCACCAAGTTTGAGTTTAGGAATTAACAGTCTAATAGGGAATGCTAAAAGTAGGCATTGTTGACAATAATGAACTTTAGCTCAGGTCTTTATTATTATGATTTGGTATTTCTTACAAAAACTGAAAAGCAGCACCAACACCCAGCAAAAACACACCAAACTGCTGCCAACAGAGTTCCTGAGCTGATGTGCTCATGTCAAATGAGCACTGACAACCTGGGGAAGTGAAGCAGTTCAAAGTGCTAGGTTTGTGACTTTATAGGCCACAGGATGCACCTACCCTCTGCCTGAAAACCACAGAAATGAGTGTCTCATGAATTCTGTGGAAATGCAGCACGTGGTGATCTGGGGAGCAATGCCAAGAGAGATGCAAGTTTGGTTCTCCAAGTTTATACTGACACATCCAGTCAGCCTTTGCCCAAACCAGCCCATAGACTAGAGAAAGTACAAGACTAGGACACACTTTATTCTCATCCTCTTGCCTCAAATCCAGTTGTTCAAGCACTGGAAATACACACACCCACTATGTACTTTTAACAAAATTAGATTGCAAGTACTTTTACTGATGCCTTTGGCAACTATCATCATACGAGACTCTAAGATTGCTCCTTTCAGAGTGCTGCTCTGCCAGTCCAAAGGAAAAGCCAACACCTCCAAAGAAGCAAAACCAGCAGACATTACCAGAGAAAAATCCTTACCACTGGTCCTCTGTTGCATCATGTGTGCAGTACACTCAGACCAAAACCGAAATGCTGCTCACAGAAAATTCATCAGCATTTTCAAACTTGTGCCCGTATTAGAAAGGCTTGTAACTACACTGGGAGAAAGTATCAGATCTGCAGCGGCACTCCAGAACTACTCGCTTGGCTTCACAGAATAGAGGCTTAAGGGAAGAGCACTAAATCTCTCAAAATCCTCCAAAATTCAACAGCCTTTCATAATGACATTGTTTCTTATTTCTTAATAAGGATTTACACAAACAGGTTTTAGTCTGAAAGCTGATTGACACTCGTGTTTCCAATCAACCTATTCAAGCTGAATACCTAAGTACATTGGAATCCCCATGCTCAGTCTTCTTGTTAAGAGATTATTCAAACTTCCTTTCAGGCTGTACTCCCACAATAGTCCTGTTTACCGACTCCATGCTACAGGATGAAAAATTTTGAAATAAAGAACATGTTAAAAACCACCAGTGCCAGATATGTTGCTCTCAGTATTTTTGTAGTGATCGATCATTTTTCATATACTGATTTTTTTAACATTTGCCATAAGCTTCCTGCCACATCCACATTCACAAAATTCTATATTCAGATTTGAGAAACTACAGGGGACAGAGAAATTGCACGTGTATATATATATATATATATATATATATATATATATATATATAAAAAGTAAGTATGTATACATATATGCATATCTTAGAAGCTCTGAAGAATCCTTTTAGTGTCAAGAATTCCTTGCAGGTTCTATCACACAAACACTCCCAGAAGAAAAAAAGAATCCAGGTTGTTTTGTTTCGTTTCTTTGGAACATTTATTCATTACACAATCAGTTTATTGAGTGCTTAGGGAGGTCCAAGATTCATAAACAAGCAGCTCCACAGTATGTTTGCTATTTGTCCTCTGTCTCTTCAGTGTGACTCAGTGATAAATTTTAAAAAAAATCATCTGAAGGAAAAACATAGTCTGTATTTTCATTTAGCTTTCAGCTTTTCTGCTGAAACTGATGACAGTTGGTGAAATTGCTTCTCTTATGTGGATTTTTATCCACTGTATGCTACCCAGCTAAGAAATAAATCCACACTGGTGTAGCAGCATGGGCTTTAGATGTTGGTTGCTGCTATATAATTCCCAGTGAGCATCTCCTGTGGAAAAGCCGCTTGGGCGAGCATACAGGCAAGGCAGACAAATCCACAGACCACAGTCAGCAGGGCTGGCTCAGCCAGGAGAGGCAGAAGGGCCTTTATAAGGTCAGTTCCAGTGAGCTTTACTGCAGCACCCCAAAGGGAAACCAGAGACTAAAGACAGACTGTGTGCTCTGCACAAGGTTTGAGTAGGGGAGGGCGCAGGGACACCACGAAAGGCAGGGCAAAGGGCTTTGCCCCACAGGGAAGATGGGGCCGGCCACCAGGGATACCACAACCAATGAGGAAACAGGGAAAGGAGAAACCACAAGAATTAGGAACCTACGGGGAAAGGAACTGGAGTGGTTGATTGTTAAGCAAGAGTCCATGAGGAAGTCCTTTCTGTCTGCCCAGGTTTGGGAAAGACTTTATGGTGTCTCTCCAAGGCAAAGCTCTGGGGATTTTCCCTGAAGGGGAAGGAATCAGAGGATTCCACACACTGGCTCCTCTGGTCTGTCCAACTCAACCTGAGCTGCTGAGGAAGTTCTCATACAAATAGAATCAAGAGCCCTTAACTGTCTCAGCCCTCCAAGACTTCATAGCTGCTAAAAATCATGTTATTTGACTCTAGAACTACTTGGGAACTGGAGATATTAGGATTTCATATAGATGAAAGATGATGTCTGATAAAGAAATCAGCTTAGTTATTAAAAGATGCAAATGAGAAGTCAGTGACAGCTGTTTCTGTTGATATCCCATGTGAATGATTTCTTTGTTTTAGTTTGTAAAAGTCATCTGAGAGCCCTGAGTGGAGGCAAGGAATCTTTTTATGGCAGAAGATTCATAGTGAAACATTTAACCATTAAATCATGTCATTAGGGGAAATAATTAACACTTCACAGACATGACAAGATACATATCAAAAGGCAGTTTATGAACTATTTCACAACATTTTGTTTGAATGAACGGGATCTACCAGAAGACAGTAAGAACATTTTATTTCCTTGCTTAGGAAAAGCTTAAAAGGACCATTAAATAAGGCTTCACTGAGGGTCTAACATTGGAGGATTAACCTCTGCTTTATCCAGCACAGTCTATTTAAATGTCACATAAATGGTCTTCTGAAATGGTTTGAGGGTTCAACCAGTGGACAAAATATACCATTTCACATGTGGATTATTTTTCAGTGATGCGAATGCAGTTCTAAACAGTTAAGGAATGTTACCACACCAAAAACCCAAGCAGTGAGGAGAGGGAGGAGGGCAGAGCTCTGTGCTCACATGTCAAAGCCCTGCACAGAAAAGGTAACATTTATACACATCATGGCAGCACTCAGAGACACAGCAGGAACGCGAGGCAGTTTGTGTTCCTGCCTGGCAAGCTGGCCCACCAGGACCAATGCAGGCTCCTTTCCCCAAGTTACCACTTTTAAATACATTTGTTACTCAACCCTATATGCCACACGGGGGATCAAACATCCTAAATGGGCCACCAGCTATAGGAAAGCCAGGAAATACACTGCAGGACAGCCTGACAATGTTCTTCCATATGCACACCATAACAGCTGAGCAATCCATAATTAAAATAACAACCAGATTGTGGCATTTCTCCAACTTGCACTCTGTATAACCAATTTTAATTCTGCAACAACATTCAAAATTAATATGGCCCTCCCCACAAATCTAGGCCTTACCTACCTTCAAGTATTGAAGAAACTCCCCCAAAAAATTAACAGAGGCTTGCAATTTTCAAGCTCTTTTTCTCAGTGTTTTAAACAACTGAAAAGATGTTTAACACAACTTCCCCTTCAAACTTAAATCAGTTTGCCTTAGTTGCAATACCTTTCATTTATGTTTTTGTTTCTCTATTTTTACTGTATTTTGTTATTGTTAGAGATTTTTACTATATTTTTGTGCACTGCAAAGTCTTTTCGCTTGGCTTCTTGCAATGTCTTTGTCAAAATTCTATGTTGCCACTCACCCAGCATCATTATATCTACCTAAGTTTTAATGAAAAATCAGGCCTGCTTGTAGGAAGTCATTAATCTTTATCCTTAAAATTGTATCTGGCTGTCATTTCCAAAGATTTTCGTGCAGCATTAAAAATAATGCAGTAGCACAGTAACAGGGAAATTACTTTTTTCCTCAATGCCTCATTACTGATATTGCTAGTATTGCATATCTGCATCTGATACAAAAGGTATCTCAAGGGCAGTTTTAGGAACACAAGTGATAAATAAGTATGTCCTCATTTATCTAACAAGAAACTCATACAGATTTCCATATTCATAAGCCATTAAAAGTATTACCAAATGCCATATTCTTTGATTGCCTCATGGTAAGATAGAAGTCATCATCAGAAGTGTCCAGAAACTTCCATTATCAAAGGCAGTAAGAATGTTTCCCATCTCCCCAGCCCCTGAAGCATTGCAGCAGCATATTTACTTCCTGCAAGGGAGGGCCTGTGAAAGGGGAATGAAATCCCTCCAGTTTCATTAAATGCACCAACCATCATCTTTATTTAATAATCATTAAAATAATAATAAGCTAAACAATGAAGCGCTGGTAGCTACTTGTGTATCAGGAGCAACAATACTGTAAAGGGAAAGACTGGAGATTTAGTCTTGAATTTCACACCACACTTCCCTGCTTTCAGAAGGAGAACTGATCCTCCCAATCCACTGTTTGTAATCTCAGCACGTAAAACTGAGCAGCGGAATGGATTCTCGACATTTACTCTGCTGCACTCCTTTTACAACCTATTCCCCCTCGTGCACAGACATGAAGAGAGACACAGCCTTCAGCCTTGTGCTGTGAACAGCACAGCTCTGACAGGGTGATTACCCTGCACAGCCACGTGCAAGGAGATTTTCTTTCATGGCTCTGCTGAGCAGTGCTCTGGTAATAGAAGATAGCAATACCCGCATCCATCCTCTGCACTCCAGCCTACGGCTCCTCCTAGATCTCGGCCTAACAGTCCAGCTTAATCTCCTAGAATACATTTAACAGCAACAAAGAACACTCTCCTATGAAAAGTTCATTAAGCAAAGTTTGAAAGACTAAGATTGGAAATTAATACCACAAATTCTTTTAAACCAAGCAGTTAAGGAAATCTGGGCACATCTGGAGGTTCTTCCAAGGGAGACAGTTCATTTTCACATATCACAAGCCTTTGCTTACATCCAATATCCAAGACAATTATTCCTTTCTTGAAACACACCAAAATAAAATAAAATAAAATAACTGCTTAAGATACTTCAAAATTATCTATCCTACTCATGTACTCTATTGCAGATATACTACAGTTCAGCATAATCTACTGGAAAGTCCTTTGCTTTTTAGTTACTACACAGCATAGTAAACTTCTGACAAATACAAAAGGTGCACAGGTACATATGAACATAAATAAATCTTCAGTAGTATATAACCATCATTTGAACACCACAGAGCAATCCTTTTCCTTTAAATAAAAACATCATTTTATTTCACCAAAACTACTTGAAGAAAATTTACAATACTCCAAGTTAATGTACCTTAGCAACCTTAGCACTATATTTCTTTCAGAATTTCTATTGCACACTTAATAAACAACACATAAACATCATCTATACAGAGCAAACAATATATTTCCATTACAGAAAAGAAGTAACAGAGAAAGGAAAGACTGAATGGCGTGCTAAAGCATGTGACAACGGATTTAAAAACTATCTGGATAATTTTACTACTTATTTCTCAAACTGAACAAAGAGGCTTGTACTCTCTTATTGGGAATGGACTTTTAACTATATAGTATTAGGAAAAATGCATACTTTGTAAGTATTAGCTAAACCTGGTATGTATTCAGTCAATGGATCCAACAGTTTTTCAGAGAAATCACCTCAACAATTACACTAAGTTGAAAAGCCTGACAAAACAGAAACTGGACTGGTCAATATGGTCTGCACCTCAGAAGAGAGAGAACCTGTCAAAGACTAAAAACTATTTGAATCCCACAAAGAGACCGATTTTTGAGAGTCCTCATATGAGGCAACACAAGAAAGCAATCACCGAAGCCCTGAAGTGACAACAAAGGCAGGGCAAGGCTGAGGGAAGAACAGAGCTCACGAGAATGTCTCAGTATCTCATGCGATGGCTGTGTCCTCCACATCACTGCTACTGCTGCATGTTATGGGCCACAACAGAAACATAAAAATAAACCTTTTGATTGCCTATTCATTTCACAGTTGGCAGCTTGCACACAGTCAATAGATGTCCTTAAAATTCTAAATTCAGACAGTAGAACTCTTAGTTTAATATAACCTGTTAAAAAATGAGTAACAACTAAAATTAGATGGGTATATCTACATATAGCTCTCAGAGCATGACACTCCCTAATTTACTAATCTGGAATGAGAGCCATGGGGTGCTGTCAGTGGCAATAGCCAAGTGCTCATTATTTCTCAAAATACCTGTCTGAGGTATCTCAAGAGACTCTTAGGGATCAGCCTTTCAGGTGCACTTCAAATTCTGTGCCTTTTCTCACTTCCACCTTAGTTGCTTTACAATATAACCACAGTACAGGTTCTGTAAATACTTTCTTTACTCCCTCCTTTGGTTAATGTTCCCCAACCTGACTCTAAGAAGTTGACCCTGTCAAACTTAAGATCTTCCCTCCTAAATCCTAATGCACTAGTATAAACTGATCCAAACTGTGATTAGAATCCAAGCTCTGGAAACAGCTTAAACTTCCAAGTTCAAGTGACAATGCCTTGAATTCTGCTTCTTTGTTCCATCAGGTAACAGAAGTCATTAGCTACGGTCACAAGAAGGTCCCTAAACATTTTTCCATGCTGAGTTCCAAGTACAAAAAAAGCAAAGACAATGTAAGATCAGATTCAAAACATCTATTATGAGAAGGTTTTAACAATACAAGGTATTTTATTATTTCATTTAGAACCATTATTCTGCCCTTATTGATAAGAAAAGGCATAGTATATTTGAAACTCCCTAAAAAGCTGTATTATCCTTTAAAGAAGTATTTTATAATTATTTATTTGATTCATCAGCTCTCAGGAGCACTATATCACTGAAGTACTGATGCTTTTCAGACATTCACTCAGTAAAGATGACTCTGATTCACAGAAACATTTTCACATTTATGCTTGGGGGTGGGGGAGAGAAAGCCGGATGATGAGGAGGCACAGTGTGGTATCTGAGCAATACCACAGGCAAGGGGCAACCCCAGTACTCACACCCTTTTCATCTGTTTGCCTTTGGTACCACAGCAGCAAGGCCACAGACTAAGTTAGGGATGGTTTTTTGTTAAGCTTTCCAGCTAAGGACCATACAATAACAAAACACCTTTCCACAGACTTCACAAAAAATATATAGGATAATTTTCCTAAATAATCTTTCTTACTTTTTTGGTTGTACCTTGTCATTTTTTAGCACATGGATTCACAGGAATGCCAGCTTTTTAAAGGGAAGGGGAGGGGAAGGAAAATTTTGATTAGGAAATGTCTTAACACTGTACCTCACAAACAGTATTTCAGGACTCCATGTTCCCACTATGCCCTTGAAGCTGAGTACCTGAAAAAATCCCATCTCCCTTTATCAACAACATTGTAAACCCTTGCCTCTGAGCAGCCACTGACTCAGTCATTCTGAGCACCCTTTTCCCATGGTCCCTGCAGTAACACCATCATTAAGACCTGCAGTAAGATTTGGAACCCTTACCCTGAGTTCACAGTACTCCTCATCCCTCCAAACACACCTCTGTGTCTATCACTTCCACACATGGGGAAACCAGAGCATAAGAACCATCACAGCTAAACCGCTGGCAGAATAAGGGACTTTTGGAGCAGGATTTCTGTTAAGAAGGAAGGTTACTGAACTGTTTTCTCATAAAAAAAAAAAAAAAAAAAAAAAAAAAAGAGGAAAACAGCCTTATGATTTAATGTATATCCAAGAAGAAAGGTGGAACTACCTTCATGGAACACATTCTATCCAAGTGTTTTGCTCTGAAGTAATAATGGCTATTGTGAGAACCCGGCTCTGGGAGAGGCCAGTACAGAGCTGTAGAGCACTACAGAAAAGTTTTATGCCTGAATATTGATGCACATTATGGAATCATCTGGCTGTCTGGAGTGTGTGGAAGAAGCAGGTTAAGCTATTGGACACAAACATCTATGCAGTGCTGGAATGCTCTACACAGAAAAGCAGTTGGGAACTTGAGCTCACATACAGGAGGAACAAGGAAGAACAAGCATGAGTCAAGCTGTTAAGCTTTGAATTTGCTCTCCTTAAGGTAAAACAGCACCAAAACTATAATATAATCAATTACATAACAAATATAAATAATTATCCTGAACTCTACTATTTAATATTTCAATCATCTATTTTTAAATAATTCTGACAACTAAAATACACCAGATTCCTGCAAATCAGCTTACTTTTAGCAAAAATTAGATGATGCAGCCAGCACTATCACAGGCATGCACAATCCAGAGGACAAGATCTGAGGATGCCTAGTGCTACTACATTATTCCAAAGATGATTCATACCTAATATGGCCAGAGATTTCACACCATTTGAGCAGATATTCTGGCATTCATCTTTATGATACACATTGCTGTAGCAGTACAACCCAGGCTTTAAACATTTCTTTTTGCAACCACTGCACTTGCCTGCTTTTCCACCAGGAGCTCTCTGTGCTGGACTTTGGAAAAAAACTCATTTACAATAAAAGAAATTGATGAACTTTTTGATGTTGAGGCAACAGTCATCTTCAGACACAAAAAAACAAACCAAAGCGAAACAAAAACAACCCAACCAAAAACCCAAAAAAACCACCCAAAACCCCCACAAAACCACCAGACTGTCAGTTGTCCTTCAACCCCCTGTCTCAGAATGCAGCATCACGGACAAGAAGCAGGGAAAAACAAGACGAACAGCTCTGTTTTAAGATGATATTCATATACTTTCTGAGTAAGTTCCACTCATTGACTGCATAGAATGCTTAGATTTTCTGGACTGTTAGCAACCAAACAGAATGAAATCTCTTGAATTTGTTTCTAAGCCGACCGTTTACTTCATTTTTTGTTGATCTGTAACCCCATTTTGACTGCAATCCTGGCTGTTAATGCAAATGCTGGGTTTTGGTCACCCAAAGCATGGCAAAAAAAAAGCAAGCTGGTTCTCAGGGTCATGCATAAGAAAGGGGAATCTTGTCCAGCACATGTGGAAACTGCTTCCTGAATGCACCAATATATCCAATTATGCACACTTATCAACTACACAGATTTTTACTCTGCCCCAATGGCAGTTCTTACTTGTAAGAAACAAAGCAACAGCCCTGAGAGAAAAAAAGCAAACAAGAGGTGAGGGGGGAGATGAATTGTTTCATCCAAAAGAAAATTTTGGTACAGCTGGATGTTCCTGAGAAATCCTAAGACCATTAAGAACATGGTTTTTTCCACTGAGATGTTGTGACCTAACAGTTAATATTATGAAAATAAATTATCACTTACAGCATAAAACTCTGGCTGCACCAATTATTAAAATTAATGACAGCATTGTTACTCAAATCACAACATGAATGAGAACAGAACACAATTTTGACAAAAACCCTACAGTTGACTCTCCACATCCTAGGCGAGACAGAATCACCCACCAAATGTCAAACTCATGAAGATTTTAGGAAAGTGGAGATTTACATCCAAGTTTTCTGATTAGTCATTTAGCCTTGAGAGAAATTTAATATAAATCTGCATTTATTCCAAAGATACAGTTCCAGAACTTCAACCTGCACCTTTAGCCCCCATATGCTGACATGATGAATAAAAGCTACCCAGCTCTATAACAGAAAAAGAGAAGCACCTTCACATGTTTTTGGTTTTCCTCTATACTAGCAGGTTTCTCTGCTGGTCAATGAACTGCATTCCAAGCTCTCTGTAAACTGAGATTCTCTACTTATTTTGATATGCAAAGAGACATCTTTGCATATCTCTTTGCAAGAAATATGTCAGGAGAAGTATATCAAATGCTTTTCTGACCCCCATTCAATTGCTCCACATTGCAGAATGCATGCAGTCATACGTCATGTAACGTGTTAAAAGATAATTGGCAGTCCGTTCAATTTTAAAAAACAGCACAGGAAAGCAAAGAGAATGTCATTTTAAAGGCTCCATGCTAATCACAACTGAATACATGAAGGATTTGTGTACCAAGACACTCAGTGAACCCCTCTGATTTGGGAGGTTGCCAGTCCAGTTCTTCCTATGCTCATCCTTACCAACCAACATTTGGCTACCATAGTTCAAGCCAATTCCACAGATTTTCTTTAAATATCAGACAGACAGAAACAGAAACTGCAGTTACCCCTCATCTTAGGTTTGAAAAGGAGCAAACATCCAAGTTTTACACCGTTCCTCCCAGTACCCTCCTGAACAACTTCCACAGCAACTGTTCTTGTACCCATCAGTTGAGATGGATGGGAGAAAGCATCACCTGTTTGGGTGGAGACACAAATCCCAGTTAGCTTCTTTCCCGACTCCTCAGAAGTATCTACCTTATGCCTCTTGTCTTGTCTCTGCAAGCTCAACCATGCAACTTTCCAGAACTCAGGGCCAACAGATTCAGTTAAATATTTTACCATAGTCCTGTGCATTCTGCAACAGAAAAACCTTCTCAAAACCAACAAAACTTTAATTTTGTAGTTGAAGCAAAGCCTTCTCACATAACTACAGACTGTTTCCTTTGAGGTGAAGGATTGACTGCAGGTGTTTTATTTCCTCAGGATACTACAGGCAAGTCAGAAAATGCCTGTAACTAGGAGAAACTCTCCAAGGCATTTGGATTTGCTGTGTATTTTGGGCATTTTCTTGTATTGGCTATTAAAGACACTCAAGTACTTACTCGACACAGCTTACATTAAACGTTATTTCCTCCCACCTTACTTTGTACTTAACTGCCAACTAGTAACACAAACTCATGAAGTAAGCTAGGGCAGTACAAAATTTTCTTGAATTATAGGATAGTTCCCAGTACTTCAGTGAATTTTGAGATTTTCTGCTGAGTAGAGCATAAAGAACATATGCACACACAGAGGAGGTTACAAGAAGAATGGTGTATCATATAAACCAGTTTCCATGATACACCTGAAACGTACCCCAGCAAATGAACATGCATGCTGTCAAAGAGAAATTTAACACTGCATTATTGCTCTAGATAGCTATTGTATTACAGCAATCAGAGTCTTAAAAGCATTTACATGACAAATACACTCAGAGGCCTCTGATACCCTAGACAATGATCAATTTTTTTTAATATTCAGTATAGCAAGGATTACAATCATCTGTACATGTGCTCAAAGTTAATTCTCTGTGCAAACTGGAGTCTGAGGGGAAAGGAGAAGCTAATTAATATAAACTACAGAAGCAAGTGACAAGACTGTTCAGTTCTTTCCCCTGCAAAGGGACAGACATCCTGGGCCAAATAAAGTCAATTAAACACAAAAGACAGTCTGAATTAATGGTTACTAGCCCTGATGCAGATGCTTACTGAGTCAAAAAAAAAGGACAAACTGACAGACTGGTGTATCCAGCGATGACTTTGTTTTGTGCTTTGTAAGCAATTACAAGAAAACTTTGTCAATGCTCTGCATCAGGAGAAAGCCATGTATGACCAAGGTAGGGTGAGAGTCTCCCCCAGACTGAATGAACCATGTCTCTCACCCAGTCCTGCACCAGGGGCATTTGTTCAGTTACAGAAACAATCATTTTTCAACTGGGATCAGGTGGTGAATGAGCTCTTGTTTCTCTGTGGTGCACAACCTACACCTGTGCACATGGCAGGACTGTGCAGGGAGTGGGAGTGGGAACCACCACCACAGGGGAGCTGCTTATTGACTCAACACTCATCAGCTCCACACTGCTGGCTGCTGTAAATAAAGACCATATCTTGGGAAAGGTGGTTCATTAACTCTGTCATTATCCCCAAATTGTTCCAGAACTCAAGATACTGACTACAGCTGTACCAAAGCTGTTGCTTGACTGTAAAGGGGCACAGGGTGACAGTCACAGTGGGAAAGCAGTGATAAAGGCTATTGTCCCAGAAGCAGGAAATCCCCTAATCCCCAGCCATCTCCTAAACATGACACCATTAACACAATGCTTTCACAGTAAGAGACCAGCCACATTCTTGTGGAGTTCCACCGATTAATTTAAACATAGCTGACATTTGGGAAGTAAAGGAGTCATTTCCTGTAGCAAGATCACTTTTCTTGAACCACCCAGGTCTCAACACAGTAATTCTGCACTCTTTCCTAGGTATTTGTAACATATACCACTACAGAAAGCAAGTATTCCCTTTTTCATTACATAAACCAGAAAGTAAAAGAATATCTTAAAAGAGGAGGAAAATTTATATAAAATAATAATCAGAATGGTAAAGCTGGAGATTTGCTCCAAAAAATTATTCTTCCTGGTCTGGTTTTGAACCTTTTAGATAATAAAATGAAAAAATATCACTGATTTTTTTTCATGCTTATTGAATGTTCTAAAAACAGTCATACTTGGATTTCCATTAGCAATCAAATTATTCCTATTAAATACTGAAGCCACACACTGACATTATTATCCCCAATGTTATTTTTACACATTCACCACAGAGTTCTATTTGCTAAGATATTGATAGCATGGTCCACACATGAGAATGCATCCAAATCTTACTAAGGACCAGTAAGCCAAGAAGATGATTCCTGGAGGCCTGAAGTCCTGGTTCAGAGCAGCAGAATGCAAATTCCTGACGCCAGCAGGTCTCATCTGCACTGCTCCAACTCACACTCTTGTTTGCAGGTTTGGCTGTGCCTTGCTACAACACAAGAAATATGGATCTAGAAAGCCTCCAGAGAAGTGGTGGGAAGTTCAGAAATATTTTGCCAAGTCCACTCCTTGAAGCATGAGCACAGCCTGAATTAGTCCTCTCAGCCCTTCCAACGCCTTGCCCTGTCACAGCCCCACCAGCCTGGCAGCAGCACAGACCTGCGGCTCCTGCTGCAGCTCAGGTGAACATCGCAGCTTTGCCTCAGCAGGAAAGGAGAAACAAAGGAGTGAGAAGCCCCTCAAAGGGCAAGCAGGGACAGGCAACTGCAGAGGAACATGTCTTTCTCAGCAGAGCTACAAGATGTTTTTCTTCCTCTTGTTGCTGTGCTGACTAAGCATGCTGATCTAACTGCACTTCAACTCATGCAATGGTTGACAGGCAAATTATTTTAGAGACAGCACAGGTGAGCTTTGCTCGAAAGAAGCAAAGCTCCTGTAGGTACCCTATGGACTGAAAGTAAGATAATCAATACCTCTCCAAAAAAACCCTCCAAAAATAAAACAAAAAAATCACCAAACCCCAGAAAAATAAAATAAAGCATTTCACACACAACCAAACAAAAAAAACCCAAAAAACCCAAGTGAGTCAGGTAAAAATGCAGATGAACTATTCACTGGTTCAGTGTCAGTCACACCTGCTTTGAGTACAGAACAGTAAAACCCAAGGTCCCATTACCGTGCTGTATTAGAGTGGTACAAAGCCTCGTGTATCTAGGGAACTGTAACAACATTATTGCAAAAAGTCTCTATGTTTCCAACTGATAGTGGTCCATACATTTCCAATTCACAGTGCTGCGTTTTAATTAAATTATCTTACAGTAAATACACTAAAACCTCCATTACTTGATGGCATTTAAATTTCAGCTTTCAGATTCTCAGACTTGCTTATGAAAGGTAAGCGTGGAAAACAGTGCCACCTAATGCTAAGGAGCATAAAAATAAAAACTAATAAATGTAAAAAATAATGTCACAAATTTGTTTTACACTGATTTTCCACACCATTCTGTAATACTCAATAATAGCTTAAATAGAAGTTTAAAATGCATCTGGCAAACGACATAACAGATCTGGCAAACAGCATTGCTAGTTCAAAAATATATTTTATGGTAGCAGGAACACCTAATTCAGGTGAAGGAGAAGTACTTGTACTTCCCAAATTCCCAAACTATTGTATTCACTTCACATTGCTTGAGAGCACCAAGGAATCTGAGGGTATGTTCCAAACTAGATCTATTTTTATCAGTAAAAAATAAATGATGACAAATAAGATTACTTGCAAATCATGATACTGAACAGCTCCAAAAAAGATGCAAAACAGTGCTGTCATTAGCCACAACTCATAAAAAAGATAATTTACAATGAAAGAATAAACACTATTCTGTGGTGTTCTTGGTCAGCTTAGTACTATGTGTTTTTAAATGCTCTTTTGCCAAACTTTTATGCAGGGGAAGCAAAATTAGCAGGATCCTAATGTACATAGAAATAAACAAAATGAACATGCCTCTTCTAGGACAAATCTCCAGATATCCATCAACCTCAAGCGGTCTGGAGTGAGAGCTTTTCTCTCAAAGCATTCTGGCAAGCAGCTTCCTGAGGTTGGTTCTCACACAGCAATGAGGTCTGTGCACAACTGATAATACTAGATTTGTTTTCCAGAATCTGAACTATGTATTTAAGAGCTGACAGGCACACAAACAGTACCCTGAATGAATCAAAGACAGCGCAGCAAGACATAACTACAATGTTCATGGCAATTTTAATGAACATGGGAAACCAAGGAAAAACTGCTTCTTTATAGTTCAAGTAATTTACATACTAAAATCCAGCTCTGACCATTAAAAAATTTACAATGAACTGAATTAATGTATTAATGCTGCAATATATCCAGTCAAATTACATGAACAGAGTGCATCTGCATGAATTTTCAGATACTGGACTTTTACTCATCCCAGATTGTGAGGAAAATCCCACTGTCACTTAAATAAACAAGCACTTTTCAAAACAGCCTTCAAATAAAGCAAGTGTAGTAGATGACTCTCCTGCCAAGTCATTAAAAAATTTCATGTTCTCTCCAAAGATACCATAACTTTTGATTTTAATCCTTCAATTCCTTATTGAATACAACAATACTCTTCTGCAAGCTGATCTGCTGAGAGGCTACATCCAGGATTTTTCCCAGCCATCCTTCACTAAAATCCCAGGACCCTAATTTCTGGGTTTTTTCAGTACTGATTACAGGACTAACCAAACAATAAAAAAAATGAAGGTATCTTGCCATGACCACAGCCACTGCATCCTAGCCCTGTTATGTTCAATGCTTTCACACCAGAAGGCCAATAGTTCCACACAACATTGATTTTATGTCAGTTGAGAATTAGTCAGCAGGCCTGCTAGGGAGATCAGGAATGGAAGTGTGTTGAGTTGTTCACAGGTCTTGGGTCTTCAAAAAGCCAAGAGCACTTGTTGGTTGCTGTAAAGTTGTTTATTGCATGAATACATCAGTCTCAAAGGCGAAGAGTTCAGAGTGTTGAAGTCCATACTAAGAGCTTTCTGGCACAGTCCTGATGTTCCAAGCAGGAGAAGCAGCAGCAGCAGCTCCCCCACCTTTTTTCTTCTTCCCTCCTTCTTTCACCCCAGTACAGGGGGATTTTATTCATAAATCATCCAACCAGCTAAAACCACAATTCTAAAGCATTCTTCCTCCACCTATCTGAACTTGATTCCAGTGTGCAAAAGCAGTGTCAGTTTTTACACAAAATCTGCGTGTATAGTTCTATCTGTTGAAGCAAATTGTTCTATCTGTCCGACCTAGAAATGAAAGCAATGTTCTGCTATGTTTTCGTTATGTCTGGAACTAAGTTAATTTTGTGAAAGGTAACACTACTGAACTTTATACTAGGCTTTAGGGCTTTTACTAGCTAACACAGTCTCTTAAGGCACTTAAAATATTTCTACTTACTTAAAACTAAAACTTACAGTCCTACTTCATGTCTGTGTGGCTTAAGGTATTTTAGTTTCTCTAAAGGTTCCCATTCGATTCCTGAATTCCTTTCTCTCTCTGAGGGACTCAAAGAGGCTTTTATTTCATGCATTCCAACAGATGTGGATCAAGAAGTTTCATTTTTCATTTCTTTTAACTATCATGGAATGCAGCCGTACATTAATTGTGTGGGGCTTGAATGACATAGACTGTTTTTTATTGAGGCAAATACCAGTCTGGATTTAATCATCTTTATTTTCTTTTGTTCTGTTAGATACTATAAATATAATGTTGCACCAGACTCTTCTTATCACAATATCAAAGCTTTTTGATTTGGTTCTAACACACTTTCATTAATTCTCACACATGCACACAAAACCAGAAAGTACTTTTCAGTAAAAGAGAGTGGTGAGGGACATTTTACAAGGGCTGGTAGCGACAGGACAAGGGGGAAGGGCATTAAACTGAAGGAGGGATGATCTAGATTAGCTATTAACAAAAAATTCTTTCCTTTGATGCTGGTGATGCACTGGCGAAGGTTGCCCAGAGAAGTTGCCCCATCCCTGGAAGTATCCAAGGCCAGGCTGGATGGGGCTTGGAGCAACCTGGTCTGGTGGAATGTGTCCCTGCACGTGGCAGCAGGAGTGGAACTGGATGATCTTTACAGTCCCTTCCAATCCAAACCATTTTATGAATAAAGACAGGCACTACTTTGGAGGCTCAAGGTAAGTGCTTGCCTTCAAAACCAAACCAGCATTATAAACATCAAACAAAAAACAGACATGGCTAAACAGTGGCTAAAATACTGAGAAGTCATCTCTAGTAAAACTGAAGGTTTGTCTAAAGGAAATACAAAGGATCACAAACACTGGCAGACGAGATGTCAGAATGTGGTCAAAGATAAAGAACAGAGTGGTTTAACATCAGCTTATAAGAGTCATAGAACCTAGTAATACATCCTTCTTCAAAAGGAACAGAATACCTGTCTAGGAATCTGCAGAAACAGTTGCGGTTCAAGATATAAAAGGAGTGCTCAGGGAACACGTTATTTAAAAAACCCAAGTTTTGGTTAATTTTGAACTAATTTTTACAATAAGACAGCTTAAAGATATTTCCTCACAGGATTCCCTTACAGTATAAAGCCTATGATAGCATTTTTCTACCACCTTCTAATCAAAGGGCTGCTGGAAGACACTGTAATAAGAGATGAGAACTATTACTCTCAACACTGAAAAATAACAAGCCATGGGCACAGATGGTACTCACCTGTGATCTTCTGGGCAAATGCATGGGGAAAGAACTGTACTGTCAACGGTGCTGGGAATCTTCCGGCTTAAAAGTGCCAAATACAAGAAGTCTGTGTTACACGTAAGGTTCCCATTTTGAAAACCAGTTCCAGGACAGACAGGCAAGAACACACCAACAGATCTGACACCTGTGGGTGGAGAACTTCCAGCAAGTGCCCATTCTAAGGGTAATCTGTGAGCTCATAGATAGGTGTGATATACTGCAAAAAGGTCAGCAAGGATTGTGTAGAAGTCATCTCACGGCACCAAACCACGAGAAATCTCTAGTAGCCATACAGTTAAGGACTACTCAGTTGACATACCATCTCAAAGAAGCTATAAGGAATTAAATTGACATAACTGGAAGGAAGAACCTGCATGACTAAATAGCTAGTTTTCATTTATCAGCAGTTGTAAGTAAAAGACCCAGAGTAAATAAGTAAAAAGGATCTCAGTTTCCTTTTTTTTTTTCCTTACACAGCTTAGCAATTTACAAGTGATTCTACACAGAATTTTTATCTTTCCAATTCCATTGCTGGATTTTCTTTGCCAAAACCTCAGATTCCTTCAGAGTAAAGTTCCTTTACCTTCTTTCAACCATGCCATTCCTTTATGATATCCAAAGATTTAATCCTCAAACCTACATGCTCAGATAGGTTTCCAAGTAACTGCACCAAAGCTGGTGTTTGCAAAAGAACATGTTTTGTTTGTGGGCAAAGATCTACCTTTGCCCACAGTTCTGAACAAAGCTGTCTACATTCCTATGCTATTTCTCCAGAACATGACTTAAACAAAAGATGCTACATAAGAGATGCAATTCTGCTGTAAGCTCCCTCAGTAGCCTGTTTACCCGCGCAGATACAGAAACGTCCCTCTGCAAGTCAGCAGAATTCACCTAGCTTTCTCCTCACAAGATAATGAGCTGGCCACAGGACAGGGATTTTCAGCAAACAATGTGACCACAGTGAAACACCAGATAAAAGAAGGGAGAGGGAAACCTATTCGGTTCCTCTTTCAAGTATTCTGTAATAGCATGGCTGCACAAATTAGTAACAGTGTTAATCAAAGCGTGTTTATTTTCCTCTCTATCATATACAAAGTGGATAACCCTAGGTATAATGTTTAGTTTCCATGTCCTATCTGCCTAAATTAATATGATGAAACAGTTTTAACAATTCTGCAGCAAATGCAGCTTTACACTACTCACCTCTGGTACAATGTGTATTTAACACATGCATAGATTTTGCAATATAAAAATACACATTTATCATTGTGAACTTTGGTGTAAGTACTACATACTAGAGAATGTATGCAGGTTTGCTCTTCTTTCTACAGAAAAAAGTAGTATAAATTATTCTGGTGGTTCACAGCCATTTTAAAATGTATTACATCTAATACACCATGTGCCATTATGAATCATCACAGGAAGAATGTTTTGATGATATATGTCACAATTTACAGGCTCTCCTGATGAGGCAGATAATACACTAATGTAATGCATTCCAGGGATTAGCAGGAAAAAAAATTCCTTTTGTTCTCTTTAGATGATTATACAAAGACATACGCTATGCTCAATCACCCCCACCGACATAAGAATTTATAAAAGCACATAACCATAACACCCAACAATGTCATGGTGTCAGGAAAGGATAAGGCCCACATCTAGCAAATACATAGCCAGCATGTTTAGTTGCCTTGCATCTTTCTGTGACTTGTGAATGATGAGGGCCTTGAGTCCCTCTATTTAGCAACAGTATGATTGTTACAGCTCAACATGCACATGACACCAAACTGATTCATGTATTCCATATTAGAGTCACTTGAGGAGAGAGCCAAGCAAACACAGCACTATGATACTGCAACCTGAATGATAGGAAATAAACTGTTCCTTATCAACCTGCCTCTCTAACACTTCCTTTAAGATCAGTTCTGAAGAGATCAAATTAACTTCAGGTACAAGGGGGGTGGGGGGGCAGCAGAAGATGGAATTTTAGACTTTGCTCTGTTGCCTTCTCAGCTAAAATGAAAAGAGACTCGAATTTTACTGCATTTCAATTTTCTGTTGCAAATCTCTTACAACCTGGTAAATATTAGAATAAATATTGTTCCAGGTAAGTGTAATTGACATTACTCTGCAGTCAAAAGTGAGGCTATAGCTCCTTCAGAACATAAAAGTTCTCTGTAAAGGATTTGAACATTCCAATTTAGTTTGGTCTGATTAACAGCATGGTGTGACACAGTCAAATGATATTCAGCATATCCACACATCTGCATTCCATTCTTTGCAGTATTATTCCTTTGCTGCATCTTCATGCCCAACTCCAGAGAATTCTCTGGGAAGCCACACTGCTTGTGTCACCCAGGGATGGCTGTCCCACAGCTGCTGTAGATACACAGTGGGCTTAGAACACTGATGGCTTAAGAGCATTGAGGAAGATGCATCTCAATTGTAAAACAGAAGTTTCTATCATGCCAGTGCCACTGGTGTGACCAGGCAAAATCAGACACACATTGAACAGGGGAGGCACGGGGGATGAGGATCATTAGGCTGCATCTCCCACTATGCCTCAGCACTACCACACATTGCCAAAGGCAGCTTTCCTCCGACTCCCTAACACAGTATATGGGATGCAGATGTTAGTCCTGCATACCAAGTCCATATTTACCAGGCTGTAAGTCCTGCATACCAGTCCAGCAGACAGAAGCTGAAGTACAGCTTGGGGCTGGGAAATGTGCTGTGTCCTCAGTGCACCAAAGAGCTGTGGATGTGCCACAAGAGTCCAACGTGCCCCATCATGCCATGCACACAGGCAGCATCCCTTCATCTGAGTCAGGGCAGCCTCCATCTTCAATTCTCTGCCAAGGCCATCAGACTAATTTTTGGAATTATGTGAATGTTACCAGAAGCATAACCCTACAGAAGTTACATTTTGGTTCACAGTACATTTGATCATTCTGTTTCCAAGTCCCTTTGTCTGGTATGGCCAGCTAAAGCATAAACACTGACACATTTTGACAGCATAAGGCATTAAAAACAGATTCTTCGTTTTGACCATTACATTTAATCTTTCGAATCTGCATTATTAAGCAGCAATAATACGCCAGGCTTCTAAATACCCATCTAGTACATTGTTCTCACTATCCACTGCAATTTTAAGTATAAACTAAAAATGGCCATTATAAATTCATCATGGAGCAATTAACATGCAGCACTGACTTCCTACCCAGAGTACATGGCTTTTTGAGAAGATAATTCTATAAGTCTTGACAAGACTGCAATGCCTTTGAGAACTGCAATGAAAAACAGTTCCTGTGCTGTGCTCCTTTACACACAAAATTAACAAGAGAACAGCACAGCTGCTGTTGATAACTAAGGAGAATTTTGACTCCAAAGCTGAATGGGATAGTGTTTATGGACTACTTTGGGTTTCAGAAACCTACAGAGGAAAAACAAAATAAAAGCAAAATGCAACAGGGAGATGATCCCATAGTGTTCAGCTAAAACAATGATAGGATTATACATTTGTTACTCTATTCCAGTAGATTAACAGAAGTAAAACTACTTCCATACCATTCTTTGTCTTCCCTTTCAGCTGAACAGAGATCCTTCTGTAGAAATGCACAAAGACCCCCAGAGTGACCCTACGGCAGCATGTACCCATACTAAATTAAAACACAATTGTCTTCCTCAGATTAAGTATTCCCAGTATCCAGGCTGCACTGTGAGTTTGTTCACACCTCCACTGTCCTAACCTTGCCCAGTTCAGCAAGTTCAGTTTGTTCAGCACCTCCACTGTCCTCACCTTGCCCAGTTTCTTAGGGTGTCTTTCATTTCTGGGGAAAGAAATCCCTATTCTTTTTAATGAGCTACATATCCAACCACAACAATCAAGTGTACTCTGTGCACACTTTCAAAGCAAATTATTTCTAGGATCAACATGCCATCTTAGATCTACCTAGCAAAGACAGAAACACACTCTCGGTCATTTTACATACTGATTAGGTTTTATCTCAAATAATTTTATCACTAATGATTCACTTCTAGTCAGAAAGGCAGGAACTTCTACAAGAATTCAGTTCAGTGTTAACAGAAGAAAGCTAGTTTGAAATTTTTCACGCCTCATTTCTACAAACCCATTGATTTAAACCTTGATGGGTCTCACAGAAATACTGAGAAGGGACAGACAGCTTCACGGAACTACCTCCACCTGACCTGCTCTTCTTTCTCATCAGAATACTCATCAGAATCCAGAAATGGAAGTTCATCTGTGAATTAAATTAGTTCCACAGTAACAGGTATCCACAAACAAAAGTGAGTTTTGTGTTAGTATTGTCTCTACCACAGTCTCAGATAAGAAACTGCTTAGTATAGTCATGAAAACTCCACTGGAGTCAGTTCATCTTTCAAAGGATGCATTTATGCCTAAAACCCACGTCAATCAAAACTGGCCAGCCTGCCAGTCTGAGCTGTTCTCTGCACTCAGCCACAGTTTTATCTTGCACATTACACTCCTCTCAAAGGCTGTTTTTTTTTCTGTAGTCTTTACACATCTCCCCTCAGTAGTCAGAGATCTTTCCAACCCTATGCTGATAGCAAAACCAATTTAGAGGAGTTCTTTTTCCCCTTCATCCTCATGTTGTTAGCCACAGAACAAAATGATCAATAGTGAAATATTTCCCTATCTCCAAACTGGGACAGTTCACTGATAGAATTTCTAAGACACACTCATAAATTTATGTGAACTTTCCAGAAGCAAAGCAGAACAGCAACTCCTAACCACAACACCAGATGGGTTTTAACAATCACCTACTTTGTGGCAGGGAGAACCAACTGTAAACACCAAGCGAGCCCACCCCATACTGTTGGCATCCCAAGCCCCCCAAAGTCAGAACAAACATGGCATTGTATTTCCAGGACACGTCCCCAGGATTACTTGCAAGAACAACCAACAAGTTTAAGAGGGAGGTAATTTGTTATATCACACAATACACTGAAAATGGAAAAGAGAGCTTAAGACTTCCCACACACCCAGCCAGGTACAGCAACAGGTTACCCAGAGAGGTTCTGCAGTCTCCATACCACTTTCAGCAGAAGGTTGGATTAGAGTCATCTGGAAATCCATTCCAAAAGGAGTTATATGATGACCTTATGATGCAACAAAACAATTTTTTCTTTTTTATTTTGTGAAAAGTTTGTTCTCCATTCTTTATATGTGCAACAAAACTTTATTCGGCATTAGTCATTGAAGCTTTGATTCTGTTGCCATAAATAAAACAAGCATTCAGAAAAAAAACAAATGGAATCACAGAAGGTTGGAACACAGCTTTTGGGGACAAATATGTCACCTACAATAACAGGAAGAAACCAAAAAACAGTCTGCACTAGCAATGTATTCAGAGAAATATATTTGAAATCTAAACATCTATGCCCATTTGTCACACAGCATTTACAGACTGGCAGAAAGAACAGCAGTCTTGATTTTCCACCAAAGTAACATCGCCAGCTGAGGGGAGAATCTCAGATAAATCTGATGGAAATATATGTGCAGGCTTCATACTGAACTGAGTATTTTTTTTTCTGTAAACAACAGTATAAGTGAAAAAGAAAGCAAAAGAATAGTTGCTTTTTCATTATTTGGACAGAAGCAGTTAAGAGAGGGAAGAAAGGAAGACAGGTCTTTACTCTCTCTCAATTGCAAGTAGAATTAATGAAGGACAATCCTGCCAGCAGACTTCTATTTTCCTTCCTCAATACCCTAGTCTTTCTCCAGACTGGTATGCTGCTCTTGCCATTTTTAGGGCATGTTGTGCAAGAAACTATTACTTACACAGAATAAAAGGCTCTCCAAATTCCCTGAAAGGACATGGACAAACCTCGAACTACAGAACAATATGTGCTGAAGAAGCACCCTGAAAACATTTTCAGCAAAGCCAGGAATGGGACTGTGACAAGCAGTAAACAACCTAACATCCTCCTTCAGATGCCAAGAAGAAAATGAGTAAGCAGTAAGTCTTACTTTAGAAGCACCCCTCTGCTACTGCAAAGACAGCTGCTTCTACTGCTTCCAGATGGAAGGGGGCAAGACAGAATCTGCATTTCAGGCAAACAGACGTGTTACATCCTTGACACTGAAAAGTCAGGAGTTTACCTACTTGCTTTTGGCACAGAAGAACATACAGGATTCACCTATGGTGGTTAGCCTAGAGTTAAACACAGAGTAGGAAGGTTGCCTTGTTCCCTGATACTTCTTCTTCAATTCTATGATTAGGGTGAGGTATTCCACTCATCCAGATTTCTGGATGGGGTGAAAATAAAAAAAACACCTATTCCCATCTCAGACTTGGATTAGTCAAACAGTTTTATGGCTAATTCACAGGTTCTGGAAAAGAACTGTCTGAGGCTGTGACAGCTCAAAAGAAACATACTCTATACAGCAGTTAGTGGAGATCCACTGACATCTGTTTTCACCGGTATCACTGGTATCACCACCTGAAGTGACCGAGCATGCCCTCAGATCCTTTGGACAAGACTGCTTGCCTCAAGCAAAATCCCATTTACTATTTCTCCTGCTTTTGCTGCATTCAACCCTACACAGCTATGCTAGCACCAAGGTCTGCAAGGTCAAGAAAAAAAATACTCAACTCCGCTGTTATTCTGGAAACACACATTTTAAAAGTTGTTTCTTATGTCTCTTTGAAACAGTCTACTTTGCTCCAGATCTGTAAGCAGTTTCAGTCTCTGGCAGATACTTACAAAGAAAGACAAACCTGAAGGATGATGTCAGGAAACTAATCACCAAACCGAAAGGATGCTCAGTGCAATGAACATGGCTTAAAACACCTTTCAGGTGGCTCACTGTCTTTTCAGTAAGCTCACTGAAACTGATACAGATTTACCATTTAGAATCTTGATACAGGATTCAGGTTTATAGTATGTCAGATTATTTCTGAAAAACATATTAATTGAAAAAACAATGGCAATTTATGTGGCTGGTTTTGTAAACTAATTCTAGTAGCAACAGCACCAAAACATTTTGCTGCAGCATATTTTGTAACAGCTATAATAAACATGGGGAAAGTGTCTTACCTAGAAGCAGCACCTTTCACCAGCCCAATCAGCACTCCTGGGAAAGAAGGAGCAAGGTACAGAATTTGAGCAGCACTGATCAAAGCTCAATTATCAATTCAGTAAACATTTTTTTTTTTAAAGAAAGGAAAATTTTAAACAAAAAAAAAAAGTCCTACCACAAATGTAACTTAAGACCACTGAGAGCATAAAAATAACCCTCCTGGAGGAGTATTTCTTGAAGGGAAAAATAATGCAGACAAACATAAGGAAGTACAGATTCAAGCATGTACCAGGTTATCTTGCTTTTCAGCACAGGACAGACAAAGGTGAATGTGTTCTCAGTGGGGAGCACATCAGATTTTCCTTTAGGAAGGAAAAACATTTCCCAAACCCTTCCAAAATTCTACATAAACAGTTCACCCTTGTACAACCTTTGCAGCTATGGGTAAACAGAAAATTCATTCTAATATGAGAAAGACAATTTATATTTTTGCCTACTCCAAACAGGTCAATGCACCCACTTTTTAGTTTGCCATTAAAACATTACTGGTTTTTAAGCTCTGCTCAAGAGCCTATGCATTTCTCCTTATCTACATAAACTGCACTTAACATCTCTTTGCAAATTAGTGAGTTTGATACCAAAGGAAACGTGGCACTGCAGGGTAAAATAGTCCCTGATTTATTTAAGAGAATATATTTACAAAAGAGAAAGTAAAGTATATATAGATTTTTAGCTTCATTATATAAGAATTAGTACGACTCCATTTACAAACTTGGCTGCATTAGGGAAATATCAATACCTTTCTGTAATTTCAGTGATGTCACAGGGTCAGCTGAAGCTAAGGGAGTTGCACTGTGGATTAATTCAGACCAATCAGGACGGTAAATTATTGAAGGTTTGTTACTCTAGCACAACAACAACAACACAACCAAACCCTTGTGGAAATTTTAACGACTGCTGCTCCACCTCTCTGCTCAAACTGGAGCCCCATAGCAGTGCTGGTTGAAGAAAACATGTGGGTGTGCCTGAGCTACTGCTGAAGGGCCTGAGAGTTCACAGGATCCTGAGGGAATCCAGGCTGGAATGCAACTCCCACCTCCAGGCACTACAGGGGGAGCAGCACCCCTGTGCACAAGGGTGCAGTATCTGAGGCAGCAATTTAAGCTGTCACTACTGGATCCATCAGGGCTGCCTGTGGACACCTCCACAAGGGTCACAAAGCAATGCAGGTGGATCCTGCCCTCCATTCTCTGTGACACAGAGAGTGCTGCTGTGTAACAGCATCCATTCTCTCTGATCCCTTGACATCAGCTTTTACCCAGCTGAACTAACTCATTCACATCAAGGAAACTTTGACACTGTAAATGCTGGTGGACTTGTACCCCTTTACCTGTAACAGCATTTGGGATTTTATGTAACTGGTTAGAGGTACTACCCTGGTGCCTGGAACCTGGAGCACTGCAGGGTGTAACCCCTACAGCCTTTGCTTCTCCATGCACTTCATGTTTCTGGTAAGGTGTGCCACACAAAGCTCCCAGCCCTGCCCTGCCTGCTCTACTTTCAACACCCTTCACCCACCAGGTGAAGCATGGCTGCCTCTGCATAAGCACAAACCCACCCACCCACACACACACCGTGGGCTGCAGAACCTTGTCTTAATTCATGTAAGTTTTGGCTGATTTATATTTTCATGTTAGCAAGACACAATTGAAGCCGTTCACAGAGACAAAGAAGCCACAAAATCAGATCAAAATGTCAAAACAGGCAGGATTTTAAAAGACTAATTTTGAAAAGCTGCATCACACATTCACCCTTCATAACATCTGCTTTTAATTTAACCATTTTAAGTTAATTTTCACCGAATTCTGTTTTTCATTACCAAATGTTTGTGACCCAGGATATTCTATGATTGGGTAAGACTTTTCTTTTTTTCTTTCTTTTCCTCCTGATGAACACTGCCATGAGAACTACAGTGAAATACATCCCTCCTACTCTGGCAATAAGGTATACATTCAATTTTAAATTATAGAAGGCAATTGTTTTTTTGGTGTTGTTACTTTCTGTAACACAAATCAGGCTGGCTGGAGGTGTTATGTCTACCCTGGAGAGTCTTATGCAATGTTTTAAATTGTAAAGGGAAATAAGTGATTCTGGCTTTTATGGCAACACAATTCTCAGTGACTTCTCCGGGTATTATATTTCTGGGAATTGCTGCACAATGCAGACTAACATAAACTTCAATGAGCACCTTGAGAGAAACACGCATTTAAAAGTTTATTTAGCCAAGGTAAAAGACTACACTGAGAAGACTACATTAGCACACACTAAGCAGAATAGAGCCTGATCCCCACTCTGCCTACATTTTCCTCACATGTAAGAGGACAATTTAGTTTAAAATTCCTACTTCCACTCGGATGCAAAGTCCTAATCTTCACATTCCAGTCAAACCAGACAGATTATTTTGTGAGAATAACTAGAAGCAGTTCTTCCTAAGCAACAGTGACAATCTAAATGATGTAAGTGTAACTGAATTGTATAAAATGTTTCCGTAAGTAATTTAAGAATATTGCTACTGAAAAATTAATTTCTCAAGCCAAAAGGGAGTAACCATCATGAGGAGTTCTGTGGTTTTATTTAGCATTAGCTCATTTTAGATCCTGGGATAGATGGCACAAACTGAAAACAAGCAACTACAAGGCAGGTTGGTAAGCCTGAAGGAACAGTGCTGACACCCCACAGAACTCTTGTGTCCTGTGGGCAGTTTTTTCACTCTAAATAGCTTTCATAATGCCACTCTGCCCACCTTCCATGTCACATGAAAATATAGCTCTCTCCTAAACAACTGTTTGCAGACAATACCAATTATAGTGTTTGCCAAACCCACGTGGAAATCAAATTGTCCCACCTCCCGCACTCTGATGTAGCAAACAGTTTTGAAAGGAAAACCACCAAGTTCCCTTTCTACTAATAAGCTTTAAAAATGTATCTGTAGATACTAGTAGAAAGGGACAAGAAGAACAATTTAGAAACAGCAGTCCTTAGTCCCAGGTGGCTGAACACAGAAATATATTCTGTTTAGATTTTTAAGAGGTTCTAGTTCTTTCCTCACCCAAAACATCCATCTTTTTAAAGTACCAAGATTAACTCAAATAAATACCCTTAAACAAGTGAAACTTGAGTCAGTAGCATCTTATAAGGACATAAAGTGACCTTTTTCTACCTGTTTCACTTCTCTGACTGTATTTTCTAAACACTGAAAATAACACTAACTGTACGGACAAGAAGCTAAGATAACTTTATCTTCTGGCACAGCTGGCAAGAAGCAATGCACAAAAAGAACGAACTAAGACTTCATTCTGCAATAGGAATTGGTACTTCGTTATTCAGTGTATATGAAAAAATTACTCCAATACATTTTCTTCAGTCAGGAGACATATCAGCCTAATAGATCTATAGAAATGGCAGGAAACTGCTGCAAAAGAAACTTGTTTCTGTGGGGAATATGGAAAGGATTGGATTAGTGTACTGTAGACACTTGAATTTATCCCTGTTTCTGACTTGAATGATATATAAATATAAGATTTGTAGATAGAAGTAGTCAGCCTTCTGCCCAGTGTGTTCCCAACTCCACAGAAACATACACAGCTACTCCATTAAAAGCTAAGCTAACTGCTTTGACTAAAAATGAGGATTTTAGCTTTCTGACAAAATTACACAGGGATTCCTCAGAAAAACATATGAGCTGGATTTCCAGTTTGCTGGTTTTGTTACCAAGTCCAGTTCTCAGAAAATGCGTTTCCATGCACAGTGTTCTCTTTCCTAAAATGATGACTAATTATTCTATCTTTTCTCTTGAGTGAAGATCAGAATAAGCAGTTCTAAAGAGTTCATGTGTATAAACATTTGCACAAACAAAAGCTACAACAGAAACACAGTGGGAGTGAAAGAGTTTGGGTCACAACATGGTTGGTGTGCTTTGTTATCCTCCCAAAGGACAGGGAAAAGAGATCTACGCCCTAACTTGCTTACAGTCTATATACAAAGAGCCAAGGTTAAAGCATCAGTTAAAAGGTAGCTTTCCACACAGGAGACAGAGATATTCAGAGGAGTTACATCTGCTTAGTTTTGTTTGATCAGGATTTGACAGGGATTTTAATATGCTTTAGTTGATTTCTTCTGAAGGGCTCCTGGTGGAACCAATCCCAATTTTGTATAAATGTAACATGGATAAGATTTTTAGTTGTTTTTCTGAATGAAACCCTGAATTTATGAATCTGAAACAGTTTATTCCCAATATGTATTTAACAGCTGCCTTCTTCTGAGACACTGGAATGTGGAGAATATTGACAGAAGTTAGTATGGGAGAGTTGTGCTGTGCAAAAGATTCAGTAGGAAAGGCGCACAAGGAGCTCAAAGTTTTAATAGGACAACAGAGATGACATGCAAAAAGGTATGAAAAAACTCTACATGGCAGAAAGAGAATGGTGCAAATCTCCAAGATCTGCAAGGAGCTTGGAAAAAGCGACCTCTCAGCACCCTGTTCTGTCCCCCTGCACTTCAATTCCCTAATTTATTCTAGTCTAACACAACTGCAACTCCAGTTTTCTTGAAGCTATCAACAAGTCTGTTGCTCAGAACTAACATCAAACTGATCATTAGAGCTAAATGGTGCTTTGTCAGGCTGCCAGAATGACTCTTTAAAAGAAATACATTATTACAATTTTAGGAAATGCATTAACATCACAAGTACAACTGGCCTTCATTTTCCCATGTCAGTGTTAGGCATGCAAATGTACTACTGCCAGCATAAAGGGCAAACTACTGTTGCAGCTATTCTGTTTATTTCTCTCAGCTTCCAAACTTCTTCCCTGCTTTGCAGTCATATGCCGAAGCCTCAGCTAAGATCAGGGCTCCTGTGGCAAGACACAATCCTTGCCTCAGAGAGATTACAGGTTAAATAGCCAAGACTAGCAAATGGTAGGAGAAATAATGGACGAAGCTGGAGACAAAGTTACTTGCCCAAGGTCACAGAGCAGGACACAAACACAACCACAACCCCTGTCTAGACTTCCCTTCCTAACAGGGTGCTGAACTTTGGCTAAACTTTCTTCTTTGCAGCTTCTCCTCAGTTCTGAATAATTCATTCTCCAGCTCTTAGGTCAACATTTCTGTTCATGCATGAACAGAAATGTTAACCAGGCAAGAAGTCTTATGCTGACATATTAAAAGCACTGGCAAGATCAAAACTTTTTAGCCAAGAATTTTGCTGCTGGTTTCTTTATCCATATACATTTAAAGTTGTTTCTTTACTGATACTGGTGTAACTAATTGTGTCTCTGTCTGCCCACGGCAAGGACTTCTGCAATTCATAGCTCAAGACATGAAGAAAGTCTGCATTCAGATTAGCTGCAGCATTTCTTCTGCCCCATAAGTATTTTAATTTTGTAGAGTTTATTGCAAATATGGCAACAAAACTTAGTAGCATAAAGGCAAACTGTAAGTTCTGCTACTAAGATAAATTCATTACTTTTACATGCAAGACTGGATCACCCATCCAAATGACTTGGAGCCACAAAAAAATTCTAACTAGCAACTTGTTCTAGATAAACAAAATTGTTGTCTTGACATTAGCCAGACAAAGTTATGCATTGAATAAAGTTGAAAGAGTGATTTCTGGAAGTACTAAATACAGTTCCTATTGACCCTAACTGCGGTAATAAACTGACATTTTTAAAACTGAGATTGTCCATTGTTCAATCACCCTGAATGAGTTTGTCTAAGGGAGTGTCCTTTGGCTGCCTTCTATTAATTACAGCATAGCAACCGAAGCACTTGTAAGCCTTAAACCTTTAAAGAGAATGCTGATCACATCACCTTCTGTCATTCTCCCTGAATTCCACACTAGATTCTGTACCTTCCTGGCTGCATTTTCTTTGATGGGTACAATACAAACCACTGTGTAATTCTAAACTACCCAGAAAAAAAAAGGAAACCATGTGATGATTACTAGGGAAACTGGAAGTGTACAGTAGACAGTGAGGATGAGTAATAGCAACAGTGTATTTTTTTCTGTTGTCTAAACTGATTGTGCACATCTCCCACAGTGGCCCTTCTTAACCAGCCATCAGCTTCCTGTAAAAACTGCAGGATATTGGGAGTCCTTTATCTAAATGTCACAAAGCATTGTTTGAACAGAGGACACTGTGAGTAAATATCGTCTAGAATTATTCTCTTAACACTTACATAAATTACATCACCTAACTTTAGATCCTGAAATACACCATTATCAAGTATTTAATAGTACACTTTATATAATAAAAATTCAATGGAGCAGAAGGTGGTTGCTATAGCGACTGGATGAAATAGCTCCACATGAACTAAATGGGAGTGAGAAAAACGTGTGAGATGTTCTGGTAAGAAATCTGGATGCTGATGTCTGATTGCAATGCACCAACTTAGAGATTACTCAGTACTTTTCAGATTCCATGGGTGATGAAAGAGGATGTAAACCTTAAACAAAGGGCTAGCTCTCCCTTGGTCAGGATAGTAAATGGGATAGCACAGCTCTCTTAGGCTGTAGTTGAGTATAGTAACAAAAGCTGGATTATAAATTCATTGGTTCCAAAAAATGGGTAGGTTTCCCTGTGTAAAGTGTAATTCTTGTCCCCAAACAATTTTATTTATAACAAATTCCATGTCAAAAAGTGAAGAGAAACACAGAAACAACAAAGCCCCAAAACCAAAGAAATATAAATCTTCAAGCTGAACAGCAACTTTACTGAGCAAAGTTGTAAACCAGCTTGCATGTGAGTACAGAATTAGACCTAATGACTTCTGGAGATGCTTTAGAGCCTACACACCATTCTGTGGCTCTACTTAAGGTGCATGTTTGGCCTCTCATTTCAAAGCTTGTACCGCCTTTAATTCAGGCCCACATACTGTTTCTCTTGAACAGAAAAGGAATGGAAAACAGTTTTGAAGGCAGAAAACTCTCATTACTTACTCATATTTAAATGAAGTGAATTTTCAAATAAGATGAAGAAACAGAATAGAATTAATGTTTTAGAACCATTTCTAAAAAGCTCCTGTCATTTTTTCAAAAAAAAAAAAAAATCAGAAGTACTAGGGGCTGCTTCAGTTCCAATCAAATAAACGCCTGAGACCTCAGGATTAGAAGCACTGAAGAGAGGGTGCTCCTATGAGGGGAGAGGGGGGAGAGGACATGTGGTTAACTTGCTCACTTCACACATACTGAACACAGAACTTATACAAATACAAAAAAGTCCATGAAGCCTTAATTATGTATCCTCAATCTAAAAGCCTCACATTTTCTACCATTTTCATTTAATTCAAAACATCAGTGTTTTATTTTCACAGTAGTTTTCCACACAGCTGTGGTGTCTTGAAATCCAATAGCAGTGTGAGCATATAGTAAATCAGTCTGCAGTCAGTCAAAAGAGAGGCTGAAAGATGGACTAGGAATAAAATCAAAACACAGAACCATATTGTGGTAAGTATTTGAGCTAATACTATATATAATTGTACTGCTAATGCCAGCTTCAGCTTATAGAATCTCAGGCGTCCACGCTAACATTATAACACAAGAAATATCAGAAATTAGATAATAAAGAACTGGTGCCAAAGTTGACTTTAAACTTCCAGTAAGATAAAAGTTGTGAAAAATCTTCTCAGAGGGAGAAACCACATGGTACACAGTGTATGGCAACTTGTTCCTCACCATTTCCAGCACTGTGTGCTACCACAGGATGCATGGGAGGACGTGCAGCAACCCTTTGCTGTGAGCTAATTCTTAGCTGTAAATATAGTATAACAAAGGGATCCTAAGCAACACAGATCTCCTCCAGCTGGCGGGGGAAGAGGAGAGATCTCAATACCTCACTGTTGCCTTCCACTGTTGGACATTAGCCTAAGTGGCCACAGTTACAATCAACTCTGCTGGGAAATTAACATCTTGGAAACACCACAGTGAAGAGAAACAACCATTACACACAGGAAAGACTATTTGAGTGTGAGCTGATACTAAATTTCATACTGAAAGCTCTGTGTTCACATCACTTTCTGGCAAAGTACTATTCACATATGCGAAAAAACAGGACTCACCTACCCTTACAGTGGCATCACACCTATCACACCTTTAGGTTCCTCAAAAATGTTACACGGAAACCAATGTGAAATGGTTCAAATGTTGAGCCTCCAAGAGACAGTTTTTCCTGAAAGCATTTAAGGAGCATCCAGGCTCTCTTTCCACTGACTTAATTTATGCCAGCCAAGCAGATTTAAATCTTCCACTGGCTGAAGTGCCTTCAAAATCTGGCTACTGCTTTACACAGTTCACCACTTTTCACTATGGTTCTCTAACTAATTTTTGATCCAAGTAGTGCTTTACACTCAAAAATTCAGTACAGTTTTAATGCACTGATTAATCTAAAAAGTTTTGTCATATCAGAGAGTCTCAGTTTTGAAACAAATTAGGAGGAAGCATTCTGAAAAGGGTGTCTCCTCTGAAAGAAAGGACCTCTTGGTTGAATACCATAGTCTACAATCACAGCTTGTTTTGGAACACAGGGCTCCAAAAGAATTCCGTCGCCTGCCTTTCCCTTTGAGCTTAGAGGTACAGGACTCATGTCTGGGCATAAAGAAGACCATAGGGGATACACTACCATAACATCACCCTAGGACACAGAGACATACATAAAACCATTTCTTACTAGTTTTAGAGTAGGTAAGCAAAAACTCACAAACATACATTTTTGAGGTGGGAAGGAGGCCTCAGGGGGACATGGGGGACAGAAATATTTTGGATAGCCAGAAGCTATATGCAAATTTTTCGTTTAGTTTATTCAGTGCTATAAGAGAGGATAAATATCTGGGAATGTAGTTTATCTTTTTCAAACCTGCTGTCACAGAACTTGGGGGAAAAAAGGAAACATCTCTCAGTTTAGTACTATCACAAGGAAAGCACACATACATTTTTATCTAAACGCACATATCACATCTACAGTAACAAAAAGGAAGGCAAGACAAGGCTCTTACCTCAGTCATAAGTGTTCCAACAATGGCCTGCAACTCCTGTGAACAATTTTCCACCACCTGTATAAAACCAAAAATTTTTACTATTCAAAAAAAAAACCTATTTACACCCTTTGCCAATCCCAATCCCACATAATACTAAGTACTTTATTCCAAGTGTGACAGTGCTAGCACCTTTAGCAGTAGGACATTTGATTCAGTGACAGAAGATGCAATAAAAGAAAGAAAAAACAAAACCAAAACAAGCGAACAAAACAAAACAAAACCACCTAAAAAACACAAAAGAAAAAAGAAACCAACAAAATACCTATACCCTCAAACTGAATCAGTTTGGAAGAAGACTGAAAAAGGAAATATTTCCAGAAATCTTAACTTTATTATTTTCTACTCTACAAAATAGTTCACACAAATAAACTGCAATCTAGTTACATCTTCATAAACAAAGAATTCAAGTATGGTAACATAGTTAATGCCAACCAGGATGTATCTATGGCAAAAGCATCTCAACTAACTTGATGAAATTAGAAGTTCATATTAAAAAGAAAATTGCTTTATGCAGTTAGAATTTTATGTGGATAAATTAGACCTTGTACTTACTGAAATGCTGACTGAGATCTTGAAATTAAAAAAACACATATCACATGCTAATCAAATTAAAAACTGATTAAGTGACAAATCTCAGTTGAAAGCTGTAGCAGAAAATCCTCACCAGGGGAGCAAGGCTTTTAATGTGTTCCTGGAAGCTTTACAGGCTTTTAATAATTTACTTTTTACAATTAGCTACCCAATGGGAAAAAAATAACCATAAAATCTGGAGAGGAGACAGAGGAAAAAGCAAGAAATATGGTCTGCCATAAATGTACAAGGACAAATACCAGCCAGAGCAGCTTGCACTTTAATACTTCTAACCATAAACACAAGCAAAACATTTTGGCACATTCAACACTGGGAGAAAGAATCTTTCTGAATCCCTGTGCCAGAGGATATCAGTAGGAGCTCTGAAGTGTTTCAGTCATGCTTGTTCTTCTTACAGAGGAACTTAATCTCTTTAACATTTTTAATTTCCAATGGCTACTCTGTATGTGTGCACTCATCTCAACGCACATGCACCTCTACAGAACAGCACCTTCTTCCTTGGAGTAACAAAGGAGAACACATGCTATTTACACAAGAGGATTAACATGTTGCCATGGAGATATGATACATTTTTTGCTGGCTACAAGTTCCGCACTAAGGTGAGGGATGAAATGAAACATCTCCATGTCATTACACTCCAAACAGTGTGCCAGAATCAGTGACAACCAGCAACTCCTCTTCTCCAACATGCTCTTGAGGAACGGGAAATTGTTGTATCTATTTTGTAAATAAATTTTAAATAAAACTTAGCTGAAGACAACTAAAACCTCCCATAAGTCAAAATTCTGTTATTTCTCATGCTATTACTGTAACTCCAGTATCACTTTTCTCTTTTACTATCAAACTTTTCTTTAAAATCTCTAGTTTGAAGGCAGCCGAGGTCAGCATTTTAAGCATCTCCTAAACAACCATTTGCAAAAACACAACCTATATGCAACCTTGGGAGCAAGGGCCATGTCTTGGTTTGAAAAAGAGAGGTGTCTGCTAAGGAATGCAGGAGCCTCCCTTAAAATGAAAAATGTAACCCCACTCCCTCAGAATTATTGTAATTTTGAAATTAAGGAGCTCTCAGGCAAAGATATGGGAATAGGAGTAACAGCTCTGTACTAGGAAATTTAAAATACAAATGCAATAGTGAAAAAAAAAAACTGACAGAGTCAGAGTATGATCCGACACCCTGTGGGTCAGGGTGTTGGTAGCAGTCCCATTAAATGGAGGCTGCAGTCCTCCTGGAATGGTACGGATGCAGCAGGGATCCTGTAGAAGGGTATAGTTTTCCCATGGCGGTCCAGTTGTGGTGTAGATGGGCCTGGTATTCCTCTGGGATTCCAGTGGAAAAGAAAACTCCTCCTCTGGGAATCCCATGGGAAAAGGCTGCTGTGGTGTTCCAAATCTCTGATTATATCCAGGTAGGAATGCTTGGCTCCTCCCTCTGGGCAGAGCTTCTCACAATGGGATGCTGTAATTTTATCAACCGTGCAGTGACACTCAATGGCCCATTAACAAAAGATATCCCCCTGGAGGGAGGATCAGTCATGGAAGAGATAAAGTAAACTGCCCCATCTGGTTTTCACAGGTGGCCCAATTAACAGACCATAACTGCCCCACCTCTAACAGATGGTAATAGAATACACACCCCCAGCCACATCTTGCAACCTAAGACATTATCCACCCCTTACTCTATTACCATCTGCATCATACTGAAATCAATAAACTACACAATGAAACCTTACACACAGTCCTTACTTAGGACTAGGTTTCCCTGTGGTACACAACAGGCTTCTCCATCTTTCTGCATTACTCACCAAGTGTAACCAGGTCCTTGAGCAAAAACAATCCCATGGATGGGTTTGCCTTAGCCTCAGGTGGGACTAATCCAGTCAGTCTTTTCTAAAACACCTTTCATGTGTACTACAGGGACTTTATCTCCATCCCCTGTGTGCAAGGGTTCAGACAGGGCAGGACCTGCTCGACTGATGGACCCTTGGGTGTTGACCATCCAGGTGGCTTTTGCTAAGTTCATTTCCCAACTTCTGAAGGTTCCCCCACCAAGTACCTTCAGGGTAGTCTTAAGCAGTCTTGTAATATCAACTTTCCTGGCAGCTGGTGCATGATAGGGGATATGATATATCCATTCAATACTTTGTTTTCTGGCACTGGTTTCCAGGTGCTCATAAGAATTCTGGTTTCCAGGTGCTCATAAGAATTAAAGTATGGTAACATAATTAATGCCAACCAGTCATTAATCATAAGGCTGTTCTTGAAATGGGTCCATTGTCCGAGTTGACTCTCTCAGGAGTGTCATGTCTCCATAGGACTTGCTTTTCCAGGCCTAAAAATGGTGTTCCAGGCAGTAACATGAGACACAGGGTAGGTCTCCAGCCTTCCAGTGGTGGCTTCCACCATGGTGAGCACATAGTGCTTGCCTTGACATGTCTGGGGCAGTGTGATATAGTCAATTTGCCAGGCCTCCCCATACTTTGGGGCCATATATTTGGACCTCCACATATATTTGGACCACCGCCCACCATACCATAGGGGCTTCACTTGCTTGGCCTGCTTGATGGCAACACACATCTCACAGTCATAGATAACCTGAGAAATACTGTCCATGCTTAGATCCACCCCTTGGTCTCATGCCCACTTCTAGGTGGCATCTCTGCCCTGATGACTTCAGACATCATGGGCCCATCGTGCTAGGAACAACTCCCCCTTATGTTGCCAATCTAAGTCTATCTCTGGCACCTCTATCTTTGCAGCCTGATCTACCTGCTTGTTGTTTCAATGCTCCTGATTAGCCAGACTCTTGGGGACATGGGCATCTACATGGTGGATTTCCACGCCAACCCCACAGAGCATTGGCTACCATCCATTGGTATATATACCAATTGGTATAAAGGTAGAGCTTTGGCCACTTCTCTCTTTCAGCAATGTCCAGGGCCAGCTGAACAGTCTTGAGTTCAGTGAGTGGACTTGATCCACCTTCTCCTTTGGTAGCTTATGAAACCTGTCGTGTGGGGCTCCATAGAGCTGCTTTCCACTTCCAATTCATCCTATGATGCAACAGGAACCATCAGTGAAAAGAGCATAGCGTGTTTCCTCTGCTGGCAGTTGGTTGTACAGTGGAGCTTCTTCAGCCCTTGTCATTCGTTCCTTCTCTTCTTCACCAGTGAAACTAAAAGAATCACTTTCTGGCCAGTTTGCAATTATTTTTAAAATCCCAGGGTGATTTGGGTTTCTGATATGGGTGCACTGCATGATGAGGGCAATCTCTTTGTTCTCTGTGGTGTACCAGTGGTTTAGTGGGTAGAGGGAACCTTTCCTTTAAACATCCACCCCAGCACCTGCAGTCAGGGTGCCAGGAAGAGTAGTGTTTCCATGCCAATTTCCTCCGAGGCGGCTTGAACTCCTTCATAGGCGGCCAAGATTTCCTTCTCTGTGGGAATGTAGTTGGCTTCAGACCCTCTGTAACTTCGGCTCCAGAATCCCAGTGGTTGGCCTCGAGTCTCCCCAGGCACCTTCTGCCACAGGCTCCAGGACAAGCCACTGTTCCCAGCTGCAAAGCAGGGCATGTTCTTCACATCTGATCCTGTCCTGACTGGGCCAAGAGCAACCGCATGAACGATCTCCTGGATGATCTGGGTGAAGGCTTGCTGCTGTTCAGGGCCCCAGTGGAAATCGTTCTTTTTGCGGGTAAGAATCCGTTCTTTTTGCGTTCTTCCAGGTAGAGAGGGCGCATTGAAGAGATAAAGAAAACTGCCCCACCTGGTTTTAATAGGTGGCCCAATTAACAGAAGATAACTTCCCCACCTGTAACAGATGGCAATAGAATACACATCCCCAGCCACATCTTGCAACCTAAGACAGGCCAGCAGAGTAATTGCAGTGAATAAAAAGCCATTTGCACTTACAGTGATTTCCCTCATCAAGTTCAGAAATAATGCTGACAAATTTTAGTTCACTTACTTTTTCTTAAGCATCCTATCCTCATAAATTCCCATCATACCATGATAGATACAATAGAAAACACTTGCTAGGAAAGAAAATAATAAATTTTTAGGACTAAAAAATTTTTCTTATCATGATCGAAACTGTGGAATAAAAACTCTTCTGAAAGGTAATGATTGTCCTTTATTCAAACAGAACAGTTTCATAAATAATAAATCATATTGGATTCACTGCCACAGGTTGCCCATAGAAGTTAAGGCTACCCCATCCCTGGAAGTGTCCAAGGCCAGGCTGGATGGGCTTGGAGCAACCTGGGATAGCAGAAGGTGTCCCTGGCCATAGCAGGGGCTTGGAACTGGATGATCTTATAGTGCACTTCCAACCCAAACTGTTCTGTGATTCTATTAGTTTCAGAGCATAATCCAGTATTTGTTTCACGGGCACGGTTTCAAGGAATCAGTTTGTTCAGCTACAGAGCTTAAATAAATGAAAGCGAGGCATGCATCTCAAAAGTTAGTTACAGTTGAAAGTCACTTTTCAGAACTGAAATGTGGTACAATTTCATGTTGGCTATAATCCTGTGCCCTTGCTAACTGCTCTCAGAAAAGCAAACTCTCATCCTCTACTTTCAAGCACTTACTCACAATCCCCCCTGCCCTAGTGCACATGCTGATCTGACAAAAAAAGCCAACTCAAAAATCAGAACAACCCACATCATCCTGCTCTTCAATGTCACAAAAAAGTTATATTTATCAAGTTTTTACAGGATACAAAGACCCATACATATGTGTAACTACCTTTCCAAAACAGGCCTTGCTTCTCAAAAATCTACAATGTTCAAATGAATGATGGGATTTAAACTTGCTATTAAATGGCACATATGCCTCAGATGTGACTACAGCTATTAGTGTTCATATATTGTTTTTCAGCATCTCCTGTGGTAAATTATTTCCTGTAACAGAGAAGTAATTATCACAAAGTTATTGGTTTATCAGACTTTTAATGATGTTATAATTGCTTTCATTATACAATTGATTTGTCACAAATGTTCATATTACAAATATTATTGACCTCCTGCCACTCCTATAATATAATTAAAGTTTCAGTTCAGTTTAACATGTTGCCCTCCTGTGCTGCTGAAGACACATCACAGAAGCTACAAAATACCTGCAGTCATTCTGCAGTTCTGCAGCTGTTTGAGAACCTGGCCAGATGTTATTTTGCCATCTATTCTCCAAATTCTTACTTTCTTCATACTTCACTTTGGTGTTTCAACACCTTAACTTCACTTCCTTATTTCACTGTGCTTCATTTATCCCCACTCCATCATATTTCTCTCCATGTACAGAACTTATTTCCTGTTCTGGGCTTTTCCTTTGGACACTCGCTATATTTGCAGCAAAACCAAATTAGTTTCTGCTTTCCTTTGCTGGTATTTTTCTTTCTGATAACATAACAGCCCAATTAATTAACTTTCTATTTTTTTTCAGATTGTTCAACTTCCACCTCTTTGCACAATTATTTTTCTCATTCATTTATTTCTGGAGATTTTGCTGAATCTCTCTGAAAGTTAAGAACATACCAAAGGATTTGCAAATACACCAGTTTCCTATTGTCTTGTTTTAGCAGTCCCTTCAATCCATGCCTGTTTAGATAGATTTGCTATGGAACTCTTACCTTCCACAAGCTGTTGTTCTGAAATAACATCAGAAATCTGTGAGTAACCTTTTGAAAATGAAAGCTCTAAAATCTAATATAGTTGACACATTTATTCAACATTACTACCTTCATACAAACCTAAGCAAGACCCATCTTTCCCTTGTTTTTCTTGCCTGGAAATTAAAGTTCAGCTGATGGAGGCTCACCAGCCTGCTAGCACCAGGGAGTTCATATACTTTGCACAGTGACTTCTGCAAGTCTGTGAGATCATTAAATCATGCATCTGCCTACACATTTTTTCCTGCATCTCAGAGACGTCCACAAGTTCAAAGCAATAGAGGATTAAAAACTTAACAGGAGGGGAAAAAATCACAGTTAGTATTATTCTGTCCTCTAGAATCAAGCTAACATGATTAGGAATTAGGAAACTACATAAAAATGTACTATGGTATATAAAAAAACTGATGCCTGTTAACAGCAGAAATTCTGCAGTTTGAGAGTTAAAGTATATCCTTTAGGTAGTAAATAGGGAAGCTAATACCAAGAACAAATAATACTGAAAAATATCTAAAATACATGAATGATTAAAAACTCTAGAGAAAAATATTTGTCAAATAAAGTAAAAAAAAAAAAAAAAATTAGGTGTCTTGGCATTGTTGGCATTCAAATTACTGCATTACTAAATGAAAAGGAAGAATACCTCCAAAAGTTACGTAACACGTATATGAATCACTGTTGTCTGCAGTGAGAAACAAATATCCAGTAACTCTTCCAAAATGTCTCTACATAGACAGAATTCTTGCCTCTGTAATAATCTGAAATGCTTTGACAGAAGTAGGCTATAACTGACTCCAGGAGTAGAATAACTACCTGATTTGTACCCAACATACACCAGTGTAGATCAGGAGCAACTTCACTGAAGTCAAGGAATTAAGAACAAACCTGGTCCTTCATTCAGTAGCCGTCACTGAGAAAAGTTATCCCATTCTCTGATAGGTAAGAAGAACATTCAGCAGTAAACATGTAGATTAATTTTAAAGGGTAAATTTCAGAATCCATACTGTTGCTCTATAACGCCCTTCACATTATGTCCCCATTTAAATGCTTGTGATTATCTCCACAAATTCTGAATATTACACTCGAAGAACCTATGGCCAGCTGTGTGATTGTTTGTATCAGGAGATGAGGTCTGTCAAGAGGTGGGAATCACCTTCTCATTTAGATCAGAAAAATGCTAGAAACAACAGGAGAAACACCTTTCTGATTCAACTTTCTATTTAAAACCAAAAATGTTTTCTTGTTACAATGGTGTAGAAGAAAGAAAATACTGCCAGCCTACCAGTGCTTAAGAGGTCTTTACAGGAATTTCACTCTTCTCAACAATATCTCTTTTCAGAAGAACTAATCTCTAGCATACTGATGATGCTCCATGCAGAGAGGTGGAAGAGTTCAGACAGAGCCAAAGCAATCTATCAGGCATTTTTTTGCCAGTCTGGAGGCAGACTTAAAAAAAAACAACTTACTTTTCATATACTCCCTGCCATATTGTGTTCTGCCCATGAGTGCACAAAGAAATTTGAACTCCATTTCTGAGACATTAAATCTCTTGAGCATGCTCCGTTTGGACTTCAGAGAATACAGGGCTAAAATAAGATGCAAAAAGTTACAGCAGCAGGACCAATATTAGAGACCTAGTTAAAAAATATCCAGAGCAAATTTCTTTCAGAGCATTCATCACTCACATAGCAAGGCATGACCTGATGGTGCAAATGTCCATTTGTGGTTTGTGGGCTTTTCAATGCAGAGCACAATACTTAGAATTATTAATTTACTTTTTTTTTTCTAGAATTCTGAAATACTGAAAATTTTCCTCCCCAGAATCCCACTAAAATAATAGAAATAATTTTATATGATGCAACAGTAATTGTGAATTATTAATGCCAAGATTTGAAACTAGTTATCACTATGTACACCCTCCTCTGCTTTAATCAGTTATCTGTCAGTTAAAGTATTTGATTCTATTTTTAATTAATCATGCTACTTTCAAAAAAAAAGAGCAAGAACACAGATGATTATTGCAGTTATTTTCTAGCTATTCTGAGCTTAAGAGACTGATTCTGAACTTAAAGAATGTCTTTTGGGAACACAGTCCTTTATTTTCTGGCAAATGATGCAATTAACATTCACTAGCATGATTAAGTAATTGTTAATTATACAATCAATTGCTTCAGGACTTATTTCACACAACATTCACATACATGTACCCCTTCCCACTCGACACATAATCTAATGACCACTGAAAAATACTGCGGATACTGTAAATACATCACTTCAAAGAGGACATATAGAGAAACTGACATCTCATTATTGAATCTTATCAGATGTAATTAATCACTCTGTCAAGTACAATTCCTGTGCTAAATTCAGGCTCAACTAGCAATACCATTCATGACCAGACTCCCATCAAACTCTTGATGTCTCACTGAGCCATCCATGAATATATTCCATATATAATGTAAAGATGTATAAGAACATTCATGTTAGAATTCATGCTTCATACAAAGCAATCCTCTACAATATCTAAAGAACAATGCAGCAAACTGCAATGATGACTGCAGACTTTGTAATCCACCGAGTTTTTGTGTTCTTTCCCACGACATCTTAAAACAGGTTCTGTCATGTTCATGATGAACTGTCATCATTATCAGCACCCTAATGACCCTATAGGGGAAGGTGCCATCAGCACAGCCCAGGATCCAAAGGCAATCCTAAGACTTACATAAAGCTTGCAGAGGTGAATGTCCAGCTGCAGCTCCCAAGCTATTTGCTGCAAGCTGCATCCTGCCAGCCCTCAGAACACCAAGCCTGGCCACGTCACAGTCATGTGGAGAGTGCACTTTACAATATGCTCTAACTTCTGACCAGCCCCAAAGTGCTCCAGCAGTTGAACTGGGGGATCATTGGAGGGCTACCAGAGAAAATCAGTCCAAACAGAGTCACCAGCAGGTCGCAATATTCTGGCAGAGTAGGCAAAATTTCAGAGGTTTATAACAGCAAATATTATTAGTGCTGCCCAATCAGTTAGTAGTTGAAGCCATTTAATTTGAAATTGGAAAGTCCCTCCTAGATTACCAGGAATGCATGACAGGTATTAGCAGCCCTGCTGCAAAATGAAGAGGCAAATTGGGAAGTTTCCTGACACAGGACAGAGTTAGACCTGTGCATTTAAAACGTTATTGTAAAAGCAGGCGACCCCTCTGGGAAGAATGATGCATCTGACTCCATGATATCAGAAGGCTAACTAATTACTTTATTACACTATATTATTCTATATTACGCTATATCTAAACTGAAACTGAACCAGAACTCAACTGAACTGAATCTCGTGACTGTCTCCTGACTGACAAGTCTGGACACACGCTGATAGGCCAAGGAAACAAAATACCATCACTTTTGGTCAACAATCTCCATATTGCATTCTACTTTGGCACAACACAGAGGCAGCAAATGAGATAAGAATTGTTTTGATCATTCTTTTCTCTGCTTCTCTCACTGGTTCTCTCAGGTTCAGAGAATGTGAATCCCACAAAAGGTAAAACATGAAAGAAGGAAACAACATTTAAACAACTTACTTAGTCCTTGTACCAGACAGAAATGTGAAAAATATTGAGAATTGAAATCTGAGTTTTTCTAGGAAGCTCATAAGCACAAACCATCCATGCACTTTAAACAACTACAATGAGCTCCAGGAAAGTCCTCCAGGCACTCTCAGGGCTTTACAATCTTTGAAATCCTCAGGAACTTGCTACAAGGAGGCGGGTGTTTTGTTTCACAGGATTTTGTATGTTGGTTTCTTGATTTATATGACAGTCAAAGTATTTCACAAAACAGGAGATTTCTAAGACAACTTTCTATACTTCAAAACAAGTTTAAAAGCACTGAAGTGCTGGTAAGGAACAGCAAGGTATCAGACCTGGATTTCAAATTCTAGGTTTCAACTAGACTGGAAATTATTTAGGAAAAAATTCTTACCAAAAAAAAAAAAAAAAAATCACAAAGCTAAAATACTTGGCTAAAGACTGCTGTCAAATAGGTACTTCATCCTCCATTCCTACCAATGGGGTTATCTTTGTGCAAGATCTGCTTTAATGGATTTCCACCAGTCCCCACAGTAATATACATTAAAGACCATCTCCAGGACATAACCAGTGTCAAGTAAGAAACCCCCACACATGTAGCAAAAGGACAGGAGGAAATGAAAACTACTTTCAGTGAAGTCATGCACTGAGCTGATTCTCATTGTGAAATATTTTGACTTTATTTCAAATGTGGAAGTAAAAAAAAATCATTTTTTTGCAGCCAGGTTTACTTTATAAGAAAAAGATCTTTTAATGGAACAATTTTCCTTTGAAAAGATGTTTCAAAAGTAATCTTCTCTCCCAGACTGTAATTTACAAACTATTACGTTTGTTCATGACAGACAAGAACACTCGTGGTGATGAATTCTATCAAAGCACATTGGCCAAATAATGTTTTCCAGATGATTTCAAAGGTGAAGGCATGAGGAAAGTTATCATCCCTCTGCAGAAGGAATGAATTTCCAAGCAGTTTTTACTTTCCTGCTTTTCTCTGCACATGTAGTTACCCTGCATAAGCCCACGTGGAAAGGTCCCTCACAATGAGCACTACCACAAATTCAAAGGAGCTTTCACTCAACGCAGGACTGAGCAGCTGCTCAGGTCACTACACAGAAACACGCAGGGCTGTATTTCCAGACAAATGTGACAAATGTGACACTTAGATCACTAAGCACTAACACAACTATTTCTAAATTATTGGTCTAAGCTCATTAAAAAAATAAAACGAAACCCTTTAATTTTTCCCCCCCCCATACAACAGTTTGGTGTTGGTAAATTCCTTCCTGGAAAATATAAAATGACAAACCCAGATGAAAGGCTTGAGAGACCAGGGCAGAGCCACAAGGGCCAGGCCCTTGTAGCCTGTGGCACTCAGCCCTTGATGGAGACTCACAAGAGCCACAAATGTCACCTCTCACTAAACACAGTGCTTATTACTACATCACAGCTTTGTGAATTCTGCAGTTGCATGAAGAAGAAACAGTTAAGTTCCAGGGAAAAAAAAAAAAAAAAAAGCTACAACTATCTCAGGAAAGAACATAAAGCAAACCAGTGGAAATGCCTTCACATTCTGACACAATTACTTTCTACCATTACAAGTAACTAACTCTTCATAATTTTTGTAATTTGTCTTTGAACTTTCAAAAGCACAAACAGGAATTACTCCAGTTCTAATTGCTACTCAGAATACTTTTTTATCAGATTTCATATTATCATGTCTTTTAAAGCTTTACAAGCATTACACAGCTGTGCTATCTTACATTAAAAGATATGAGTGACTCTGTCCCTAAACGTCACCTGCATTTTTTAAAGTCCTTCCTTTGTTTTTTTTCAATTTAGTAACTATGATCACTGCAAGACGTTGCCATTTTTCTTCCTTCATACTTTGAAAATAAATCCTGCATGTTTTAAGACCATATTTAACTCCTATTTTCTTATTAATTAGCAGATTTATGATGCTGACAACCACATCATAGACACAGGATCTGTGCTTTTGCAGCTCCCAGTAACTGTTGTAGCAGAAAAAAGCAAGTAACCTCTTAGCTCCTTTCACCTTGCAGCTCACTCTCCAAGATGCAAATTGTATACACGGGGAGGGGTTGACAGCCTAGCACCAGACAATGAAGACTTTTGAGGATCTCCCCACTTCAACTAACAAACATGCATGGTAGTTGTACCTCACAGTACACACACTGGAGTATCTGTATAGCTCTACAATTTGTATTTCTCATATAGATCTAAAGGAATAATCTCAAGTGACTGCTCTATACTCTTTAAAATCGTAAGTATGAGCAATTAACTGAAAGATATAAATCTTCCACTACTGAAAAAATGAGTAGTGTATCTTCTAACTAATGGACTGCAAATGCTACAAAAACCTCAGGTTTATAGAAGTGTTCTTCTTCCCAGCCCCTAGTGCTTTCCAGATAAATATCTAATTATTTGAAAGTATAATTTCAATACATGAATAATTTCAGCAGAATACTGAAAGCAGATATTGATGTATTCCTACAAGGATGTCTTCACTGGCTGTAGAGCCCATTTAGACTTGTTATGCTTGTTGTGTATTTTAAAATGTTGGGGTTTTTTAAATCTGCTATCAAAGATCAAATAGATTATTAGATAATAGATTAAATTAGGTATGTTTATAATATACAATTTTAAATCAATTAGTAAACAGTCTGGAATTGACACAAGGTCAGTAGAAGCTATGAGAACCTGGCTTAGATACAACAAATCCATCATAAATCTCATCTAAAAGCTTAAGAAAATACTTTCAGATTGAGCAGCACTTTAACTATTTTATTAAATAAGAGATATTGCTTATAAAAACAATTTATACTTAGTAATATCATTAAGAAAAACTCCTAGCAATTGAAGATGTAAGAGCATTAAAAAATCCTAAAACTAAAGATTAGTTAGTAATTTCCATCACCATAGCATCCACTTCTTACATACCCCTGCATAAGAAAGGTTCTTCAGTTTTGGAAATGAAAGAAAAAAGTAAGCCTAAAAGAAGTCTGTTAGCATATTGAGTCCATTGTGTCAAAAAGGCTACAGTAACCTTTTTGGTTAAAAGCAAAAATTCAGTTTTCTCTGTTCTAAGTGGTCTCTCCAAGGCAGCCCACTCGGATTGTTAAGAGCACGTTTTGGTTAACAACGAGCTACGCAACAGAAGTCTGGGTAGAATGCACTCAGGCAAATGTCTAACAATGAAAGCATTCCAAGCAAAAGGGGAATTTCTATTGCTACATGAAAGAAAATAGCTATATATTTCGAGATAAGAAGTACATAAAAAAGGTGACTCAAGAATGCTTAAAGAAAGGAGAGAGCTCTTTGTCCCTTTGGCCCCGGGACTGTGCCAGGCTCCTGTTATAACCAGAAGATACTGCTACATTTCTGCTGAAATGAAGCTGTGCTTTTCTCTAACAATTTTACAATGACATGTCAGAAGAGAACTCAGCAAAAAGGCATAGAAAATTGGGCAGTCTGGTTGTAGTCTAATCTGACCAACAATCAAAAGTGATCCATTTCTATATACAGTATACTGCACATTTCTAAAGCCAGCATTTGCTTGACAACACCCTTTGATACTGGAATTGTGCCCCATCTCTCCAGACTGATTGCTAAGACCTTCCACAGGATCCAACAGGAAGCACCTCTGAAATAATTTTATTAATGAAGATGCTGCTGATCTCAATATAATGAAGAAGATAAATAAAATACAGCAGAAAGTGGTTCTAAAAGAAGGACTCAATACTTTAGAAGTTACACCACCACTGGAATTAAAAACTGCTAGCAACATGAAGCTTAATTGCTGGGCAAAATCAGAATTTAAAGCTGGTCGGTACATAATTGAATGCAATACACTGTGATACAAGAAAGACTTAGCAATAAAGATGGCTGTTCAGTCCCTGGAACAGTTTTGCAAGAGGTTTATCACCCTAAACACATGGCTAGAACTCTGTATGTATTTCCTTTCCCTAGACAAGGATTTAGATTTTGAAGCAAAAGGCAGCACTTCAGTCTACAGTGCTAGTAAAGAGCAAAAGTACAATATTGTTCACACACACACACACACACACAATCACAGCCAGTTAGGAGAGATGCAATTTGGGAAGAAGTATTTTGCTACACAAAGTGCTTGGTTAATAAGCTCATTTGAAAGAAGTAATAGCTTAGCAATTCGTGTAAGAGAGTGGCCAGCTAGCCAAGAACACTGTCAAGAGAACCATCATTTTGTAAAGCTGACATTACACTGACCCACTTTCAAAAGCAGTTACAACTATTTATCAGCTCAGGAAACGTAAACATCTGTAAGTGTATTACTTGCACAATGAAGTGATCTTTAAATCAAGCTTATTTTGCTTTTGCAAGGAAACATGATCAGCATCAGAAGAAAACTGGAATATTTTACCAGTTATAACTTCTATGAAGTCTGACTGCTTGACTCGGCATTACAGCTGCTACAGTCTTTCCAAATTAATTAAACTAATTATGACACTCACAAGAAATGCACTTCGTGGATGTATGAGATTTAATAAATGAACCATGTCATTTTATTCAGTGATTTCTTTTCCTATTGCATGTGACATACATCACATCAATTACTAGGTTTTCAACTACATCTGTCACAGGTCAAAATAAAGCAAAAAAATTTATTGCATTTGTCATAATAAGATGCCTTATTTTATAGTAAAAATTTCTATGCATACCAAGCTAAGGTCAAGGTCAACAAATGCTTTCTGAAATTCATTTAAGTGTAGCTACAGTTATGTGAACAGAACATCCAGATTTGACTTCCACACAACTCTTAAAATAGTCAAACCTCCTAAGGGGCCAACAAAATTAGGCAAGAGGGAATGCCTGCTTTTCTAAACGAATACTAGGAATGTTGGGGGTTACAACGTAAAGCTGACTGAAGTAAATGGGAAGCTTTCTATTAATTTCTTTATTCTCATCCAAGCTAATTGTAACATCTGTGTTCCACATATGTAGCTCAGTTATAAAAATGGAGAAGAAAAACCAAACAAGTGATTCAGAAGGCAACAGAAATGGGACTAACTGAACAGCTCCAAAAGCACAAGGAAAAGCTCCTTCCAGAAAAAAAAAAAAAAAGTAATCTACATCTGTACAGCAGTAGAGCATCTTGGCAACAAATGCTGAAAGATGGGGGCTATTCCATTTCACGCCCAGGTCAAAAGGAGGAGCTAGTGGACAAATACAAAAGGTCTCCAAAGCCCTCTGCCTTTACACAGTTCTTTCCATGGAACATCCCAAATCTCATAGCATGACATAGCATGAGGAAATTTATTTATTTACTACCCTAAGTTGAATTTCATGTCAATAAAGACAGAGTATTCACGTTATCTAGAATCGTGTTCAATTCTGACTCAAATTTAGTTTAGGTTATTGAATGTTTGGGTAGGGAGGTTTTGCATTTGACTGGCTTTTTGGTTGGCTGGTTGTTTTTGTGGGGACAAAGGGGTGTGAGGGAAGGTGTCTTATTACTTCATGTTACAGATCCAACAAAGTGAGAGCATGAGCTTGGAGTTCCTCCAAAAGGGTGGCAGAACATGCAGAAGATCATTCTGAAGACATAAGACTGGTGAGATTGTATACAACATGATACTCTATCATTGGCTTACTCATCTTGCAAGGGCAAAAAAAATCAACTTTGTGCTGGCAGGGAAGAGAGTGGGTAGGGTCAAGGTAGGCAAAACATCTGCTCTTCTGTTGGAGAAGAAGTTCAGAAGCAGAGTTCTCCATTTCAGATGGGCAGGAGAAAGGCACTGAAATCACATCATTCACATCTTCCTTGTATCCACACTGAGCAGAAAGAAGCAAGAAAGACACTATGGAAAAACTTTCTAGTCTGAAGTAATTATGCACAGATACAGACATCATTAGCATGAACACGTGGACACCAAGGAAATTTGTACTTCTTAAAACAGCATGCTGGCACCATGAAATGAATTCAGCACTCCAAAGGAACATTGCTGCAGCCCCCTGGTTAACAAACATGGACCACTGCTGAGACACATCATTTAGCTCTCTCTTTGAGCAGTGTTACCTTGGGTGGTTAATTGGATAGTGCCATGGTGTAATTGTACACAACTGTTCAATGTAAAATCCTCAGTTACTGGAATCAAGAAATTGAGAAAAATAGAGAAAAACTCAAATAATTGTTTTAAAGTAAGTTAGCAAGACGTTTTTGCTTTCACTCCACTAAGCAGACTTGTGCCCCTCTTGTCTGCTATAGACTTATGCTACCAGCATGTCAGTTCCGTGCACCTTAGCAATGCAAGCAGACAGTGTCAGATTCTAATTGCTGACATTTCAAACTATCTTTGTTGAGACTCAACCACTGTCTTCAATATCTATTTTAATAACCCACAAGTGCCTACTTAGTTTCAAATTGTGAACTTTAAATTACTCTAGTAGCTGTTACATGATTTTGAGGGATGGCTCCAATGCACCAACACCTCACATGAAGAAAAACTTTCAAAATACACATGCACTAAGTAATAAACTGCTGAAGTAAATCTAAAGCCACAGCAAACTGTATGCATTTGAGTGCAGAGAAGAACAAGAGTCAGAATTACTCAGCAGGGGACCACCTTGGAACAACTGCTCTTTGCTAGGCAGCAGTGAGGGGAGCACACCAGGACAGCAGCACTGCAGTCCACTCAGCAGCTCTGCTGCCCAGATCTGTGCACGTGCCTATTTTCAATTAGGTTTCAGAAATTCAAATGCACAGAAAGCTGTGGAAATTGTCAAAAACTTGGAGCAAATCTTCACCATCTGACCTTTATGGCATACAATCCTTTCAATACCATAATGCACACTTAGCTCACCTCAATCTGTTAAATTCTTTTTGCTGCTGATATTAACAGCCCTAACAACCAGACACTGCCTAAGTGAATCACTGCATCTATTGGCTGGACTCAATCATGCTCCATTTATCAGTTCTAGGACTTTTAGATCATAAAGATCACCAGATCAAAACAACATTTAATGGTTTTGAGAGAACTATTTAAAAGAAACATATACAATTACTCTAAACAAAGGTGCCATTTTTCTGGTGATAAACCCGCTCTCCTGAGCTTGGCCAGCTGAGAGAAAAGTCAATCTCTTAGAATCTCCCAACAGCTCTAAACCTTACTGGCACCCTTCTGTATTTCTTGTACACTTCTAGTAAGTGGTGCAATCTCTTCAACTTCTTCCAACTAAGGCAATGGTTTACAACACCCAGCCATCACTCCTGATATTAATAAATGAAGGTTTGCAAAGACAGTACATTCAAAATACTGCGCACCTGTAAAGGCAAGACACGGGCATATGCACTGGCAAGAGAATACTTCACAATAAACAAATAAAAGCAAATTAACTTTATGGATTATCAGGTCATTTCAAGAATGAGTGACTTCAGACCTGCATTCCCTCTAATATGTGGCCTATATTTTGGCTTTATTTGCTGGGAATTTCCATTCCTGTTAGAATGAGCGTGGCCCACTGCAAATGAATTGACACTCTGTGACCTTTGCCAATGTGATTGATATTACTACATAACTAAAAGGCAGCAAAGAATATGCAGCTCCCATCTGTATTACAGTCATTGTTGTTGGCTTACATTTGCTGGAATTTAAGCACATAAGATAGACTTGATGATCTCTGGTACAGCAATTTTTTCCCCCCCCCCAAAATATTGCTACACCATCTGATTTTATAGAGGAAGAGTTGGCAGCAACTTCTGCAGTTAAAGCATAGAGTTACAAATATGAATGCTGTTATACTTAATTAGGTAGTCTGTATACAGTTTTCCTTCATCAACTAATTTATACACAGATTAGGGCTGGTTTATCAGGCTAGAACATATTTTAGATATGCAAAAATATATTCAATCTGAAAGAAGACAACTTGCAGTTAAAATAAAAAAATTAATCTGATTAACTTCAAGTTATTTAAGTAAATAAAAATGCAGCTAAAAAAATAACCATGCCAAGATTATTGGCCAGCAGTGATCCTGGTACAGCAATGGTGTTAAAACGTTTCAGCAGTGTAGTATATAGCCATGGAGTCCTGAGCATCTTTAGCTCTTACTCAGTTCATCTGCTTTTTTTCCCCCTTTTTTTTATTTTTTGTTAATTCCATGAACAGCCTTGTAATGCATCTCAATGCTTTACAGAGACAGGTTCCACAACATGTTAATGTGCATTTTTAGGGAAAATCTGCTTATTATATGGATACTGAGAACAGCTAAATTGTGCCCAACTTGAAAAGAAATCCCTTCTGTCACATGATGTGCAGCCACTTGTAAACCACCCAACCCACATGTCTCCTCCTTTGTTTGGAAAAAAGAAGAATTTAAGAATTTAAAGAAAAGGAAGAATTTAAATTTTAACCACTTTTGCTGACAAGAGAGTCCAATTTGAGCCCACGGGGAGCTTAGGGAAAGGGATTCCCCTTCAGACGCCCATTCCCCCACACTGAGCCTTGCAGCCTGCCTCCCACCTCCTCCTCACCGCCCAGACCCACCTTTTCCCAGCCACAACCTTCCCTGCTGCCGGGCACTCCTGCCAAAAGTGCTGCTCTTCGTGCTGCCTTGGCACACGATGGTGTCCCCCTTCCTCTCAGCCCTCCGCTTCAGCCATGCCGCGATGCCTTTCCACAGAGCTGTCTCCCATTCCATCCAGCAGTGGTCGCTTCAGCACCTGAGGCAAGCTGACATTACGGCTGGAAGAGCCCACGTACACAGACAATCAAACATCAGGCGTAAATCCCTCCCTGCGGACACAGAGCAGGACGCCCAGAGGAGCTCCCCGGCCTCCATCCGGATACACAACCGCCCTAGGCTTCCCCTGCACGCAGCCCCTCCCTTAGGGGAGGCGGCTCCCTGGAGCCTTCCAGAAGCTTCACCTCCCGCCCTCAGGGCGCAGGAACACCCTGCCCCTGGAAGTGTGTGCCACGTGTTGAAACAGCCCTTGGTGCACCACCACACACACACACACACACACACACACACACACGCACACAGGCCGGGAAAACCCTCACTTCACAGACCCTGTCTCCACAGGAAGGCTCAGCATGCCTGAGGAAATACGCCTTCTAAACAAGACATGCTCCTAAACAAGACATGCTGCACCAAAGGAAGGGGTTTGCTGCTTCACAGCAATTCTCTTCTTCAGGTTTTTCCTCTGTGAGAAATGACTGCTCACTTTTAAAAAAATTATTAAACTTTAACAAAAACTACAACAAAGGACTAAATAAGGAAAGATTACAGCACTGGGAGCACTCCACGATTACCTGCCATATGCTCATCTTCAAAATGGATGCTCCCCCTTTTATATCTCTAGTCCCTCCTAGAGTCCTGTCAGTTGACTCCTTCCTTGCGGTCCAGTGGTGGAGATCACTTTCTTACACCTTGGTTGGAGGTCAGGTGTTACCATAGTAACATGCCAACCCTCCAAAATGCCCAGACTACCAAGGCCATGCCGTGAAAACAATGTGGGGGGGAGGAGAGGACATGTTACAGTAACATAACCACACATCTACAAAACTTCTCTTAATGTACATACAATATAGTATAGATTATTAATTATAAGGGGTATTAAAGAAGTGGCCCCACGGGGCCAAAATACTCATAAAGCATTTGATGAACAACAAAAGAGAGAGGAAACTCCATCAGAATGGCTAGAAAGATTGAGGAAAAATATGAGGCAATATTCAGGTATCAACCTTGAAAGAGTAGCCAGACAGATCTTACTAAAAACATATTTTGTCACCCATGCATGGCTAGATATATGGAGAAAATTAGAGAAATTAGACAATTGGCAAGAAAGGGAATTGGAGGATCTCTTAAGAGAAGCACAGAAAGTATATGTCAGGAGAGATGAAGAGAAAGCAAAGGAAATGACCAGAGTAATGTTAAATGCCATTAGAGAAGAACAAATTTGTTTTTATTTTAAAGAAAATGGACACTTCAAGAGAAATTGCCCCCAAAGGGAAGGGGACCCAAAGGTTTTTAAGAATGACCAAAAAGGGAGGTAGAGGATTAGAGATGTTAAGGGCTCTACCTCCTGGGGACAAAATAGCATCAGAAACCCTTAGAAAAATAAGTCCCTGAGACAAGAATTTAAATTTTTGGTGAGCACAGGAATTAAGAACAAACAACTTGTGTTTATAAAATTGAAAGGGGACATGGGAAGAGTCAAAATACTGTACAGGTAGTGGGTGCAAAAGGGGAAGGTTTTAAAAGCATCAATTTATGGTGTTAACCCTAGAGATTAAGTACTGATCAAATCATGGAAAGACCAGCTTCCAAACCCTCAGTGGGGTGGTCCCTTCCAGGTACTGCCAACCACTGAACTGGCAATGTGACTCTAAAGCAGAGATGGAGAGATAACCAAAGAAGCACCAAGAAGTCTGAAGAAGTAAAAAATAGAGTCAAGCTCCCACCAGACAGCTGAAGGACTGTTTTAAGTAATACTTTGGACAGGGAGTTTGAACCATAACTGTTATTGATGTAATTGTCCTGCTTTAATAGATGGAGATTACAAGCATCTGTTGAGAGGACGTACACAGAGAACCTTAAGAGGTGCTGGGGTGGTTTGCTTTGGAAGACAAGAAATAGAGGGCAAGACCGGGCTGGCCCCTGTGTTTGCCACGGAGAAGATTCCATAGCCCTGCTGCAGGCAGCAACCCCATAGGCATGGTAAGGTGGGGGCAAAAAGGCCATACTGGACCTCTATCATCCCTCAGCTGTCTTTTCTCTTCAACATCCAATACAGGTGCAATTAACAAGGGCTAGAGGGCAAGACCGAACTGGCCTCCCTACTTGCCACTAAGGTACACCTGCTATGGACAGCAACCCCATAGGCACAGAAGATGGGATTAAAAAGCCATACTGGACCCCTATGATTCATTTTTTTTTGTCTGTCCAACCAATTCATCAATAAGTGGACCTAAAGAGAACTTGAGATTTTTTTTTCTGTTCCCTCTGTCCCCAGCCCTATCAATCGATGCTAGCATGACTCTCTCAAAATTTTTTGAGAAGAGTAAATTATTATCATTGAAAATAAGAGTTAATTGTTTGAGCCAAATGACTTATAAAAAGAAAAATGAGGGGGTTGTTATAGATGCATAATGAGATGATTGGCTCTCACAGTTAAGGGGTGAACACTATGTATATGTTAAGAGAAGTTTTGTAGATGTATAGTTACATTACTGCAACATGTCCTCCCCTTTGCATTGTTTTCATGGCATGGCCTTGGTAGTTGGGGCATTTTGGAGGGTTGGCTTGTTACTATGGTAACACCTGACCTCCAACCAAGGTGTAAGAAAGTGATCTCCACCACTGGACCACAAGGAAGGAGTCAAATGACAGGACTCTAGGAGGGACTAGAGATACAAAAGGGAGAGCATCCATTTTGAAGATGAGCACATGGCTGGTAGTCATGGGGTGCTCCCAGTGCTGTAATTTTTCCTTATTTAGTCCTTTGTTGTAGTTTTTGTTAAAGTTTAATAAAATTTTTAAAAGTGAGCAGTCATTTCTCACACCTCCACTGGTGCCATTTTAATGATTAAAACATGTCCTCTCTTGCCTTCCCTGACAGACTTTTTTCCTTTTAGATTTGCAGGAGATTCCCATTCAAACAGCAGCAGACAGACAGCCTGACACCTGAGCCCAGACAGTGCTTCAAGATTCACAGAGACTCTCCAGACACCTTGGAGAGGTGGCACCCCATGCTCACAATTCTGCTGATACTCTTTCAATCAACAAAAGGAAGTATTCCACAATAAAAGGAATTGTCTAGAAAAATTAAAATACAGTCTCATCATAAGCTTTCTTCCTAAGTTTTCTTAGGAATAGGTATCAAGGAAAGTTACAGCTCACAAATCTCTCTGCTCCTGGAGGCTTCTGATCTACTTCCTATTGAAATTTGCCCCCAACACAGAAAGGGAATCTATTCCAAGCAAGAATATAATTGAAAAAGATCCCAACACAACATAGTCTGTGATTTCCCAGGGAGAAAATAAAGCGTGTTTGTTTGAACAGGAGGTAAGAAATCCAGCAGGCAGAAGAGTTAACAGATGAAGTGATCTGCTTTAAAAGCTCTTATTTTGTACCCCATATGTAGTTTTCCTACCATGTAAATTAAAAGGGACAACAAAGAAAAAAGAGAATAAAAAATACCATCAACCTAATATAGTCCAGGGCAAAGGGGTACATCATCCCTACCCTCAAATACCTGACTGAAGCATTTTTTTGGTATTCAAAGGAGCAAGGAATGATGAGAATAACACCAGGAAAAGAGATTGAAACTAGTTAGTAGAGTGTGTATGCAACAGTGTCCTGGTTTAGGGCAAATTTGGGAGAAAACCTCCAAAAGGGGACTCCCCCAGAAAGCCCATTCACACAGCATTTCCTCCCAACCAGTTTGGGAAAAATTTCCTCGGAGAGAAGTGGAAAAAACCTGTTTATTTAACAGACAAAGCACTCCCCAGCACAAAAAATGAACAATACCAGTGACAAAACTCATTCGCCACTCTGAAGAGATGACAAATTCAGAAAGTCTCTCCTGTGGGTGGTCGCTCTGTTATCAATCCCTCTGGCACTGGGAAAGGCTGCTGCCCAGAGCAGGCCCTGGTAAGCCACAAGGTGCAAGCTCTCGGTGCTCCCCAGGTCCCAGACTGGAGCAGGTTCGAACAGTTCCCAGAAAAGGGAAAGAAAAAAAAAAACCAGTTCAGGGAAATCTTCTCTGCCTCGGCTAGCTAAACTAACTAAAAAGCAAAGGAGGGCCCTGTTCTGCCCCCTCTGCATCCATACAACACAGTGGAGTTCTGTGTTCCAGCAGCCTGTGGAGGAGTGAGTGCAGTCTCTGATGACAAACTCCGTGCTTCTTCTCCCCGCTTTCGCTCTCAGAGCTAGTCTTGAAGGCACAGAATATAATATCCAGCATTAACAGAACAGATGACTGGGGATACAAGCATCGTAACATCACCCTAGTACTGTGTGTATGCAACAGTTTTACCTGTGTTATTAATTACTGGTATATAGTTCTGTATGCAGCATTGATTTCATCTGTTTTTCCTGCAGTAAATGGATGTGGACTAATAATGATTCTTTGATTAGACTGTGAAGGTTTCTATTACACTAGCAATAAATTGTTTTATAACAATAAGGTGTGTTTCCTTTTTGCCAACAAGACTCGGGGCATAACAATGCAATCTGGACACTCAACACTGGAGTTAAACCAAATCAAACATTCTACTTGAGATTTTTACCTCACTCCTTGCACACAGCAGGGCCAAGACACAAGAACATTCAAAAGACTAAGCCTTCACAGTTGTCTAAATTACCTCATCACCTTTCTAATGCTGGAGTAAGGACTTCTGGTCAGAGGGAGTAAGGACTTCTGGTCAGAATCAAAATGCAGCTTTTACTCCTTTCATGATATTTTGGTCTCTAATCAACATGAAGAAGCTGGTTGTAACAAACTTGATATATTCCAGGAGTATATTATCTCTACCTCTGTACATGGGTTTGAGGGTATTTTTCTATCAGGTTTTTTTTTGTTTGTTTTGTTTCTCATTAAGCGCTTTATCTCTTAAGAAATTCTAATTATGTAACAAAATTGCATCATCTTTGAAAATAGATTTCTCACCCTTAAGACTTTTCCCTCTAAGGCATATATTACCAGTAATAACAGACTAAAAATATACAAAAAAGTTTTTGAGTGAACTTCCTCGTCCTAGTTATTTGAAATGGTTAAATCCCATGCCAGCAACCTCAATACACATTTGGCAATATGCCTATACTCTCTATGATTGTGAACAGAATTTCTCCCAGTGTTGCTGCCATATAGAATTAAAAAGGAGATTTTACAGAAGCCAAGCAAAAATATTTGTTTGGTCTATGAAAATGGAGGGGAGTAATCAAAGAGCAGTAATTCACCCCTGTCTAGCAAATGCTATCTGAGCCTTATGGTTAAATATCACTTTGTTATCTTCCATCTTTTGAAGCACATGAAAGCTGTACACTAACAAGAAGGTTGTAACAAACTGAGTATATAACATAAGGCATGGCTTATTACATTTATACTACTATTTTAAGCATGTTCTGAGTAAGTCCTGCCTTAAATTCCCCTATTAACAAAGAGCCCCATTGTACCTCTTCTCCTACTGATCATACTTAATGAAACTAGTGAAAATCAGGAAGATCACAAGACAAAACTGAGAGCTCACCTAGTAATTACATCTCCTAGGTCTCCTTTATGTTTTACCTTAGGAAACTACAGGTCATCACCATCCCTTTTATTTGCCTTTTACTTGTTTCAGCAAACATTTCTGCCTACCAATTTGTAAACATAGTGATTCCCATAGTTACAGTTTTCTGTAAATGTAATGGCTAAAAATCAATAGTCACTATAATTCTTTTGAAGTTCTTTATAAATTTAAATGCAACCAGAACTAGTTAAGATCCCCTGGCTGCAATGACTCAACCACATGAATAAATCTACACAAATGAATAACTACTTTGGGGTTAATGCAATTTTTCACCAGTGTGAAGAAAGTTTCAAAGATCTTTTTATAAACCAAAGATTAGGTACAAGGCAAAAATCCTCCTGGGAGAATAAACACTTCTGTATGTTCACTGCTGTAGTTTTGCTTTGACCCATTTTCTGGGAACAAATGTTTAGTCTGTCATAAATTTCTATAATATCCCCTATCTTACTGCATGCTCAAGAATGCCTCCTATCTATCACTACTTTATTCAAAACTCTTAACATTCAAGTAGTATCTTTTCAGTTGCACTAAGGAGACTCAGTTATCCCATTACCCTGTAGAAATAGCATGCCCCTGTGTTACCTGAAAACATTAAACTAAATGAAGTTGTTTTCTTTATCTCTCAATCTTTGTTATCAAACAGGGGCCACGGGGAATCCACTGCCCTGGTCACCAGCAGAAGAGGGGAAGGGTAATACACCAATTTCTGCAGCACAAATCCCAAAGGTTTTCTAAGCTCATGCTGGTCTTAGATCTAAAATCTCTCCCCAAAATGCAGTGCAGAATCTTTCAGGAAAGCAAGCCTCCAGCATATATGAAGAAAATGGCTTGTGTTTCTGCTGCCTTTGACAGATCTGCTGAGCAGCAGCAAAAAGCATTTGGCAGCACTAATCAGGTTGTGTTTGGAGCCCAGGAGCCAGCAGGGAAACTGAAGAATTGTGTCAGTGTCTCCAGAAACCACCAGGTAGTTCTCCTCAATGACTCTGGCGCATGCCATCATTTTCTTCCTGGCAACATTGTTCTCTTGCAGGAGTCTGCCAATTAGATAAAGGTTTTGTGGAAAAGCTGAAACAGCAAAGCTCATTTCTTTGGAATGCTAAAGGCTGCTAAAAATCAATGGATGCCCAACAGGTAGGCTGTTGTCTCCCAAAGCTTTGCATATCCTATGTCTGGCTGAAAACTCAGCAATACAATTACTTTATTGGCAGATGTCAATGAACACTTCTCATGCTCTATGATTTTAATTTAAGTGCCTTCTCAAACTCAAGTGTTTAACAGTACTATATTTTATGTCAAATATTTTACTACATATTTTTCTTTTACAGTTCACTAGGATAAATTGGAAATACCAGACATCACTTCTATCACAAATGACATTTTACCATCCTTGCTTCCCTTTATTATCCTTTCAATTTAGACAGAGCACATCATCTCAAAGTGCTCATATGTCCAGCCCAAAATTCATTTAGGTTACTCACATACCATACTTTTGTAAGGTTCCACAAAACAGATCTTTCATGGGGAATAGGGAAACATCCAAGCTACAACAGGAGAGAGATAATGTTCAGTCTTTTCCACTGGTAGACAATTAAAATTTCTAACATTCCAGTTTGCCAGGCAACATCAGTTTAACAGGACTCAGGATGAAAGCTCTCCTTTGCAAGGTTTTCCATAATTCTCCATTTCATGACTGTTGATTTCCCCTTGGAGGTCAAGTCCCACACAGAACACAGCAAGTCACGCAGACCTCTGGCCTGAGTTACCTACACCACTCAACTCCAAGCAAACAAGGAAAGAATAAACAGACCAACTATCATGTAGGATTGTTTTTCTCCACCCTCCAGCGTGGCAGCCCTGATGGAGTTGTCCTAAGTAGGCTAGCATGGCGTGAAGCCAGCTTACGTAACCTAATGGAAATTACATGCCAGGAGATCAGGGGCTCCTGAGTGATGGGAGCATTCCTTGAGGGCCCTGTAAACAAAGTACTTCATTGTGTAGTGAGGCACTGTGCTACCTTGATCCCGTTTCACTGCTTTGAAGTTGTATATAATCAATACAACAGTAAAAAGGACTGAAAGAGTGGCTGCAAATGTCTTACTGGTGCCATATACACCATTATACATGTGGCACTGCAGACCCAGGCTTTTAGATTGCCTCAGAATATTGTTGTAAAGTTATTTTTCTAAGTCAGTAAAGAACATAACCTACAAAGAATCTTACAATTAAAGACGTAAAGTATTCTGTTTCTAAAATAAGGAAAAAAGCCTTTTAAGGCTGAGAGAAGAAAGAAAAAAAATTACAAGAAGCAATTCCAGGGTCTGGAATTCCAATTCCAAGGTTTCTGTTTCAAAAAAACAACAAGTGTTTAAAATCCATGGCCCTATTGTCTTCAACCACACTTAAACTCTAAACTGCTTATCAGTTTTCAGATAGAAACCCTGGATTATAATTTTCAAAACTTCTGGTCAACCCACTGTGAGAGATCATTATCTTTTACTACCAGAAGCAATTTAATACTACTCCATTACAGTGTCTGAAAGTCCAAAGAGCCTCTGAGTTTTACCACAAGACAAGTGGATCACATCTCAGTGATCAGGACAATGTGCTTCCCCCTCCCTCAATATTTTATGGCATTTACTGCAGAAGACCTACTGCTATAGATACTTCAATAATATTGCTCCAGAAATTACCAATAAACCCATAAAACTTGCTTAAAGCTCAGTTTTACACTGACTCCTGCAATGGTTTGTTGCGCATTTATAGTTCAGATGATGGTATTAATGCAATGAGGCTCACTCTTACTGTCATGACAATGAAAAAAAAAACATTCTTGCACATTATTGAAGGAAAAATGGGACAGAAAGAAAGAACTTTAGACAAAACTGATGACAACCTTATAGCACAATATATACACACTGCCACTATGTGTTCTTCTACAGCATTTTACCTTATATCCACTTGAGCAAGTCCTCAAAGTCAGTCTTTGATGGGTTTTTCCTTGTAATCTATTTTTTATAAGAAACTAGTTGGTTCTCACTTACTTGTCTGCAATCCAAAATTATTGAGAAATTTATAATAACAGAAACTATAATTTGTAGTACAGTTATTTCCTTATAATTAATTTTGCTATGCATTTTGACAGGCATTCTTTAAAATTGAAACTATGACAATTATGAATACAATTTTAAATTCAGCTTACTCTTGCTGATGAAAAATGGCTCCCTATTGCATAGTCTTCAGTTCTCATTGTCAAAATAATATCAAACCTGCATGTTCTTCTGTCAGAAACTCATCCTGCAGATTTCTTTAGTGTTTCTCCTGGTAAACCGACTTTTGGGTTTATACCCCATTCTGAAATCCTTGACATTACACAGAAGACTTTTCTTTACACCCTACTGAAATACAGGAAAGCCTTTTGCTCTCATAAAGCTTTAACAATTTTCAGTGCTATGCTATTTCCACAAACTTAGGGTTAGTGACAGCAAAGGGCCTGCAGGCAAGAGCTAGAAGAAGCATCAAATCACCCGAAATACTCTCTAAAGAAATATGAAGTGCAAGAGCAATGAAGTCTAAATTGCAGTGGCTTGTCTGGGCTGTTTGCAGGACACAGCCTGAGCAGCCCCTTTGTTGTCCGAGTGCCAGCGGTACCATTCCCTCTGCGCGTCTCCATGAGGAAGGCTGAAGGGAACAGATCTACAGGCACCCTTCAGAGGCCTTGTACAGCACCAAGGATAGCTCCACAGCAGCCCAGAGCATTTCGGCTTCCATGTCACACCTCAGACACTGCTCTGTGGACTGGCAGAGATCTCAGGAGTGATCCATCAGCAGCTTTCTGTAATGCAAAATAAAGCTGATAAAAGCAGGGTGTAGTATGCAAACCTGAAGGCACATTGAGCTTCAGAAAGTATATGTGCCTTTGGCTTGGAGCTACAGCTGGGTGATAATGCCGCCTTTATTTCTCACATGTCCACAAGAAAGTCGTAGCTTCAGATATCTTAAATTCTATCTGATATTTTTCAGTTTTCACCTCCATGGTATCTAATGCTACCATGTTAGAAATACCAGATACAGGTCTGTGAAAAGTTCAGTAGATTTGTTTAGGGATATTGTGATCCAAAGATTTAAAGCTGTGATCACACTGAAGAGAGCCATGAAACAATCTCCTTTTCTGTTGCCATCTTAGTGATGAGATGTGTACTTTAGTACCAAGATAAATCCCTTAGTACCATGATGCCCAGATGGCCATGTGCAAAACAAGGGCCATAGTACCAAACTTCACAACCCAACAGTGCTTTGAAGTGGTACCTAATGCAGGGGCTCAAAGTCCCGTGCACTCAGGATATCACAGCCAGCAGCAAGACCCAGCTCTGTGCAAGGCAAGGCACAGCTCAGGAGGAGCTGGGCTTTCACACGCACCAGAGCTACACACAGAACCTCCCACACACAGCGAGTTAGGTGACGCTGCAAGACACGTTCTCATGAGGGGGGCAGACTAAAAGCCTTCACACAAGAGCTAGGGGTAAACATGTTTAATGATACTTAATGTCATTCAAAGAACTGAGTTATTATGGTGACATCAGCCTCGCCACACCAGGGAGGCCTCAGACTGTGGCGAGCTGCTACAGTCCATCAGAGCAAAGCTAAGGTTGTTTAAAATTCTACGTTTATATTCTAGTCCAGCCTACAAAATTTGAGTAGCTCAGAAGAGCAGCATTTCAAATGCACTGACATAGCATTTGGCTTTTAAGAAGGATGTTTTTAAAAATTCCAAAAATCCTTGACATTCTGTGTTGAAGTTTTTTAAGCTTTCCACAGCAAAGTCACCTCAGCTTTGCTAATTTGCAATAATGAACTTACTTCTTCCTTCCATGATTGTGTATTGTTTAGTGGCTTTGCTTACAACACTGACCATTATGAACCACTCATGCTCCACGGCACCTTGGCACAGCAATTCATCATACAATAAACCATTTCAAAACACCTGAGTCATAGAAATATGATAATCTGTGGTCTAGCACTCTTTTGACTCTTAAACTTCAGATTTCCAGTTACAGTTCCCACTCATGGAAGCTACAAGGTTTGGGTTCCACTTGGATCTCATCAGAAGAAACCTCAGGTATTTTTCTTTTTCCTGAAGAACTAGAACACAAGGAAGCAGGATCTCCATGTTAGCTACAGAGCAGCTGAGAATGCTGCTAGCCAATAAGGATTTAACACTCAAAAAGTCTGGGCAATTAAGGTGTATCAACAGCAACAACTGCTTTTAATTGCAATCCTCTTTGAAATCTCTTGTCTACATTAACAAATATGTGAAAAGGCTATATTAACAAATACGAACGTTTAGATGCTACTCAAACTAAGTAGTTCAGTGAATCTTTGTTAAATCATTTTGCTTTTATGCTGTTCCCATCCGGATCAATCCTGGCTGAGCTGCTTTTAAAAGTAGTTTAAATTTATACCTAGCTAGGAACTCACAGGTATTTTCATAAAGTATTTTACTTGAATCTCAAGAGATGCTCCAACAACAATGAAACAGAAAACAAAACAAGCAAGATTCAATGTTCCTGTTTACATTTGCAAACTAGACTAGATGAAATATGAAACAGTCCTGAATGTAAACAACTCTTTCATACATTTTAATAAAGAAATTACATTATCCAAGGAACTGCCCTTAGATAGCAAGGGAAAATTGGAAAGTAAGATGCATGACATTTCAAGCAAATAAAAATGTGTTGACATTTTATTCAAAGCTCTATCAAAATAAATAAGGAAAACCTTCTCAATCTGCCAATTAGTTTGGGTATTAAAGGGGACTGGGGGGAAAGGCCAGTCTTTGGTTTACACTGCATCAGTCCTACATACAGAAGGCTCCATGTGGGAGTCTTTATGCTGAGTCAAGCTTAACATCCATTTGAAATATATAAAGAGGGAGCCATTACACAAAATATTATAACAAGGTCCTGGCCTGTTTGCCTCTTTTCTTGCCTACCTTCTCTCATCACATAGTAATTCTTAAAGTGAAACAGACTGCCCCATCAGCTTTGCTGTGCACAACCTGCTTCATAAAAATTCTATTTATCCATGTCACACAATTGTTATTCTGGCACAACTTATGTTCTTCTGAAAATGTACATTTTTATTAACACTGACTATGTGGAAGTATCTCTTATTAATATTATAATTACTCATAGAAAGAGACAATATTGCTGTGTTTTTAAATATATTCTGTTACATAAAATATTCAAGACTCATCAGGTTCCTGTGCAAATTCATACATCTGCTACAAAATATTCACATGTTGAGATACACTACTGCAATACAAATATCACAAGATAGTACCCCAGGTAATCTATATCACGATCCCCAGATATGGTATCAAAACACGAGCCAATTTACATTTACAGCTCTGGAATTGTATTCCAGATTTGATGAGTAGTCACACAAAGGCTGTGAGACTAATCTGTCTGTTGCAAGACATTTAAATTTTCTCTTTCAGATGCTACTCAAACAAAAGTGAACATCCTGTGACACCTAAATTGCCTTTGATTCCTTACTACTGGATTTTCATCAGTTTTGTTCCTTTTTTCAAAATTAAAAACAAGTACACATTGTTATATTACTATCCCTTAGCCAATGATATTTACAAACAACCTTGTAACAGCATGCTCTGTGCATCAAGAATCTCACCTCATGCCTCTCTTCAATCCAGGTGGTTCTGACTGACTCAGCCTCTGTATAGCTGACCCATCACCTCACCTCATTCCCCCCAGGTAATACGAGCCCCTGCCACCCGCTCCTCCAAGCACCAGGAGTGTCCCTTCATCCTGCTGAGTGGGAGGGAAGTCCCTCACTTCCTCAGCTCCTCCTCCATACCCATGGAGCCCAAAGAGGGCTCTTCCAAGCAGCCAAGTTCACTCTGCCAGCATCACTGACACCTGCATATGTTCTGCCGGAAGTGTTTATAATGCTGTCAGCAAGTCAGCTCCCCTGTGGTTTCTACAGAGAGACTTCCAGCAGTTCAGCTCAGGTACCGTTCTATTACAACCACAGGTACTGCTGAAAGCCATCAGATAACCTGTATATTGGACAGGAACCAGAACTAGGCTAAAACACAGAAAAGGCAGCTGTCTGTAGCCTGTGTTTTATCAAGATGGCAACAGAGACCAATTCTGAAAGTCATCAGTGAAACTGTACCCAAGTGAGTTCCCTCCTGGTAAGACTTCTCAATTTTGTAACGATCTCAGGTGCCCACGAGTTCAAAATCCTTGTGCTGTTTAAGTGTTCATACATGCACGTACAAAGGACACAGAGGAGTAGCAAGACAAACCCTTTATGAATACAGCATCATACCAGGTCCAGCCAAGTCTTGTCCATCACACTATCAATTTCCAAAACCCAGTTTCCACTGGGGCCATAAGAACACAAACAGGAGAACTCAGAAGTTCTTTATGAAAAATCACCCATATCTAAGAAAACAAGGACGGAACAAGCATCTCTCTGTAACACAAAGATGAGCTATGCTTCTTTCATGTACAGTTTAAATGTTTTAGTCTCTTATCCCAGGCATCCTTATGAAACAGGAACTGTGGTGCACTCTCAAGAATCTAGAAAATTACCATATTTTGTGTCCACGCTGTGTTGTCTCCAGACAAATCCTTCACAGGACAGAAAGCACCACTGAGCATTGAATGATTTAACAGCTTTCCTGCCACTTGGTCACTGTCCTTAGATGTCATAAGCACTCCACAACAGTGCAGCAAAAAGCAAGATGCAAGAGCACCACCCATAATAGCAAGGGTTTGCACTGTGACAGCAGACAAGGTCAAAGCCTCAGTGAAGTCTGGTTTGTTTGAAAGACACAAGGTTATTTTAACAAAGTTATTGTAGCACTTAAAAAAACTGAATAATATAATCCAATCCTAAAATCCAACTGCACAAATACAGAATCTCTAACCATTCTTTTAATTTAATGCATTAAAAATGCCTGATTTCATTGCAATATTTTTGCACTAAAACAGCAAGCCATAAACTCTCCAGCAAATGAAAACAAATTTAAAATTTAAATGAGAACTAAGTCAACAATTTGGTGATACAATCATGTATTTTCAATTAGATATTCAGAATCTGCAAGTGAATTTATTTAGGCCAATGTATCAGCATCATCAACAAAAAAAAAATTCATCATAATTACCACTTTCATCTGGCAGAAATTAGTAGCAGATGTTACGGAACTTTTCCACATTTATATTCATAGATGCTTGACATTCCCCCATTGAGTTCAAAATACGAAAGCGCAATGAATAATAGCCCTATGTTTTGAATCATAATCTGCTCTTTCAAGTCCCATCCTGGACTGCAGCAGCCACTGCTTTTCAGACTCAGTCTTAGCAAGACAGTTTGCTCCACACAGAGGACATGAAACACTGAAAAGGAACATTGGCTTGCAGGTGAATTACTGCCCAATCACTGTAAATATTCCCTGGTTGCTCTGATTTCTGTGGACACCGCACACTTACTTCACATCATCAGTAAGAAGTATCAATCCTACTCTGTAGCCCCCTGGTAACCAGAATATTAAATTTTACTTGTAGAGTTGGACATGTTTCTAAATGATGTACAGCAAACTCTTCTACATTAGCCCAACCAGACTCACAAATACAAATTTTACTGAGTGATGATAAGATTTGTGATTCAGGGTTGAAAAAAAACAAACTCAAAAAACAATGCATGAAGCAAAACAAACAAATACCACTACAAAAAAAAACCCCACAATAAAAACTCATTAGATGTCCAAGCAAAATTATCCAGATTATCCCCCTTCTTTCTGCTGGTTAAGAATCACATAGCTCATAGTGATGACAAAGTTTGGGAAGGGCAGAAAGGAAGCTTCTCTTATGTACCTGCATTGCAAATGAAGAAATCTAGGAAAACCATTAATCAGATGATGAAACTCAAATTTCTTAACAGACCTACAGATTTTTTTTGCTTTCACATGACTACATCATCCAGGAACTGCATGTACTGAAGATAGTTTCTTTTTTTCTTTTCTTCTTCAAGGAATTAATTTTTCAATAAATTGATTTACTGCATTAACATGAGCACTCAGACAAGAGAAGTGGTAGGGACCTGTGGCAAGGAGCGCACAGAGAGGAGACAGCTGCCTTTTTCTTGGATGCTGAGTGTTTCCACTGCCTCCTGAAATACAGCAACCAGGGATTAAAATGAAAAGGACTCACCCTATAAAGATGTAACAGGAACAGACAGATTGTTCCCACATCTTTTTAAATCTGCTTGCTGTCCCAGATGATGTGAATTCTCCAGGACTACCCTGCTGTGTTTTTCTAGTTTGCTGTTTTGCACTCTGCCAAGTCTGGCCCCAGACTGGGCAGTTTGAGGACTCCTAGCACAACCACAGAAGAGGCTGGGGAATGCTCCAGGGGGAAGACAAGAGGAGTGGGGAGAGGAAAACGAACCCCACATCTTAATTTTTATTTTCCTTCTAATCAGGCAGGTACACCTTCTAGAATCCTAAAAGATACCTCAGGAACACAGAGACAAAACCTAGAGAAGGTGGGAGGAAGGACAAGAGAAATTACAAGATCAACAGTGGCACTCTAGTAAGAAGTAAAAAGAAAGTCATGGTGCCTTAGATAAAATACTAACAACTCATAGCTAGCAAGGCAGAGAAAAAGTCCTGATGTGCCCTTAATTCCTATTTTACAGTACACAACACAAGCAAAAGACTGCATTGTAGAAAAAAAAAAAATATACAGACGACATAAACTGGTAATAAAGCTGAAATATTCATGCAACGTCACTCTGTCAAAGCATGTTTAGTCTACCAGCTAAAACACTAGCAAGAAAAATTCCACAGCACTGCAGTACTCCCATTTATGACTGAAAAAAACCAGAAATACAAGTTTTGTCTCACTGAAATCCTGTATTTCCTTAAAACTACAGATTATTGTACTTCAATTAAAATGTAGTGAGGGGAGCATATTGATTTGCATCTGATTACAATTAGAAATAGCTATAAATCTGTACTTATATCTGGAGTTAAATATTCCTGCAAACAGGTGTACAATGTCACATTTATTGAACTAGATAAAGGTTATGTTATTTGATGTTAAAGTAATTGTATATCAAGATTGAAAATGAAAAAAATTGCTGTATATATATATATATATATATCTTTAAATATGTTTGATTAGTTAAAATGTAGCTACATTTATAATTTTGAGTTAATGGTGAATAGCAATATTTTTAATGCAATATAAATTGTCACTGAGAACTGGGAATACATGGAGCTTTGTACTGTTGGTTTATTTGGGGGTCTTTGTTTCTTTTAGTTTTAATACAGTAAAAAAAAAATAGCCCTCCTTGCAAGCATCTGTAAGCAGAGAGACTCTGCTCCCATCCCCAACAACTCTTGCTATTTTCAAGATACAAATGCAAGAAAGCACTTCAAAACTGCACAGCATAGCCATAAGGCTTTTATCACAATTCTTGTAGGTCTCCTGTTTAATGAAATACCAAAAAGAGTGGAAGGACATAATTATAAACAGTAACCTGGAGGGCATGAGAGCAGGAACCAGTTGTACTTTTCCCAAAGCTGGCTCAGATATCTAAGAGAAAGATAAATCTGACAGAGTGTGAGCATTGTGGTATTAACTATTAATGTATTTAAATCAATGTTTTCTAGATTGTTCTGGGAAATGTAATGTAGCAGGGGAAGGTAGCAAGCACTCCCATACCCCCTGAGCTCAACTTTACTTTTCATACAATAGTCCTGAACATTTGTCTGTAAACAGTATTTTTTACAAACACAAAAGTAAAGGTGTCTCATGTCTATCAGCTGCAGTATCCATGGGATACCACTGCTCCTTCTGGAACTCATTCCTGATTCACAAGGCAAGAATCTCTTCCTTCCTCAACTATGTGACATTCATTTTTCCTTTAGTGTTCTTGATATTTTCAAACCCTTACACTACCTACAGATACACATACCCAGTAGAATGCAGGAAGATCCACAAGTTTTCAAATAATTAATCTCTCCTTTCAATCAAACAAATTTCTTTTACAAGCAAAGAGTTTCTTCTTCTATCAAGTGAAATTTTGGAGAAGTTCTTTGTTAGAAAGCTTGACACAGAGGAGACACACTAAATGCCTGGCCTCCCTAAAGACAAGCAGGAATATTATTTTATGACTCATACACCAAAAGATGTTGAGAGGGTGGGTTACATTCCATGGCTGTAGAGATTCCAAGGATTTCATGACTATGAAGAACCAAGTACCACACAAACAGAGGTCGTCTATCAAATACAAGGAACATGGCTGCTCCTCTCAGAATTGGTGTTACAGGGTAATAGACAAACCAATCACACATGGGGATCATGCATTTCTTATTACATCAGTTCAGGGAAAAGCACAACACAACCACTGAGAAAATAAAAACAGGAGGCAGTTGTATCTTAGGGTATGTCTTACACAAAATTCCAGTTCTCATTCCCATTTAAAAAGGGGGGGAATGGAGAATGAAAAAAAAAAATCCTCTATTTTAATTTATCACTACTCAAGTACATGTCCACTGCATTTTTTTGACAGCAGTTTCCTCTTGGAAGCAACTATTTGAATTTCCAGCTGGTTTTTGTCTTTCCTGCTGGACACACCTTTAGGCAGTGTTAATCAGGCTGAGGATTTGCATAGTTCTGTTTGTCTGAAGCACAGCTGTTCCAGCTCGCACAGGTACCTGCCCATGCAAGCAGAGCAGGCAGAGTGCGGCTGAGCGGATCGGAACAACAAACATTTCCCCCCACCAGAGAATCCAGGAGCAAGGGCCAGTGGACTCTGCGGACAAATCACACATCTCAAAGCACAGTTGTGTGTGATGGCTACCCTTGACAACAAGTCAGGCTAAAAGGGGGGCATACATTTACTCTAGGAAGGGATTTTCCACTGTCATACACAGCACGTATCATGGGAAGATGATAAAGAGCCGAGGAAATGTGTCCGTGTGAGCACAGGCTCCCCTGTGCAGATCCATCGGTCCAATGGCACAGAGCAAAGAAAGGCTCCTGTCCCTTCTGAGTGGCACTGCCCCACAGCACACCAGCACACAGCTGCCCAAGGACAGCCCATGCTCACGATGTGCCATGCCAAAATCTACTCAGGGAAAGCCAAACAAAAGCTTCCTGTGTTTGCCCAAGTGCTCAGTGCCATGCAGGGACACTTCCTTGGGTTCTGGCTCTCGTGACTGTGCACAGTCATTGTTGGTGTCACAGGGAGTTCAGAGATCTGAGAGCATTCATTTCACTGCTCAGAGCTCCATGTAATCCCTCCAAGAGTTATTCTCTGTGTTTCAGCATAAGTCTTCCCATATCTGAGTTTTCCCTTCACTGCTCACAAACTGACATTGTTTAAAGTCAGCGAAGCAGAGAATGCAAAAGACTGAAGTAAATATAGCTAGAGCTAGACTGCCTGATTTAGCTTCAGAAAGGGGGGTGGAGAGACAAAGAGCTGTGAAAATTACACACTTTACAATGCTAATTAAACCTTGTCTCTTCCATCTCACTAGAATATTTCAAGTTTTCTACAAACTGTAGCTGAATACCAACTTCAGAGCAATCTGTCACTTCTAACCTTCTCAAATATCCACATATAGACTTCTAAGCCTAAATTTAGTCACCTATTTTGAAAATTTTTATCCTGAAAGGGATTCTGGAGGCAGCTTCTCAATTGTAAATTAGGGTTTGGGTGCATGTTCAGATTGAAGCACAAGACATCACTCAGGAGCACAGCTTGTTTACTTTAAAAAGTCTGTACATCAGACCTGTGCTTTTAATCACACATTCTCACATATTTTTAAAGGGATGTAAGATTTGGGATTGATGGTGTAGAAATGCAGAAGAGTGTATTTTGGAGAACTTCTCCCACACAAGAATAAAAAGATTGCACTGTTTGGTTTTGAAAGACTAGTAAGAAGACAAATCAAATTCCATAGAGAGAAATTATCCTTAATTAAGCAGTACAAAGCCATCTGTGACAGCCTGGTTGATAAATCACAGCAGAGTGGCTGACTACAACTACAGCAGTAGAACAAAAAAAAAGCCTTAAGTGGCTGGATGCAATCAACATGCAGAGATATAAAAAAACCATCTTGCATGTGTAAAAGAATGCCTTGGTTTTGCTCCTCTTTAGGACCAGAGTTGGTCAGGAAGAACCAACTGGGCTCTCAGTAAACATTAGAAACAATCCATGCATTCTGTGAGCTGCATATTAAATAACACTGAAAGCTCACATTGGAACTTAAACTGTTTGGAGAAAATAATGGAAACTATGCATGGAGAGGGGCCAGAAAGGATTGGATTGCAAAAGAAATTATCTGAATCAATGAAACTATAAATGAAACATGCTAAAAGGAGACCCAATTGCTGAAACAAATTTATTTCCACTGAGAAAATGAACACCTATTTTAAAGTTATGTTCTACTTTTTCCTGAGTTTTGTAAGATACTTCATTTTTGGCAGGATACCTTTGCTAATTCAGCATTGTTAGTGTAACTGCTGGATTTGTGGAAAGTTCTAAACATGAGCAGAATAGAAGATGCAAGCCCCAAGGAAGAGCTGAGGGCTGGCTGCTAAGCCAGGTCCTGTAGTTGAACACCTGAATTAAAGCTCTCACTCCCATTCACTGCCTTTGTCACTGAACATAAGCAATGCTGAATGCCTGCACAGCAGATGAGCCCGAAGGCTTGGGTTGTTCATAGAAAACACTTTTACAAACCTTCATCGGACTGAGGATGACTGCGTTTATTTGATTTTAGAAAACAACATTACACTTTTAACTGTTTTATTATTTTAAAATAACAGAAGTTTAGGACACTTTAAAACAAGAAGTGCATAGAAATTTCAAATTTAACATCAGCCATTAGAAACCTTTTTCTCATTTTTCAAGGAAAACAACTGGGCACCTACAGAACCATTTGAAGATGTTTTTTAAATTACAGTCATATTTTGCACAGTGAATAAAGCTGTCAATTCTTGACCTTACAGAGCAGACAGACAACTAACTAAGGCTTTTGCCTATAATGAATTGAAAAAGATGGATTTAAAACCAAACTTTTTTTAGGCATGCTTTAAAATTAACTGAACTATGGTTTAACTTGCATTATAAAATGTGAATCAAATTATTTTGTATGTTTCACAGCTTGTTTCAATACTCTTTCATCACAGTATGTTCAGATTGCTCTAATCAACATCATGAAAGCCAGACAATGTTCTTCCTTCCTGCCACATTCCTGCTCATGACTCAGCAATGGGGAGCACAGCAGAAGGAGAATTTAGGAGCATTGTGGTGGAGAATAAAACCTGGCTTCCAGTTTCCAAGTCACACAGAACATGAAGCACTGACAGATACAAAACCCCCAAACAAACCAGCTTTTAGGGCCTAGCCCCTCAATCTTTTCCACCCAAACAATCTCTTGTGCATGTGGGACATTGTTCAACTCCAAGTCAGTCCTGCTGTACAGGGATTTGTACTGACCAGAACAAGCCTTTGGTCATTCAAGTTCACATTTTCTTCACATGAAAATCACAGAGGCAGCTTTAAATGTCTGGGGGAATTGCAAGGGGTTGCTACAGCTAAAACATCACCCATCTGAGAAAGAAAAATCTCAAGATGCAAAGAGCAGACTTAATTTAGTTTGCAGTGGAGTTAAGACCTGTTCCTGCCACCCCAATCACATCCATATGAATAATAAATGCAAGCACAGACTGGGGCAGCTGAGACATGGTGGCCAGTGCCCAGCCCCCCCATACTCACACTAGAGACTCATTACCCCTTCCTCTCCTGAAGAAAGAGGATGGTGAGCTCACATTGCTCTTAATACAGACCAGGACCAAGGTGTATTTAATGGCTACCAACTCCTTTAAAGCAGTAGCAAATTGCTGATTTACAGAACCCTATGATCTGTTGTTGACCTTAGAAACCCACAAACAAGACAGGGACCATTGCGATTCCTGTGTCAGGTTTGCAATTACTCACATGAATATATTGATGGGGTACTCCAGCCAGTATTAGAATAAGAACAAAATTCTCAGTCGGTGCTTTTTCCCTGCCGGAAGTGAAATATATCTTTGTGATTGCAGACATAAGCACACTGGCTCAGACCTTCAACTGGCCTGATAAATGGTATGGTGGTTTTCCAAATCTACTGGGACAAGTCAGGTGACAAACGATTTCCATTAGCTTCAGCAGAATGGAAACAAAACAGATCAATACAAATGATTTGCAGCAAGTTCAGATCATAAATTTCGTTTTGCCCAGTTCCATCATTTTAAAATAGAAGCATTCTCCGCACACAATATGAAAAAAGGCAGTAGTGATCCAGAGACTTGATCATTCTAGTTACACCAAAATGCTCATGATTTCAGCTTGGAGTGTTTTTTAATCAAATGTTAATTTTACTCAGTGATACATAATGGTATTTTTTTTAATTATACAATAATTACAATTGTAATTACCATATTATTTTTGGAAATGGAATTGGATCCTTTTGTTATGTAAAGCCATAACAGTCCTAAATTCTACTTTTACTTCCTGTTAATTTTACTTTTCCACTTCTTTTTATCTATAACCATTTCTAAACCCTGTTTGTGAAGGATATTTTGGGAGTCACCAATTCTTGTATCTTTGAGATCAAACAACAGATTATGAGCCTGCACTGCAAAATACAGCTTGCACATAGCTCCTTGTTCTACATAGCTGGCCATACTAACTATTTAACAAACTAGAATCCCAAAATATACTCATCTTCTATATTGTAGAGGAGATACACTGATTTATGAATCCAATGTTATGAGTAAATCATCTGTACTAATGAAAAAGACACTCACAAACAACAAACATGCAGTGAGGCAGGAAAACCATTAATTCCTTCAGGGCAGCCCACTTTCAGAGTTATATAATAATAAAGTGCACCCCACTTTCAGAGTTATATAATACACTTCCACAAGAAGATGTTGTGGGGAAAGTTGGCTTGTAAATAGTTAATGTAGTGACTAACAAATACAGATGTTTGTTATATGAGGTCATATTGTCTTGATATTTTTATACAGTTATCAATATCGATGATGTCTCCTTAACTAGATCTAACACTATGGCTCATGTCATAGCTGGTTCCACAGGTTCATTCCTAGTCACAAAGGCAAACTTCTTAGTCACAAAGGGAAAACTAAGCAGTCTCTCTTTCAGATTCAGTGCATTGCCTTTACCTCTTTTATCACCAAGAGAAAAAAAATAGACGGAGAAAGTTGTCTTTTTTTCTATATTAATACATTAGTAGAATCTTTTCAAAACGATTCTCCTCTTGACGCAAGGGAAGGAGGTGGGTGCAATTTTCTCCTCAGGACTCCTACACAACACCCTGCAAGGGGGCACATCCCCACCTGTCTTGTCACAACATTTGTCCTTGTCTCTTGCCTCACTCCAGTCAGAAGGCACGCAAATAGGCCTCCGGGAGAAAACAAATCTTTCCCTGATATAAAGCATTCCTACCTTTTCATTTTTGTACTTGACAACATAAACCAAAGAATTGCTGAAAATCACAAGTGGATTCAGTCAAGTGGTGGGATCCATATCTAGAAACAAAGCTTAAGAAAACAGAACTGAATCAAAATGGTATCATGGGTTAGAAGATATATATAAAGCACTGTCATCCATCCATAAGTATTTATCAGGAGGAAAAAAGTTCAGCAAAATATGATTTTAGAATATTTAAATAAACTAGAGCAGTCCTAGCTGAAAGCTGTTTAATTATCTGGAAGCTAATTAGAATCAAGTAGCCTCCCTTTCAAAAGGTAGAATAAAAAGCTAAGAAAAAATATATTTTACTTAAGACAGAATTTCACCAGTATTGCACAATGCTCTGTGCTGTAAATTACTTCAAATACAAAGCACCATTAATCCATGAACACTAAGAAACGCAATTTCACAGATACAGTACCTGATGAACACCCACCTGCTGTTGCATTTTTAAACAGGATATGAGAAGCATTACCATGATTTTATTGAATGTGGAGAAAGCAGAATGGATTTGAACACAAATTTCTTGTGTCATTATGAGACTTACTATTGGACTTAAGATTTTACCTCCCTCTCTTCCCCCTTGCCCCCCAGGGTTTTTCAGCAAAGGTGGCTTTTTTTTGCATGCACAGCTTTTCCTATGTCTCAGCTGAACACAGAAGTGCAGGTTCTGTACCTCCATTTCAGAACAGGTCACATGAACCCCTCTGCTGTAGCCTGCTGAACACTGGAGCATGACTCTGGCTTTGTAACTCAGGTACTGCCTTGACAAACCCTGTGACAGCTCTGCTCTGCAGGACACTTTAAGGACATTTGCTGAGGAGTTTCCCTTAAGAGTCATCCTCTGGGCAATATCCCGTCCAATACCTGCTAAAAAAATCAAGCAATACAATGCAGACAGGTGGGTTTAATTTCACTATTTCAGTCTGTCATGAAGCACAAACTACACTGGAGGCTGGGGAGCATCTATGTGCTGTCTATCAGTGTTATTCTGGATCTCCCCACCCCCATTCACCCCTGGTGCTCTTCTTTGTTCAATCCAATTCAAGTAATTTTACTATTTTAAGTCAAAAGATCAGATTTTTAAAATTCCTAAATGGATCGGTATCACAGAAATTAACTTCCCCCCCAGCAGATATGTAGTGAAAAAGCAGTTAACCTAGTTCACAGTATATTTCATCAGTTGCTTTGACATCCAGGAAAAAGGTTTTTAAATCAGTTCAGCAAATGTCAGCTCACTGTAATGCACTACAACAAGAAGACTGAGTAAAATGCAGCCATCTTGAGAGGCAGTGCTCAGGAAAACAATAATGAATTGCAATGTGGATTCTTATGCCCATATAGAAATAAATGCAATGCCTATACCACTAATGCTGATACTTCATATTTGAACTGTGGTATTTTTCAGCTTTGCAGGTGTGTGGGGGACATATGACAAAACCACCAACAGGAGGACTGCAAGAGGCTATCTTTTCTAAAAGAGCTTTTCTAAAAGCTTCCATTAGGCTTCCAGCTTCTCAGGGGGAAAGAAAAGAAAAACAGAAAGAAGAGATGTGCCTCTAAAATGGTGAGCAAATGGTCACTTTAGGACTGCAGCTGTTTTGCTCTGCAGGAGGCACAGACAAGACACCAGAAAAATATTTGGCAAAGATGTTCAATATGTAGAGAAATACATAATGTGTGACCTATGGTGCTATGCTTTCCCCTTAAAAAAATCCCATTCCCAGATGGCCTGCAAGATATTAAACTATTGCTTATGTTTGCCGTTCCAGCTGGAGACTGTATATAAACAAAACTACTTCTGTAAGTCTCTTTGCAGTACAGTAGAATGTTTATTCTATTTATAAAAAAATCCCTTGAACAACATTCGATACAGATAAATACAAAATACATCAAATTTCAACACTAACTTATCATTTCACTGCAGTTATTAAAAAAAATAAAATAAAGCAAGGAAAACTTCCCTTGGTCCAGCCTACTAAAAAGAAAAACCTGGGATTCTAGCTCGGTGCTAACTACCCTCCAAGCTTTGGAAGACTTCTCCAAACACCAATCCATGAATGAAAGCAGAAACAAAGATCCACTGAACCCAGGAAACTTCTCAATTTGTAACAATTTAATGAATAACTTTACTAAATACACCACAAAACAGACAGCCTTTGGTACTCTAATTGTTTGCATAATCTTTAATTAAACAGTTGCACCTAAAACAAAAATGAGGTGGGAAAACCATACTCTGGAAGAAGAATTCCCTGAGTACAACAGATATTTGGAATTGTTGGGCTCCTAATTAAGTTACCATTAATGTACATAAGGTGAAAAAAGTGATGTCAGAAGACAATATTGAGAGTATAGACTAGATCTAGAGACAGCCAAGTATTTTAAAGGAAATAAAAACAGAAGAATGCTAAAAATAGCTAGGTTTTGAGATAGCGAAACCTAGACTCAGAGAGGAGGAGCAGCAATGAGCTCTCCCATCAGTGACAGAGGCAGCTGACCAGGCACTTGACAGCTCTCCACTCTGGGGACTGCAGGAGAGGAAAAACTGTTTAGACCATGCAACTTAAGAGAAATCATTCTCCAAGGCTTTGTTTAGGGGTGAGACTTGATTAAAAAAAGGAAGGCCCTTCCTCCCAAGTAGTATGGAAATCAGCCCTATTAAGCACAATGCCTCTTCTCTCTTCTAATCTGTGTTACGAAACTCAGCTGCATCCGCCGGGCCTTCCAGAAAGCTACATTAACATTTCTGTGTTGGGGTTTTTGGAGGTCTTTTCCTTTTTATGTAAACTTCCAATCCTGCTTTTACTTTCTGCCTTTCTGGATTCTGGTAATCCATCTGCTTGTTCTCTGTTGCTCTCCTTCATTTATCCTCAGAGCTCTCCAAATAAGAGACTACATCAAAGCACGGAATTTCACACACACAGTGCTTCTGTGCTCACTTGGTTGTTGACAGGACAGTCCAGAATCTGGAATTGTACATGGATGTTAGTAAGACATACATGTGCAAATGATGAGCAGGAAAAGCCACACAGTTGCTACACCAGCTATGGGACAGAACCCACTCTATCAGCCTGGGCTTAGGGGAACACACCGGGGCATTCCTCGACACAGGAGATACTGAGTGTTCTGCTAAGTTGCTCCTCTATTTGTTCCCATCCCTTTCTGCTACTTCCCTCTCCTCCCCTTTTTTTTGTTCCTGCACATTACTGTCTAACAGCCATTTTTAGAACTCACAGCTCATGCAACCCATAGTTTGTTTTAGCTTTACAGACGGGCACTTTTTGATTTTTTTTTTTTGTTTTGTTTTGTTTTTTGTTTGTTTTTTTTTTTTCCTGATGTTAGCCTCTTCCTGCTCATTTTACTTATGCTGTTCAACAAATTAGTATAACAAATCACTATAGGTATAGTAAATAGAAACCAAAGCTTAAGAAAATACTGGGATTATTCTACACATGTTCTTCTTAAAGCAGTAAATCAAATGAAGGCTTCCATGGACAGAAAAACCTCAACACCATGAACAGCATTTAGCAGAACAGGTAGCATCCACCCACCTTATTATTTCTGAGCAGAAGAGTGACTTTTAATTTATGTGTATAACAAGAATTAGCATACTGACACAGCCCATGCTTCCATTTGTCTAAATCCAATTCTACGATATATTTATTGGATGCAAGTGCCACTCCAGGCAACTGATTGTCTCCATTTTCCTTACACCTGTAATATGAAACTCTTTTGGCATTTGCTGCGCTGCTAAGATGATTGGGATCAAATATTCTAAAATCTAAGACTGATTTTGCAAGAGCACTTTTAGTCATTATTTAAAATGTTCTCATAACCTTATTGCACTCAACAATACATTCCAAATTCACTCTTTTATCTAGACTGCAGCATCTTTAGGCTCTGTGCCTGAATCCATACATCTGTCCTGACAGACAAGGTCTGAGCTGCAGGCTGCCCAAGGACTTCAAGAATCTGGGAAATACGTGGAGCTTCATGCTTTGGCATTCCTGGTAGCTCTAGTGCAAGACACCAAACTTCAGATGGACACTTAGAAAAACAACAACAAAAACAAACAAATAAAAACACTAAACCTGACAGCCATCAAACAGACCACCCAAAAAACCCAACCTCACAATTCACCACCTTACTTAAACATAAAAGCCTTTGAAAATCTTGTTAATTCGCTTATGTCAACCCCAAACTGCAGTTTCTCGATTTCAGGTTTCATTTACAGACAGAAGAAGTTCCAGTGCATGTTTTACCCCTTATTTCACTGCTGCAGCTTTTAATAATCCCTAGGAAGATTCCAGGATCCCTCAGGTACCATTTTCCACAGGTTAGTTGCTATTGCTCACTCACCTCCTGAGCCTCCAGTACCTGCCAGTCCTGACTTCAACACAGGATGTCTCAGCTGGCAGAGACCAAAAACCCTGACTCCATTCTCAGCTTCTTTAGGCAAAACCATTGCAAAGACCTTTTCAAGTTTAACAGGGATATGAGCCTTGCTCTGGAGTAAGGAGTTGCAGCAGGCACTTGCCAGCAGCTAAAAGGAAAGCATGACCACAGTCCCATCCCAGCAGAACCCAAAGTAACAGAGAAGAGATGAAAACAAACAAACAAACACCAAAAAAGCCCACATAGGTGGATGCAACAGTATGGTCAGAGAGAGAGAAAGCTAGATAAGTTTTCCCATGAATTCGTCTGGGAAGCTTTAGGGAGCTGGAGAGAAATAATAATAATAATAATAATCAAATATTAAACAATCCGCAGGGTTTTTTTAACAAGTTGTTTTTCTCAAAAAGTTGTTTACAGATGGGTGTCTGCTTAATTAGCCAATCATGTGAAATGTGTTGATTAAATGACCAATCAGGTCCACCTGTAGTGAACCAAGGTATAGAAAGGAGAGGACTGAATAAACAGGCTGCCCTTTGCCTTCTGATCTGACTCTGTGTCATTTCTGACTCAATGGTGACACACATAGAAAACCAACAGAGTAATAAAATACCAATAAACAACTTCAAAGCAAAAACCCCCATAATTTTATGCCATGCCTCAAGACAGTAACATCCCCACCAGAGCAGGCAACCCTCTCTTTCCCAAGCCCCAGTGGTGAAATTGCCATTAAAATGAGGGTACCAGAGCTGCAAGGGATTCAACTCCTGCCCTTCCCCCTGCACACACAGAGGCCATCCCCACAACCTTCCCCATCAGCTCTGCCTGTGAGCCCACAGGTCCTTCTGTAGCCCAAACAACTGAATTTCAGTCAGCATTCAAAACCCAGCCTGCTGTAATTTACTTATTTAGCTCTCAGTGACCTGAGCATTTCGCAGTTGCTTTCTCCTGCCTTTTTTCCCCTCTAGCTTTACTGAAAAAACACTTTTCAATTCAATTCTTTTAGCTTCATTTCTCTCTCCTAGGCAGCCACTACTTTTTTGATCATCTATCCTAAACTAAAACAAACCCCCCAAGTCAACCAAAAATTCCACCCAGCACAAAACCAGCTTTGCCTTTGTCTTCTCTAAACCAGGGATGTGCAACACTTGGATTAAACAAAAGCCTTTTGTTCTATTAACTATAAAAACATTTCAGTTGAAGACATCTCATGCTTCTGGAAGGAACCCATGTTAGTATAATTCTGCTCCAAATCAGTCCTGTTTCATTAACACAACAATTGGTTTTAAGGGGTAGAAACCAGCAGAATTAGTGGCTGATCATTTGCCAAAGTCAAAGCATCAAAGGTAATCATCCTACTGATCACCAAAAGACATGGAAAGTCAAGTAGCTCTATTGATCTGTGTGAGATCTTGCTGCCAGCAGAGTACTGCAACCACCCCACACAGAATTCTTAAACACATGGCATAGGTACACTTCAGCTGGTGTCAGCTGTGTCACCTACACCAGCCCAAGTCAGTCCCCAAAACACACACCAACATCCAGAAATAACAGCAGTTATGAAAGTCTGCTTTAATCTCTCAATGGATTTGGGATTTCTTTGTTAATAGTACTTGCAATTAGGATTAAGTACAGATTCTGCTTTGACAGCCTATCAAATGATAACCAGCATAAAGCACAACAATGAGAAGATGGAGAAGGGCATGGGTCAAACTGCTGCTGCATTAAATTGGCTGGGTTCCCATGCTGCACACACCCAGCATGAGCCACAACCTCTAATACCAGAGCTGCCAGCATTATTCCTAGCATAAAAAGCAGTCAGCCTGATCACTGAACACATATTGGTCATTTCAACAATATGAAGCAGCGAAGTTGGGCACTGAAGAATTCTAATCTGCAAAGCAGTATTAACTGAGCATAAATCTGCAATGAAGCCTTTGGCTGGGGATAAGGCTGCTGGAAAACACAGCCAACTCAACTGCACCAAGAGCGTCAGCAGCACACTCTCTTCCCCACAGAGAACACAAAGGCCTTTCCCTGGCAGAGACCTGCAGCTCCACTTCCTTGGCTCCTGCTGTCCCAGCAGATCCCACGGCCAGCCGGAGGCCAGAGCCTGTGTCGGTGTCGCTGCTGTGGCACGGGGAAGAGCCACTGCTGAGCGCTGACACCACTCGTGACAGAGGCGCTCTGCCGCGGGTGCCGTGCTCTGGCCGGGATGCCCGAGACGCAGTTCATACTTGCTGGCAATAAAGCTGTTTGAGCTGGATCATTTGCTTTCTGGCTGCTCCAATCCCTGTACACACAGTTCCATGAATACAGCAACACTCCTCAGTCAGCTTTCCCATCAGTGAGTCCAGCTGTGGAAATTGCACTGCCACCCAGAGATGCTATCAGGATATTATGGCCTTTCAAAGCACAGCTGACAAACACTTCTGCTCCATTCTCCTCTCATTGGCATCATGAATGAGGAATAAATTGGCATATGCCAGAGGACTGGTATGAAATTTAAAAACCAAAAAACCTCACCATTCCCTGTCCCCTAAAAAGCACACAAACAAAAACACGCACTAAGACATCGGTTACAAATAAGTCAGTAAAAACACTCACATGAAAGCAGGCAATGGAAATACACAACCACAACAACTTACTTGAGGTCAAAGTAAAACCCACCATTTTTGGTCACTCCAGAAGTCTCCATCTTGCCACAAACAAATATTTTAAATATAAATGCTTGTGGAAGGTTCCCAAAATTTAGCTCACGTTAATATGCCTTTTGTTTGATGTTTGCCCTGCTGAGAGACTAAAGTCTTCTGTTCTTAGAATAACTGTGATGTTATCTTTTTTTAATGCCTATTGAGAGTAAAGCAGCTAATACATGTAAACAGAACTAAATATATACTCATTCTTATTACAAATGGATTTGGAGTCTGAGTCCAAAGGAAAACAAACTATATTCCCTCAGCAAATAGATACTTGGTTAATTCCTAGCAAGAGCTAATCTCCACACCACCTCCCAGAGCTCTGTGGAAGAAACCATGTAAGGCCAAACAATGCAAAGTCAGTGGATTCCTTGCATTTCCCCCCATAAAAAGGGAGCATGAGATACCTACTGCATCATAGTATCCAATCTTCTTTAGAAAGTGACGATAAAAATACACAAATCTGCATCTGGGAGGAGTGGAGGGAATCATATTTGAACAGTTACGTTATTTTAGCAGGTAAGAAGTGTGAGAACCTTACTTGGCTTTTTTCACTGCCGATTCTTCAGCATCAAGACTGAAGTTCAGCCCTTGGTCTTGTGTCATTCTCAGCCACAGCCTGCAGCACAAAGAGACTTCTGACACAGAAAAGACACCTGAATCTCCCTACACTTGAACTTGCTTTTCTAAGACAAACATTGGCAATGTGTTGAAGCTCATCAAAATTTTCCAGAGATGTCAGATACAATTCCTGGAATTGGTTTTTAAAAGTCACAGATGTGCCCAACAGATCTCAGTTGCCTTGCTATTTCACATTAGATAAATATCAGTCAAAAATTTCTAGCACTTTAAACATACCAAATGTTTCTTACATTTGCACACTGATGTTTGCACATCTTTAGAAATATACAGCATTTTAAACAAACAAAAAACCAATATTAAAACAGAGCCAAGTGCTTTGAGGAAAAAAAAATATCTTTTCAACTTTCAACAAGGTCTACAGATGAGAAATGAGTCTTTTTAGATGCAGCTTCTTAGATAGCATTTTCATGTAATATTCTTAAAGTAGAAGCCAAGTTCTCTTTTTATTAGCAGAAGAAAAGTCAAAAGTAGAGTATGGTCTACTGAGATTCTCATTTTGGGCTCATATGAACAAACCAAGGCACGACCCCACTGGATCCTATTGTTTCTTCCTAAGACCACAGATGTATAATAAAATATTGAATGTGCTCATATTGACATTATTTTCTCATGTCAAGGAAAATACTTTTCTAATTTCACCCTGAGAAGCAGAAGGCAAGAACTATGGACAAATCAATGTTTATGTGATGATGTATTTAAAAACAATTTTTAAACCAGCATGTAGCTGTGATCCTCTGAGCAACTCTGCACTGCTGAGCCAGGCACTGCAGGCTGAAGGGGTGGCCTGCAGCCAGGGCCACATTCCACAGTACAGGGCCAGGCACTCACCCATTACTGACAGCATGGAAAAGCCATTGTTCTGCACCCTTTCCCAGAAAACCATCCTGTGGGTAGCAGCTGGACACCCTACTTATGAATTGATGCTCATTCCCATAGTAGCTCCCACTTCCTTAAGAGCAAAATCCTAGATTTTGTTGTGGAAGAGCTCTAGTCACTTCATTAATGCAGAAGCCCAAGCTGGACTACAAATCAGTTTAAGACTCCACACTATGAAACTTTTTTGTGAACTGCAGTTTCTGTGCAAAAGTCAGTTTGTGATGCAACTAAAATTGTAAAGAAATGTTTAGTGGCAAGTAAGGCAGTCCTTAGTCAGTAACATTTCTGATAGTGCCTCCATATATTATATACAAAGACCTCAAAACCAAACAAAAAACAGGAGGGGAAAGAAAAAGAAAAAAAAAAAAACCAAAAGAAGTGCCTGGAATTCCCCCTCCCAGAGCTCAAATGTTTTTTTTTTTAAGACTTGACATATTCCTATCTTCACTGTGAGTATCTGGTCTCCTTCAAGGTAAAAATCACTAACATTTTGAGAAATAAATGCTATACCCACCAATAATCATAATTAAAATAGAAAATTCATCATTCTAGTCAGTTAATAGTCACAGAACCAGAATCCAGTTCACAACATGCCTTCAAACCTCAGTCTGCAGAATGCAAAACCTAATATGTTTGAGGTGCAGTAGTTAAGTTCTTGTAGAATTGCTACAGATATTTGAAGGTTAAACCAAAAGAATTATAAATTATGGGATTTGACACATAACCACTAACTGATTGCTGCAGAATTTGATAAGGCTCTTATCTTTCTTATCTTTCAACCATGCTATGGGATGTGCAAATCACAAGCTGCTACCCTTTTAGCCTCCCCTTCTTCCAGGAGAAAGGCCAGAGTGCCCATGTTCAATATGGATGAGGGCACTTCATGATGTCATCCCCATTACAAATTCCAGCTGCAGCAGATTCAATATGCAGTATGTTAAAACTGAAGGTGTGGAGGTTTTTTGTTTGTTTGGTTTTTTTTTTCTTCCTTTAACAGGGTCCTATTGTGGACAAACTGCCCATTTCTTCTGGGGGCAGAAAGTAGAGAGCACCTCAGAGCAAACAGACTTCCTCCATTCCCAACACTCCCCCACAGCCTCTCCTCAAGCTCATAGGAGGACCACCCTAAGCCAGAAAGGCTGGTTCATATGATATTTAAAGTCCCTTCAATTCCCTTTCTGTCAAAAAATTCAAGTGTAAGCTGTCCCCTGCCCAGCACCCCCTCCCTCCCCACTGATGCCCCTTCATGCTCTGCTGGGCACAGCTCAGTGTCTGAGCCATGGGGCTGCACAGAGTCTCTTGGGCAGAGCTGCTCTGCACCGAAGGAGGGTCCCCACTCCAGTACAACTACTACCCCTCAACTGACTCCATAAGTTTGCAAGAAAGTACTGAATTTGTTTTAGTCCTGCCTAAAATAAGTTCCTCTTGTATATCATTAATGATATTTAGTACATTCACTGCTTTGTAACAGCATAATGGACTAGAAACCATTTTCCCAACTCTCAGTGCCCTGGTCTCCATCCGTTGCTAGTTGAACAATAAATCAAATATGTCTGGAATATTTCACATTCTCTGTGGTGAGATAAATGACTGAGCACACAGAGCAAGAGAGATGCAATTCTAACATGCTTAGTGCACTCTTTTCTAAGAGCCTATCTGCTATGATACACCCTACAGAAAACAGACCTGTATTAAAGGAGATTGATTAATTTCTATTGGAGCATCTTTACATTTCTGTTTAGTATTTTGTCTTGGTGGCAAACATAATTCAATCTGATACTCTAAACTCCCTCTAGTGACCTAAGAATATAAAACTATTTCCCTTTAGCTGTCTATGGAAATTTAATTTACCTCAGTAGCCACCTGTGCCCAAAATGTTAATATTCTCCAATATACAAATTCTTCTTTCCCTTCTCCACCTGTTTAGACAGGCCCTGCACAGGAAATGCTCCCATGCACCTCAGAGAGAATTATTCATGGCTACTTTCCAGTAATGGATACACCATGGCCTTCCCAATTAAACAGCAGACAGCAACTGTACCACAGTGTAGACAAGCAGCAAGTAAGTACAAATATTTACTTAATTGAAAAGCCTTTCTGTGTATCTATAAAATACACACACACAAGCTCCTAAATAGGTTTTCAGTGTTGTCCTTAAATGTTCCTTTTATTTGTGCTTTACATGACTAATAGTTTTTAACAATTAATATAAACCCCAGACACCCAGCAGGAGTGTTGCTACATTCCAGTTATTGAGATGATTCCATCTGTGATCCAATACAAACCTGCTGTAGTGCTGGGCCTCTCTTAATGTACCTGAAAGCTCTGCATTACAAAAGCACCTATCCCTTTGTTCTTCGTCTGAATTTCACCTTTCCTAACCTTTTTCAATTTAGTGCTTCCTTTGCTCTACCTTTGTTTCAAGGAGGTGAATATGACAAACCAAGCCAAAGAGCACAGGTCAGCTGACAGGGTGATCAAACGAGCACAGACCCCAGGTCACAATACAGGACACAAACTCCATATCAGTAATGAAACCATCACAGCCTCGTGCCAAACCTCCCGAGCCCTCTCCTGCCAGCTGCAGTAGCTCAAGAGCAGCAGCACCGTGACAGCGTTATATTGCTCTCCACTCTGCAGCCAGCCTGGTGTCTGCCAGCTTGTACATCTTTGTCCAATACGCCAGTGCATAGTAAAAATACGCATACTATTTGCTTAAATTCCACAGCTTATGCTAAACTTTGGGTTGCCAAAGCATCTGGAAGACAAGTAGTAATGTGAGTGGGACACAGGGGGAGGAAAAAAATTATTTTGTCCTCTTTCTAGTACAGATCTACCACTAATGCTGCTGAATATTTCCTCCCACAACTCAGCACCATCTCTCTTCTCCTCACCACCCTGCCACTGCCCCTACGTCTACTCTTATAAAAGTAGTTTATCATGGTTTGCTCTAAAGATTTTTCCCCATGAAAAATCTCAGTCTAATGGAACATTCCATCAAGAGGCCCACGGCACACAGCCAGGACTCTGAAAGCGGGTTTGGTGATAGATAAAGGTAATTATAGTGTAACATTGCCATACCACAATTTAAGGCTATGTCAGCACTTCCCCCACTTTAAGAGGCTTATAAGTCTGAAAGCCTCTGGCCTGAAACTTGATAAATATATCCAGTGAAAAATAATCTCAGTTGTAGAGTCAATGAGATGTCTTGAATTGAAAAGCAGTCATGCCAAAAGTAGTCTTGAAGTTGTAGCGGATGGAAGATATCAGTTGCAAAGAAATCTATAAATAAATCACTTCATGCATATTTTGAAGAACTGCCAGTGGACAAAGTTTTTAGAATACATACTATAAGTTTCTTGGTAAAATTATAACAAGAAAGAAAAGTATGCCTGAACACATGTTCCAGACCTCAGCAACTGCTGACCAAATCTTCTAGTAAACCAACAAGGTATGTTCTTTCTCCAGGGCAGCCTTCCTATTGCATACTACTCTGCTTCCCCCATCCAAGTGTTTTAGGGAACCCACTGGAACTGTACAATACACATTTTTGCATTAATACTCCATACACAAGCCCTGAGATCACAACTGCACTTTACGGACACCACTCAGGGCCTGGCCATACAGTTAGGTACAGGCCAGGTGAGCACAGCCAGCTGGCCATGTACACAGCACTAGCCCAAGCCAGCTCTGGTCCAGGAGTGCTGTAGACACATCAGCTGGTGATGCACCTGAGCCAGGGCTTCACTAGTGAACACCTCAGAGACAAGGGGAAAAAAAAATAAAATTAAAAAAAAAGGAAAAAAAGAGGAAATGAAACCAAGTGGCGGGGGGAGGGTGTCACGGTCCAGCTGCCATGACCTCAGGACAGGACCAGCCGGGGGGTGTGGCGAAATAAATAATAGGGATGGGTTTGACAAAGTAGCCCAGAATAAAACTTTAATAATGGAGCAACGAAAACACAAGCTGCACATAGTACAGGGTGTCCTCCGAAGACCCGACAGTGGGGCAAACTCAACAATATCTGGGGCTTCATCTGAGGGCAGGGAATCAATCATCAGGAGCTAAGAACATTGCCTTAAATATAACATGCTACAAACCAATCAAGAACAGGAATGACAAACATAACCTTATATGGAACAACATCATTAACATAACCATTCCCATTATCCCATTCTTCTCACCATAACTTAGTCAGACATTTTCATTCCTAACATCCCATTTCCCACAGCCTTAAGTTGAGGGCTTTGTTGTCAATGAAGGCCAGCTCACCACCCATCCCAGCCAGCTGAAGTCCCACAAGGGAGGAACTCCCAATCCACACACAGTAAAAGTAAGCCACAGCCTTCTGCAGTTGCCACAGTCTAAGGATAGTTCCGTTTGTGCCAATACAGTTTAATTACAAATTCAGAAATACTGAACTGGACTATCTGTAATTTGGCTGCAGACTCCCATAAACAGGCCCTAGTAGCTGAATTCAAGCATCCTGAACCAGCGCTGTGTCCAGGCTCCAGCTCATTTGGCAAAGCACCTTAGCCAGTGTAAAGATACTGATTTGCCCCAGCTTCCATCAAAGCATGGGGCCTGTGATGGCTGGCACAGATCAGGACATGGCTGCGGAATTGAAGTGGAACTTGAGCTGTAAAAGGACTCAACAGCGGCACCACAGACATTTTGGATTATGCTTGCACAGTTGTAACAATGAGCTGCACTATATTTCTGAAGTCCCTGAATTCATTTGTTTTACCATCAAGCCTCTATCAATTCCACAGCACCTTCTGGAGCAGGACAGAAAACTGGAGCCATGACAGGCCTGCCTTCCCCTCCCAGGCTGTAATTTCTACATTGTGTCTTTTACAATAGCAGCAAAAAATGTCACTATTTGTGTATTCAATGAAAATAAGAAAGAAATTTCATGTAGTCATAAATCATTGCCTATGGTTGCAATCTGTCCTCATTAGCTATGAAACAGAATCTCTCCATTTCACAGGTATCTCTCATACATTGGGAAAAATACCACTCAAGTCACTAAAGTTACACATTTTTTGATTTTTAAAAACTAAAGAAAACCAGTCTTCAGCATTTCTTCTGCAAAATCACCCCAAACAGCCGGAACAGTTCTACCTCACAACCAACCCCATAAAACAACACACCAAAAAAGACCCCATTCTGATAATCCCATTGCCACTTCAGAACCAGTCCTTGAAGGAGCAGAGATCTGCCTGTTATTTGTCAGACACCATAAAAATACAACCTGGCATCAGCTGCATTAATAAAAATTATGTCAGTGGGCAGAACTCCATCTTTGGTGGAAATCTGCAGGATACAGATAAAATTACTCTACATCATTCCTCTTAGAGTAAACTTTTGGGGAATGGTGGCCTTAGATTAGGCGTGGTTCCAGGTGTACAAGCAAAGGAAAGAATGAACACACCTCTTACCACTAGTCCATGGCTGATAAAAATCCAAGCCCAGTCAACACAGTGGTTGGGACCTTTGGCTGATCAAACTGATCCTGGAGAGGTTTTATGTGCTGCCAAGGGCCTCTCTGCCGTTCACACCCACATGAGGGAGCAGGGAGAATTGCTGCCTCAAGAGGCTTTAGGAGAAGGAGGGCAGTATGCACCTTAAATTGTACTGGACTTGAAACACAGAGATGGCAAAGGAGAAACCACAGAGGCAATGATCCCAGTAAGGCTTCTGGAGGAATGAGATACTTACCCAGCTCTGCAGATTTAGAGAGGATGGAACCAAAAGGACATGGGACTGTCACTAAGAACATTTCAGAAGAGCTTTTTGATATGGGTGGTTGGGCAATGAACCACAAACTCACTCTGGCCATTGCCATTTGCAATCACAGAGTAAGAAAAGGATGAAGTAAAAAGAGAGCAAACTGTTTCTTTGTAAGGAAATATGGACATAACTTTTTTCTTATCTCCACTTTCCATGGAGAGCCTATGAACAAGGTGATCTTATTAACTCCCTGTATATATGACAATTATATTGCACAGAAAGATGACACCAAGTACACATGTGTCAAGCAAGAGGAAAAAAATTGAGGTAAGTCTCACAGACTGGAAACAAGGACAATGTACAAAGATAAAGTAACAGTGGAAAAAAAGGAATATACTAACCAAGCTTATATATTAAACAAAAATGAGAGAAAGTTTATTTAAGTGGAATTTCATGACACTAGTAAGAATCAATTGAATTCTTCAATTCCCTTCTTTGCACTTTCTGTTTAAGATAGTCCACAAGTAGCCACAATGAGACTGGAGAATGTAAAAGGCACCTGTTGACAAAAGGTCTTTTATTTTACAGTTAAAAGAAGACAGCACTCAGTAGTTAAAGAAGGTCCAATTAAAATTCATAGAGCTATTGATCTTAGCCCTGCTCCAGTGAACCTTCTTTCTGCTTCTAGCTCATAAACAAGATCACATAGAAAAGAACTATTGATTTTTGTATGATATCTTTTGGAGAAAATTTCTTAAAATCTTAAAATTGCATCAAGTGTTCATAAAACAAATAGACTTAATGTGGTCACGTCTGGCAGATGGCACAACCCATCTGCCAATTATTTTACATGGGGGAGATAAACCAGACAGATGGGTTCTACTTAACATAAACTCAAGTTTTCCACCTGGAAACCAACATGCATCATCATTCTACATTCACATGTCTTGTACACGACAGAGCAATAACTTTGTATTCCATATAAGCACAGGTCCATCAAAACACCCCCAGCTGACACTTCTTGCAACCCTGAGGAGGCTGAACCTCTCTGAACACATCCAGGGCTGCAGAGAAATGCTCCCCAGACACTGGAGTGTCTGCCCCTGGGACACCTGCAAGGCTGCCAGGCTAGTGCCTCACCTTCTTGATCACCAATATCATCTTGCAAAATAAACTATAAAATTGGGCCCCAACTTGCAACACTTTTCGGCAGCAAATTATGAAATGATTGAGCTGAAGTTCAATGTTTGAGTGGGAAAAAGGCTATTAAAACACAAGCACCAGAGAAAACGGAAATGTCAGGGTGCCTCTGCTAAAGAGCTTATCAACAACTGACTGTGCCCAGAGAGTTCTGGATGAGGTCAAAGCCCAGCCCATTTCCCTGACATCATCTCCCAACAAGTTTCAGGTCACAGTGCCCACAGTGGTAATACCAGAAATTATATTTGTCAGCAATAGAAGAGGTAGGAATACTCTCCCCTCCCTCCTTAGCCCACCAGCCTTTTCTGTCAGGCTGGTCACAATGACACACTAACTTGCCATTCTTAAACTACACTGTTGTAGTGTCTACACCTAGAGGAGAGAAGCACACCTTTGTGGGATAAACACTATCCCACCGGGGATTATCATTTACTCACCTGGAAAAGGGCAGGAGCTGAGGTTGTTCAGATGGGAGGCACTAAATTGCTGCTTTTACTACTGCCCGCTCAGTCAAGAAACTCATTGCATAAACCAAGCAGCAAAAAATCAGTAATTGTGCAAAAACTTGGCTTTCTTATCTACTTATTTACAACCTGATGCAAAACTGATCATGCCTGGAGACAAGAGTTACTCTATACACAAGCATGCCAAAAAACAAAGATAATTGATAAACCTCAAATATTATATACCTTTCATTGGACTAAATTTTGAATAAAGAACAACACACTGCTAATATAAAGCCTAAGAGAGCAACAAAGACCATTCAGGGTATATAACTACTGTTCCTCTTGCAGGAATAAAAAATAGAAAAATAGTTCAAGGAGTCCTTTTATCTGTTAATAGTTTTGTTCTTGTAAAACAGGGGGAAAAAATCCACACAAACAATGGCAGAATACTTGGACAGAATTATTTTGTGATCTCCTGTTTTTCAGCAGAGACCACTTCAAAACATTAATTTGCTTCAGGGATTTGTTTAAAGCTGAGCAGGTTCTTACACAGTTTCTTTTCAAGACAGAGACGAGGTTGTGGACTGTTTCGATTCCCCTTTCCTAGCCATCTTGCTCCATACAGTATAAATAATTACAGAACTTGCCTATAAACAAATAAAAAAAAGACTCCTAAGCCTTTGCTTTCTGTTGTACTAGTGATTTCCCTAGAAGGCAGTATATAGCCTGATTTCTACCACCAAAATTCAATTAGAAGGGATGTCCTTATTGACAGGTTTTTATCTAGCCTTGAGCCAGCACCCTCCCAGGCACCCCATCCTTGCAGGTATCTTACTGCCAGGAAGTTCCCAACCTGTTACCTTGCATCTTGCCAAAATAGGACTTTTTAACTTTTTGTTTGAGCCAGTGCAGACAGAGGGAAGAACACATGGACCGTTCACTTTTCAGAATCCATTGTGGGCATTCTGTCCCCATCCAAACACTCTACCACCTTCAGGCTTCAGTTTTCAGAACCCATTTTGGGCATTCTCTCCCCATCCAAACCCTCTACCACCTTTAGGCTTCAGTTTTCAGAACCCATTTTGGGCATTCTCTCCCCATCCAAACACTCTACCACCTTCAGGCTTCAGTTTTCAGAACCCATTTTGGGCATTCTCTCCCCATCCAAACCCTCTACCACCTTTAGGCTTCAGTTTTCAGAACCCATTTTGGGCATTCTCTCCCCATCCAAACACTACCACCTTCAGGCTTCATCTCTCAACAGTTTTTCTCCACCACACTCATAAGTCATCTGCTCTAATGCTCTATTGATTGCTAGATGGGTAGTTTACTGCTTTTCAGGTAAAACTGTACCTAGCTGTACTTACTTCAGGAGTGTTTCCACTGCTAGTTCTAGGGAATCTTTTATGAGATATCCAAAGCTTTACTAAAATTACTGCCACTGAGTCTCCTGCCCTATTTTTCTCCTTAGCAGGAAGTCAAGTGTGTTTACCAAGGACAAATTGTGTCCTTGTCAGTGTGGGCTACTGATGTAGCTATAGGAGACTATAGCTAGCTCTTAGAAGTACAGCACCACACCAGGAGTGGGGATCAGCTGAGGTTTGGATTTGACCTGCAGCTGAACCTGAGGAGCAGCTTGTTCTACAGTGAAGAACGTCACAGGCATAGCAGGGATCAGGCAAAGGAGCAGGAGCGCTGGTCTTGAGGTTCCAACAGAGAAATATTTACTCCAACAAAGACCTCAGAAGAAAGTGCCCCAGGCATGCCTGTACAAGGGGTTTTATACAGATACAAATCAGGGGGTGGATACAAACAGCTAACCAATAGGGAACCCTCAGGGGAGGAGTGAGGGGATTACATCAAGTGTCTGGGGCCAGTTGGGTGGAGAGGATGGGTCACAGGGGCCAATGGTGCTTCCAGGAGTAGGGGAATTCCAAAGGGGTGTTGCAGACAGGGATTGGCTTGAGGTTTACATGGCAGAGAAGGTTCAGGAACACAAGGGGCTGGGTTGCCTTGACAGGCAGGGAAAGAGCTGGAACAAGGGGTGGGGAATGGCATGAGGGACAGCTTTGAGGGAGAGTAAAACCCAGGGGTAAACAGCTTGGGGAGAACATGGGGGTACAACAGAATGAACCAGTTAACAAGGAATCAATAAAATAAATTCAAACTGCAGCAGGCTACTACTTCCTTGTCTTATCAGTGCTGACAAGAAGATTAATTATTAAGTTCTTTTGATTATTTATACTCATAGTTAGATTTTGTGTAATATACTTGTACTTGATCCCTACATATCCCACTCAACCCAAGAGCAATAAGAAGATGTAATGCCTGTGCATTGACAGAACAGTTTATTGATCTCAGCTAAGATGGAAACTAGGAACCGTAAGTCTTACACCTTTAAAACTTTCTGATTATGGAAGTACTTAAGTTGAAATCAGAAGGGCAGCTCCTAGCACAGGAACAGCTTAGGACAGCTTGATTTCCTGCAAGAAAACAACCAAAAACCTATAAACCATTAAATCTTCAGGCCACAGTTCAGTTCAGCGTTAACCCTATTTATACTGCAAACCAGTGCCACCTGTCAGGACCCCACCTTGCAAACAGCATCAAGAATGACTATCCTTTCTCTTAACTACTCACAGCTGAGGTCATGATAGGGGAAAAAAGGAGGGCAAGTTGTGAGAGTATGGGAAAAGTGGAAAAACGATGTTTTATTGTCTGGTAAAGGCCTAACTACAGAAGGTCAGATGCAGCTAAGAGAGCAGAAAAGGTGTAACAGGCTCTATTAAATTCTGTCAGCTGAGAAGTACACACAGTTTACACAGACATCCTCCAATTTCACATTGCAACTTTTAGGCTCTATTTTGATTCATGGACTAATACTTTCTGTAGTCTGAAACTTTAAAGCATATTTAAATTTTTTTTTTAAAAATGCACTCAACCGCAAACTCTCCAACAGAACAATTATGTAACTCAATGGTTATTTCCTCGATGTAGTTTGTGCTTGTATCTCTTATCAATATATAAGTTAAAACTGTGTTTAATGAAACAAATGCAAGATTTATCGATTTTTTTCAGAGTAGAAAAAAGTAGTTTTACACAAATGAAAAAAAACCCAAAAATCTCAGCCCAGGAACCAGTAACAAATCCCTCAGATTTCCACTCTCACTGTGGAGAAGATGTGGACAAAACGCTGCATGGGTAGGAATCCTAAATTGCAGAAAAGGTGTGAAGAAGGACCACATGCTATGTGAAATCAACTGCTTTCCAACCTTGTCTTTTTCTTTCAGTAACTGAGGAATGTATTACAGCGTAGAGACTCTAAAACATTTGCCATTCCTTTATTCAAGGCATAATATAAGCAAAAATCCCCAACAATCCAAAGCAATGATCAAGGTGGCTTTGGAATGCCATTAACTCCTCCTGAATTCAAACATGGCCTCACTCATCCTGCTTTTGCTGGAGCCAGCAGGGTTTTATATGCCTGAAGAGCAGCTGTGATGACAGCAACATTGAAAACACACCTCAGGGCATCAGAGCCTACCTTTGTGGATGAAGATCATGGCTGCAGGTCCCATACCTGGCCTCTTTGGCAATGCTGGGGCATTTCCCAGTAGGAAGGTTTGCTCTGCAGATTATGTGCGAGTATGGATGGTCAACAAATTTTCTGTTGTCCTGTTTCTGTGTAACACTGGTTATAGCTCTTGTTACAGCTGCTGTGTGAGCCCCAGGACTGTAACACTGATATTCACAGACCAACTCACATTTACACAGTGCAACATTATTTAAGAACTTTGCCTTTTCTATGCCTGTTGTTCATAATCAGCCCTTACTTCCACATTTCAAGGTGCTCTCCCTCCCTCACAGTTTGTGCCCAAACAGCAAAGAATCATAGCACAGTCTGCAAGGATTCAGCTCCAGAGCCAATAAATGGTTTTTGGATTATTAAGGATATTAAGGATTTTTCTATCCTTAATATTTGTTTAACAAAACATTTCGTAGGGAATTCAGCACTTGATTCTCTCTTTCAAATACAGATTTCTCCAGCCATCCTCCTTAAAGCAGAGAAACCTGTTAAGCTCCTCTGAAAATACGAAAGTGAAGATTTCAGGAAGATAACGTAAATGGCTATAACATCATGATAGAATTAGTACCTGTTGCATTCAGAAATAAATTAGGTATTAAAAACTACACATGCAGGAAGATTCAGCAAAGACTGATAATATAATGTACAAGTCTTATTTTAAGAACCAGAACAACAGCATCATCCAGTATGAGCTGACACAGCTCAGCTGGCATCCAAACTACTCTTCATTTCAACTGAAATGCAGTGAAATGCAACAGCATGACACAAATGCAGAAAATAATAGTATTACCAATGCTCAGATATAGCCAAGGCTTGTCCTTTCTACTCTCTTAGATACAAATCTCACATTTTTTAGGCATTCTCTCAAGATAAGCATAAAAATGTATCACCTTCCTCATTCCAACTATGCAGCTTGAAAGAGAAAAAAATGAGGATGGCATGGAGTACAATGTGCATAAACTTCTTACACTTCACTGCGTGATCCAGATTTGTCAGATGTGAAAGACCACTGCCACCATCTGACGCCTTCTCTAGTCTTGTATCTTCCTTTCTTATCAAAAAGCAATTCACCCTGTATCAAATTCAATACAGAAAAGAGGGAAGTGAAAGAGAAGTGGTACTGAACAACAGCTCAGGAGGCTTAAAAAGCCCTTTCAGTGCAGCTGTTGCAAAAGGAGGCCAATATTTTGATGGAGCAAAACACAAATATCAGAGGTGGAGAAGGATTAAGAAAATAAAATAAACAAGCAAGGTATTGCCAAAGAAAAAAAGGCTAAGATTTAGAAAAAAACTAAGACCAGGATTCAAATCACATCCATAACCATCTAAGGAGTTATGAACTTTTAAAAATATTTTTCCAAGTATTGATCACAAAAAGGTTGGGAATCATCCAAACAAAGCATTAACTATTTTCATGAGCTTCATACATGAGGAAAAAAAAAATAAATCACAATTCAAAAGTTCTTATTTTTCTTCAGTTATTACTCAGAAAACAAAATCAGTTTCTGGTACTATACTCAATTTAAGAATTTTTCCTAAAAAACAGATAAGCATCTTGCTTTTAAAACTTTTATATGTATTTCAACTGATTTTACATTGTATTTAAGGATGTTTGGGAACTCTCTGGGGTAATCCCATCCATACCATTCTTGAGGTCAGGGAACATGACAGCATTCATTAATATTTCTTCCCTCCCTTCTTTGCGTGGATCCTTTAAGTGAGAGCTTCTTAATTTCTGTGCTTTGCGGGGGTCAGATGAGCCTTCTCCATCCCACTGGTGGCAAGAGCCATCACAGCCCTGCTCAGGGTGCAGAACCCACTGCTGAAATCCTTCCCCTGCCCATTTCTGGACACCAACACAGTGGAGCAGCCCCTGTGACCTACCTGTGCTCAAGAAGAAGAAGAACTTTGTGACACATGGGAAACTAAAGACCAAGGACATGAGTTAGGCAGCACCACAGCACTGAGCGTGTGCAGCCAAGGCAGGATGTGCAGTGCCCCAAAGCAAGGGAAGCACATGGGGACCACCAGGTCCTGGCCTCTGCTTGAGGCCAGGACCTGGTGCTCCACTCTGACACTCAATACTTCTTAATAAAGTGCTGGCCTGGCTTGTAGCATGCTGGTGTAACAAAAGGCACATGGTGATGCTGTCGGGGACAGCGGTGCGCAGAGAGCATCATGTGCCCAGGAGCATCTCTGCAGAGCCCCAGCTCCACTCAGGCACAGCACACACAGCCTCACCAGCCCCCATGCACAGCCACAACAGGGCACTTCAGGCTGCTTTAAGCCTGCTCCTAACCTGGACACACTGCTTGGAAACATGCAGAGATGTCCCAGTTCCCTCTTACACAGATCCTGCATTTCCATCTCCAACGTGCCTTTCCCTCTCCTGCCTTTTGTGGCTCACCCTGCCAAAACAGTTGTAAAGGGTACAGCAAGTACTGGGGGTTTTGCTCAGCTAACGACAGAAATACACTCTAATTTTTTTGCAAGTGGGAAATGGAAGCTGTAAATATGAATATTAGACATGGATAAAGTTAGCAGGCAAGGTAAAACTGAGAATAGCATATACACAGCTGATTTTATTCAACTCTGGTTAATCAAAATCCCGGCACCTTTACATTCACAGCACAGACACATTCACTTTTCCATCTTCCTTGAAGTGATAACTGCACAAGCTGCAAGCTTGAGAGCCCCCAGCAGGACACACAACTTGTGCTACAGCAAAAGTCCTTGCAGCTTGTAGAGATGATGCACCCCCTGCCCAATTAACCAGCAGTTCATTTGCAAAGCCATCAATCGACAGGACCTCCTTATGGTTGTGGGTTTTGTCATCCTGACTCTACTCTTCAGATTCCCCCCCGGAGGCAGCCTGCAACATTCTGTCACAAAGCTATAATGATGAATTATTGGGTGGATGTTGCCAATACAGCTTTGCATTAATTATTCATAATCATGGTAAAATATTTCCCATATTCATAACTTAGTAAATTAATAATTTAGGTGTATGTTAATTTGAAGATGATGATTCATACAGCAGCCCACATGATGTAGCATTTAATCACTCCTTGAAAGTTAAGGCACCTGTCCCATGAAGTTTACAAGAGCGATATCTAAACTACAACAAGTTTATAGCTAAGTAACATAATAAATCTATATTCATATCAGAACAGCTGGATCCATCTTTGTCATCTCTGCCCAGCAGCATCATTTAATTACTTTCCCAGTTCACTTCTCATTGGGCCAGCTTCATTGAAAGCGTGGTTTAGGTAAGCAGCTTTTTTAAAACATTAACTTCTAAAAAGCCTGAAGTTAGATAATGGTAAATGGAGATTCACATATGTGGTGGGTTCAGCGCTGGCTGAATGTCTATGTTAGAATTATTTATTCTAATAATAGAATATTAGAATGTCTAATAACTTTTAGACATTAGACATAATTAGAATTCTAATAATAGAATTATTAAAATGTCTAATTTAGAATTATTTATTCATTTTCTTGCTGTGAGATAGAATTAGGAGGAAGGCAAAGCAGGCTTAAAACTTTGAAAGTGTCTTTAAAAGAAAGGTTCATTAACAGCAACTAAAAGAAAGAATAATAAGAATCAGTGTAAAACCTTTAGAACACTTCTGCTCCCCCTACAACTTTTTCTTTCCCACTTACAACATACAGAAACAATTCAGTCAGTTTATAATTTCTAGAACAGTCTTTCTTCCATTCACTTAGGGGAAGGAGTCCCTCTTGTCAATTTATGGAGACTTCTCCACAAGAAAACTTCTCTCATGGCTTTCAATTTTCACAAATAGCAGCTGCCTGGAAAATCTGCAGTTGTGAAGTCTCTCCCATTTTTCACAGCTCTTCCCATAGTTGCGTTTATGGGCCATGTCACCTTATGGGGTACTATTTTAAAGATTAACTGTTTAAGAGTAAAGGTTCTCTTTATCTATCTTTGAAATAATCTTCATTTCTGGGAACAGAGGTCTTCTTCTCTCCCTGGGGGCACAGGGTCTTCATCACTCTTCTCTCTCTCTGTTCAGACTTCTCATAGGATCACAGCTACCTTGACATCCACTTGCTTTAGCTTTGCTTATATCTACAATTTGAATTATTCATCTCCCCATACTTTTCAATGTGTTACAGGGAAAAAAGAATCTGCTGTATCAATGATATTCTTCTCCACAGCTTTACAAGAGGATTTTCAATCTAAAACTAAAAGCATCTTCTCATCCCTCCTGTCTGGGACTTAATCTTCACTGACTTTAGTGTTTTCCTGTTGTTTCTCTGCGTGTCCTCACTCTGTCCTTTTCTCTCCCTCAAGGGAGGATTGGAGGTCTACAAGCCTTATTTGGGCACTGAAAGGGTTGAGATCTCACCGGGCCCTGCAGACGTGATCCCTGCAGGGACTGATCCCTGCCGGGCGGTGGCCAGAGCGCTCGTGCTGATGGATCTCCAGGCCGCGCCGGGGCCGTGTCAGAATCTCAGGGGCCGGGCTGGAACGGGGCAGCCGCTCTGGCCGCGTTTGCCAGCCCCTGCTGCGTTCAGTCCCAGCCAGGGGCTGCTTTCTGCGCGGGCTGCAGAGCCGCCCTGGTTTGTGCGGTGCCGAGCTGTGGGGAGGGACGGGATCTCGGCGGCCAGGCTTGGACTGAGCGGCCGATGGGCTCCCCTGCCCTGCCCTGCAGCTGCTGGGGCCCGGCCTGGCCCTGCCTTGGCTGGAGGCCCCACAGCCGCCTCTCCCCTCCCCTGCCCTGCAGCTGCTGGGGCCCGGCCCGGCCCTGCCTTGGCTGGAGGCCCCACAGCCGCCCCTCCCCTGCCCTGCCCTGCCCTGCAGCTGCTGGGGCCCGGCCCTGCCTTGGCTGGAGGCCCCACAGCCGCCCCTCCCCTGCCCTGCCCTGCCCTGCAGCTGCTGGGGTCTGGCCCTGCCTTGGCTGGAGGCCCCACAGCCGCCCCTGCCCTGCCCTGCCCTGCAGTTGCTGGGGCCCGGCCCGGCCGGGATGGGGCTCCCTGGGAAGGAGCCCGGCCCCATGGCAGGGGCCGCCCAGCCCAGCGGAGATGGGGGCTGGGCTGGCCTTGTTACCTGTTTGCCAGCCCAGAAGGGAAAGACAGAATTCCTGGGGTCTGTTCATTTTTACATGTGTGGTCACAGAGGTGTGTCAGCTTTCTTAGTGGTTTAACAGATTGTCATGTCTCAAAACTAATTACTGATTGGTTTTTTGTCAGACACAGAGGAATCTGCTAGCGGCTTCTCTTAGAACATCACTTTCGTGATATCATACATGCTGTAATTGATATGCCACAGTAACAAAGCAATATTCATTATTATGCAGATTGGAAAGGTAGAAATAAGCAGTATTTATTTAGATCACCTGTTAGTAGGTCTCAAAAACACCTGGTGAAAATCTAAACTACTGCTGAGGTAAATGGAAACAGTCTACCAAAGTAAGATCTGAAGCTCAAAGCAGTAACCTGTTTATACTTTCCCTCCCACTGCCATGTAAAGGTTTTGTTATATATCAGCTCCTAGGAAAGTCTGCTCTGTGAGACAGCAAATTTTGCTCTTTGTGCAAAAGGCAAATAATTCCAAGACTTTACTATGCAAGATGTATTTCATAAAAATGTGATTTTCCTTTCCCCAAAACTAGAAAATACAGTCTTTCTTTTAATACATGTCATTCAGGTTTTTGCTATTTCAGAGGCAGGGTTAGCCAAGTCCTAGGTCCATAACACTATGGACCTACTCCATGGTTTCCATATTGTAATGTGACTCGTGGCGGGAGTGGGCAGGAGACAAAGCCCATTCACCCCAGTGTTCTGTGGGAACAGAGAGAATTTCCCAAGGTCTTCCTTATATAGAGCATTTGAAAAACCTGGTCTGGATACTTTCATTGGATACAGTCTGGATACATTCATCTCTATGCCCTTTCCAGGTTCTGGCCAGTGAAATGCCTGCAGCCTTGGGAGAGATGGGGCTGGGCTAGGCCCCTGTCAGTCAGCCCAGGGGCTGGTTATTTTGCCTAGCACAAACCAGCTAGTATATGGCAGCACATGATAATATAAGAAGCAAGTTTTTTTACAGTCTGAAAAACCATTCACATGAACAACTTTCCTAAGGAGGTGGCAGAGACACCACCACTGGCAGTTTTTAAGATGTGACTGGACAAAGGGCTAGATAGTCTCACCTATGCTCCATTTCCCACAAAAGCTGGGGCAGATGATCTCCAAGGTTCCTTCAAATTTGGGCTTCTCTATGATGATTCTGTGACTTCTGGCCCAGTGCCCATAGCACAACCCAAGAGCCAAAAACTATTCTTTTTTATAAAGAAGGGCTTATCACTAGCATACTTTCTCTGCTGTTTTGCTAAATCTTTCATGCAGGAGGTCTGGCACATTATTCCTTGTTCATAGACATAAGGAGGGGAGCAGATAATTACTGGGGGCTCCACAGATCTCTCTTGCATCTGAGAGCTGATGTCTTCTCCAAACTTTCCTGTTTTGTTTTATATTTGCAAACCTATGCATACATAGTTCTTCCAAGATCATATTTCATGTATCTCTCACCACTTTTCTCTTTCCTTCAGGCTACTTTTGCCTGGCTTGTAAGCTGTTGTTAGACCAGAGCCTGAACTGCAGGCTCCATCTGGCAGCATGACAAGCAGAGTGGGCAGATGACTCCCCCTTTCCTGCAGAAATATAAATCTCCCTCAGACATCTTAGCAATGTTAATACTTCACAAAAGCTTGACCTTGCTGGCACGGGGATTCAGATGAACAGAGCATAGGAACTCCCAGCATTCTCTTTTGATGGGGTATTCTGTATCCTCTGTCTGTGCAGATGCTGTTCTTACACTTCTCTCTGTCCAAATGCTCAATCTACTGTGCCAGTACAATTGGATGCTTTGGCAGGGAGATGTTAGAATTCTATTCCTTCCAAGTTTTGTATTGTGCCAATTTGTTAAGTGTACTCTCCATCCCTTCCTTCAATTCATTCACAAGTAAAAGCCGTACTTGAGTGGTACCAGGTCCAGGCCAGCCTGCTGAGGAACACCCCTCCTCTTTCACAGCTGCCACTTACAACTATTCCCCAAATGCAGTTTTCAGCCACTCACACACCACCAGTAGCTGTTCTCACTGACAAAGTCCCTCACAAACCCCGAACTACAGCAGGCAGTCTCCCATTTGTCATTCTGTAGCAGCCAGAGCTGCCTCCATCACAGCTGGCTCCAGCCCATGGCAGTGCAGTTCACCTGTGCAAGGGGAAGGGCTGGAGGAAGTGCAGCAGCCTGGTAAGAGCACACACTGACTCCACCAGGCAGAACACTTTTACAGCTGCAGTAATTGATTACCTTTGCAACAATCACACTCTGCCAGCTTCATTTTTCAGGAAAAAAACATCAGATTGGAACAGATGGGGGCAGATAAAAACAGATTGCACAGAACAGGCACAGTCTAATGGTGGATTGGGAATACTGAGCAAATATAAGAAGCCCATGTGCTTTGTGTCTGAATTGGAAACAGAGCTTTTTCATTGCAGCTTTCAAATGCTGGTGTAAATGCTCTTCTATCTGTTCTGACAGCTAATGGCAAACGATCACATTTGCAATAGCTTTACTTGGGGCTCAATGCTGCAGTTATGACCAGGATCACAGATCTGCATAAAGATGGGCACAGACTTCTCTTGCTCAGAGAAAGCAAGGAGATGCAAGCATAGAGGGTGTCCGCAAGCCACAGCTGCTCCATCAAACCATCCCTCACCTGGTCACCTGTATCCACAAAGTCAATTGTGCTCAGCAATGCCGTTCTATCCACAACCATCTTTTGATGAACATAGAATCAGTCTTCCACTTGGGAGATGATACAGAAAACAGTTCTGGTAAAGAAAAAGTGAACTTCTTAAATGAAGTTTTCTACATCAATGAAAATATTTTCTGGCACAGTGAGGCAAAACAGGAATCCAGATAAAACCGTAAGTAGTCTGTCCATTCCGAATCAGTTAATTTCTGTTCTTTCCTCTGCATGATTGTTAAATGCCGGCTCTACCCCCTTTGCCTTGTATTTCTAAGATGCAAGGAAAATTTCAATCTTAAATCTTCATTCTTGGTTTAATTATATTGGTGGAGTATTGCAGTGAAACGAGCATCCATCAAATTGTCCTCTATTTTCACTCTGAGTGATCCTGCTTAGGGTTGGTGCAGGGAGGGTTACACTCACAACACTGACCTTTTTTTTTTTTTTTTTTCAATCCTTTCTTTACATGGCAGGCTAAACATAGTGTTTTCACCCAATTTCTATACAGCTAAAAAAAATTAATAGCTCTTTGCCAAAAATTGTATCTATAGCGTTTGGACCCACCTTTTTCAAAAATGATTGCACCAAGGACCTGGAATTTCATCACCAGATATACCAAAAGCAATTAAAAACTTCCAGGATTCCATGTGGGGGAAAAAAATTACAACAGCAGGCTATCACTGAATGCTCCAAGCAGAATTAACACTTGTTTCTCTTTGTGAATAATGCATAGTGTTGCTGATGGTGGAGACAGGAATGCCACGCACACACACCGAGGGTCACACGGCAACAGCCAGCGTTTATTGAAGGGCAGCCCCTTTTATAGGGGCTTTAAATTTCCTGCTCATACAGAGTTGATTGGACAAAGGTTTCGACTCCACCCAGCTCCCTGGCCAATTATGTGGGTGCATCCTTGTCCTGAAGGAATTGGCTGGGGTCCACTTGTCTGAGCTTGAATTCAGCCAATCACTTTCATACTCGGGGACTTGTTTACTTCAATGAGCTAACGAGCTAACTGGTTGAGTAAGTGTCTGTATCCTGGTTCGGGGCAAATTTGGGAGGTAACCCCAAAGGGGCTTCTCTACAAAAGCAGATTCAATTGGCCCCTCCCCCCCAACCAGTTCGGGAGAAAAGGTGTAAAGGCCGAATTGTTTGTGCAGCTATAGACCAGCTATAGCTGTCATGGCATAGCTGTAATAACAGCTTTGCTTTCAAGCAATCACTATGCCACGTAGCCAGGAGATAGAGCCAGAAAGCAAAGCACACTTCAACAGTTGTGTTCTCCTCATGCTCTTCCCAACAGGACTGAGGAAAACACAGACCTAGGTGGAAGGACAGCCTCCCCTCAGTCTTTCTGACAGGTTTTCTAGACAGCTTTCTTCAGGCCAGTGCACAAAAATTCCACAAGTAGTACTTCATGATGAAAAAGAAGCTTACACTTCCTTTTACACTTCCTTGGTAATTTATTTTTATTGTCCTACTGACTGTGTTTTTGGTGCTTTTCCTTGCATTATAAGTGCCTCTGCCAAGCATACAATACAGCTTGCTAATGAAAGCTTGAGGATAACACAAGTTCTGCTAAACTGGTTTTCCTCACACTGTTGCTGCTTCTATTCCAGCTTCTTAGTCAGTGTTTCCAGTCACCACAATCACCTAGTAGGAACACAGAAGAATATTCAATGCCATTTGGGAAGGGTGACCCTCACAGAAGGCCCGATGACAATCCTTGGTGTACTTCCACTTTAACTATTTATTTGGGCCTACTCAATTTAAACAAGTCTGCCAGGCTAGTAAGCCAGGACACTACCAGTGCTGCGACCCACTGTGTCCTTACCACAAGCATTGAAAATAGCCATGGTATGGTAAAGGTAACAATTGCTTACAAATCCACCTGCCCAAAACCTGCAGATGCTGCCACCTTTCAGAGGCTGCAGGGACAGAGACCTCCCAGGCTCAGGACAGTGCAGGCAAGCTGAAGCACCACCTTCCCTTGTATCACAGGGGCAGAATATAGCCTAGGATGCATCTCTGCTCTGGGAAAGTGTCTTCAGAGGGCTTCCAACACCAGAAAACCACTGGCATTTCTTCCAGGATCACTCACCTCAAAACTGCCCCAGAACGCCCTGTTCCAGCAGGGCCTGGAGAAGCAGCTGCACGTGCATCCCCCAGGCACAGTGTGGATGGGGCCAGACCACCCCTGCTCCCTGGGCACAGGAGCCAGGCACTGTTGCTGCTACAGCACTGCTGCAGAGATTGTGCTCATGTAGCACAACTGTGAGCTGTGCACAAGCACTGCCTGTCTCTCAGCTACTTTTCTCTTTGAAGAAGAGAATTTTCATATAAAAAGGTAAAAGAAAATCCTAAAAATTTGTTTTGCTTCCAGGGCACACTATTAAAAAAAAAAAAAAAAAAGTACAGCAATACCTCAGACCAAACGTTTAAATCCCAAACATCTTCAAAGAGCAAGGCTAACAGCACTTCTTTCATTCTTTTTCATTTAAATTGAACTAAATGGTTTGCTGCATACATGCTGTTCACTTCAAAAGACCATTCTTAATCCCTTAATAAATAGCAGCCTAGAAGGAATCACACAAAAGTTTTTAACGCATTAGCCAAAACAGCAGCCAGCAGATGGACAGGACTGAATTAACTGTATGAATTCTTCTCACAGGTATCTTTGCAAAGTGGAAAATTACAAGTAGGAAAGTACTATTCGAAGGCAGAAAGTTTTTTAGGGTTTTTTGTTTTCAATTAATGAAATAGGTTTCATTGCACTGCAGGTTAGGTGATCTAAAACACAAATCTATTTTTAAAAACACAGCACAGCAATACAAATCAAACTGTATTTGTACCTAGCAATTATATCCAAAGAGTAATGATGACGTGAAAGTGGTAATGAAAAGAAAATAAAAAGCCCCAATCTTGTCACATAATTGCTCCCTGGTTTCAGTGACTACTTCTGGCAGATTTGAACTAGACTACTTTTTAACAATAATCTCAAGAAAAAAATATCTGTATGAAGACTAGCTTAGCAGGTTCATAATCTGATAATTAAATAGAAAAAAAGTGAATTAATACTTTTTTCTATTTAATTTAACAATTAAATAGAAAAAAATTTTCACTTTTGGTAAAACTCTTCCTGATTCATCCTTGGCTCTGAGAACTTTTGGCACTGCCTTGTCTCCAATCACCCATGCGATAGCTGAAATCTAAGTTTAAAAGGAAGGTTCCTTTCAATAAGAAAGAATGAAGATTTCTTTTCAGGAAAACTTTATACTTCTCTACACCTTAGCATGTTTATTTACAAGCAACTCATTGGCTTTCAGCACAGAACAACATCTATCCTAATCACCCACTTCAAGAAAGACCTGGCAATCAATTGACAGCTATCAAACCCCATCCACACTCTGCAGAGTAATTGGACCAGTTTTGGAAGGACTCCTTTCAACCCTTTTTGGAGGTACCAGCTCTTGAGGGATCACCACTGAGTCTTTATTCTGATAAAAAGACATTTGACCTGTGATACCTCATCCTCTGAATTTTAAGAGCTGTGGTGACCTTCAGTGATTTTGGTATTTATCACAAAACCAAACAAAATTCCATGAGCCTTTTTTGTTATGGAAGTAGCATGCACCTGCAATACCTAATCTTACATGTCACATTCCAATTTAAGGCCAAAAAGAAGTCACTCTAGCTGGGTACATAATCCAATGAGCACCACTGTGCATACTCAAAAGGCTGCATACATCAGTTCACCTCTCACTTTTGGTCAAAAAATAAGAAAAAAAGAAAAAAAAAAAAAAAGAAGCTTGTGAATTCAAAGGGCACATGCTCAAGTGCCCACACATGAGCATGTCAGCACTCAGCTCAGCCTCCTCCTGAGTACTTTGTACAGATCCAGCCTCTCTGAGAATAAGCATACTGTGGATTTTAGAAAGCAGAAAGGTAGAGTGGATGATCAGAGCTCCTTCTGTGGAAGGAACAATTAGGCAGCTTAAGGCTCTCCCTCCCAAGGCTCGACTAAGCGACAATGTAACAAGGTTCTGCCAACTCAGCAGTGAGATGGAAAGGTAAATAAGAAATGACCATTAACCATCTCACATTAGCAATAAGAAACAGGGGAGATCAAATGAAGTTATCTGCAATTGAGCCAAACCAAAGAAATATAAAGATTTCACAAAACTGACTAGACTGGGGAGCTCATTGCCCTGGTGGCTGCAATGAGAACATTTAACAGGGGTCAGTAAGCAATCAGTTACATGAATAGGTTATTTAAAACTTCATTTGGCCCTGTGTGGAAAGGTGCCATCACCTCTCCCTGAAGCTATCTCTGCACCATTTCAGGAGACAGAGTTTTCTGAAGCATCATTCCTATTCATTTTCTCTGCTTCCTCAGGCACCTGCTACCAGCCACTGCCAGACAGAGCCACCCTTATGCCTTGGGACATGTGTTAAAATACCTTAAAATATAATGTAATCAAACCTGAAGTGAGTGCTGATGCAATAGTCCTAATGCCCAGGAGCCTTGTGATCCACACACAAGACAGATTCCTGGTTTTTGTTAGGGTGTTCCCTTTTCACAACAAAATTAGGGTTAGACTTCTTTCTTCCCACAGTACCAAGACCTCCCTTATCCTTAAAGCCTTGATTTTCATTTGCAGCAGTTTGTGTTACAGCCCAAGGTCTGAGGAACAGGGTATGTCTTTCCCAAGGAAAGGGTCACAAACGAGCTGGGATGGCACCTGTCCCACACCACCCTGGGCTAGCAGGGGAAACCACAACCATGCCACAAACAGCGTCAAGTGACTCAGCCAATTCCACAGCAGAGATGCCAAGAAAGTCCAGCTGCCAGGCTTGGCACAGAGGCAGGACAAGGAGTACTCCTACCCTGCATGGGGGTCAACACTACTTGAGTGCTGCAGACACTGCTAAATAAAATGCGTCTTGACACCAAAAATCCTTCCTTTACATCCCTGTGAAAAGATTGCACCAAAGTTATATCCTATTTCACTTGGAAAAAAGCAGCAACTTTTGTCTTAATCCTTAAGGACTTTCACTTTAGAAGGGGAACAAGGAACCGTCCCCTTCTAGTTTGGTGTATTAATTGATTTGATTAACTGAGTTGGGTTTTTCCTTTTCCTTGGAGCAGACATACAATGCCTGTCACATCACTGTGGTGAGCACCCCTGTCCCCTCAGGTGAAGCCTTCATTAGGCTCTGCTTCCCTCCTGCTTGGCCTCAGGACCTCTCTGGTGCACAGCTGTCACCTCTGTAATGTTGCCACGCTCAGTCAGTCCCAGGCCAGGCCTGACAGAGCCACCTGAAATTCCTCCCTGCACTGGGGCTGGAGCTGCTGGAGCCCCTCTGCACTCTGCATGACAGGACCAGGCTGCTTCAGGCAGGGGACTCCATCTGAGAGATTTCCTTTTCCACAGAATAATAAAAACGTTAATCTAGCCAAAATCTTAAAATACATACAAAAGCTGTTTGATTGTCACTTCTTGTGTCTATTTCTCCTCCAACCCAATAAACAAAGGACTTGCCCTCTTTTCTTTGCAATCATTATTTGAACTGCATAGTTTCAATATAGCTTGAATATAATTTAAATTTTGCTTAGCTGATTTTCATTCTATTATTTCTTGTTCTCTCAGCAAGTATATATTTGATCTTGAGAGTAAAATTGTTATAATTAAATCTGTGTTTTTAAAGATAATATGAATTAGTGGGTAAAGCTGAAGTAATATGTAACAGCTTGCATGGCATTGTATAGATAGAATAATAACTCACTTGTCTGAGCAGCACACCAGGACAAATTAGTTGTTACCCAAAGAAGTTTTGTTATTCAGATTTTAGAACCCATTGAAATACTACATGATGCTTAAATATATTACAAAAGTCTCTCCAGAAATACAAGTCTATAATAAAGATGCAATTGGAAATGTCAGCCTTTCAACTCAGACTGAAGTTTTGAACACTCACCTCCCAGCCTAAATCCCCAAGATGACAGCCAAGGTGCTGCCTAAGGCAGAGACAGTCCTTTAGCCTCTTTTTACTTCACTGTGACACACAAGTTGAATAAACAGAAAAGATGGGTTCGAGGGAGGAAGAATGAAATCTCAATTGAATTACTACAACCCAAAATTTCCTGTGCTTTGTGTTTAGGACATCAGGTCTTAACAGCTTAAGTTTGGCCTGGAACTGAAAAGGCCATTTTTTACTTCAAAACCTGCACCTATTTATTTAAGTACAATTATGTGAACATCTTTGCAGCAAAAGACTAACAAAGGCATAGTAGATTCATTTGCCCTCTTTAATACAAATGATATTTACTTTTTTAGTTCCTTTCCATATTCTTGACAAGCCAGTGAGAAAGAGGCAAGTGCATGGGAGGCCTGCACTACTATGTCAGGCAATTGAGCTTCTGAAATGCATAATCCTGGTACTTGCACATGTTTTTCTTTATAGAGCACATGTGAATTCCATGTGATTTTTATATTTCACAAGTTAAATTATGCCCCTAATTGGTATGTCATAATAAAATGCCTGAACGAGCCAGTCTGCTCTGATATGCTGGAAATTTTAGATTCAAATTAAGTAAGGGATCTATTTCAATTTCAAAAGTGTTTTTGAACTTTAACAAGTGAAATACAGATACTGTTTCCAAAAAGGGACACAAAAGATGAGAATGCAAACTGTTTGGTCAGGCAGTTGATGCTTAGACAGCAGAAGTGTTACACATATGAAAATGTTTTTCACTGTGTTACTGTCCTCTTGATTTAAGAGAACAGTAGGGTGGTCGTTTTAACAACTCTTTATATGAGCACATACAGATGCATGGAGTTTAATTTTCTGCTACTTATTTTATAACCTAGAAATGCATTCTTCCAAAAAAAAAAAAAAAAAAAAAAAAAAAAAAACCAAGAAAAACTTATAAGTAGTGAAATAAAGATCATAAGATAGTTTTGTTACTGCTTAGTAGGGCATTCTATAATGACCAAGAGATGAAGAAATACTGTTACTCTGAAATTAACAGGAAGACATTTGTTGGCTTTGAAAGCCATTACGAAAGGCAGTTTCCCTTTTGAACAGTTTATCCTTGTTTAAATTCTATTTATACTTCCATAAACTCCACAGCACAACTTCTCTGTTCCCAAACACAGCACAAGCATCAAGCTGGGTGTTTTTTATTTTCAATCTCAAGTAGCTCCTAAAAATACTCAAGAAATTTTAATCTAATGCTGCTGAGAATGAAAAGGCTTAAAAATGGAAAAGTGAAGGAAGATTTGGCCTATTTTGTTCTGTTCTGCTAGAATTATAAGAAAAAAAGCAAGGTTATCTTTTTGAAGAAAATGCTTTACTTGTAAATAAACCACCTGCTTCTGATTCTGCCTGCCATGGGTTTACAATTGCTGATGTTTCCATTCAGGGGCCAATGGACCCCTCCATTCTTCTCAGGAAGATCTGTTCTTCTCACCTACACAACATTACTGAGCTGCTGCTGCCACCTCCACCACTATCTGTCACCTCAAGTCAAGAATTTTCCACTCTGATGGAAACTACAAAAGAGCACAAGTGTGTTCACTGGGGAAATGCCACACAAAGCCATGGATGTCTGACACCACTAACAAGAGCTGGGCAAGAGCAAAGCCTCTCAGCAGAGACACATCTGGATTAAAATATAGGAGACTGGGGAAGGGAAGGAGGGACAGACCTGCCCAGGATAAGATTTACAGAGACCAAAGGATATGTGGTGTAACAGAAAGCAAACAAATTCAATTTAATGTAACATCCTGCATACAAGGTATCACCTAGCAGTTTACAGAGAGATAAGAGACTAAGATAATGCTTTGGAAAATTGGATACTGTGACTCATAAAAGAAAAACAGGAAAATACACAAATAAAGTTGAAGCCATTCAGATAAAGGGGAACTGCTCAATTTAAAAGCATCTAGAATACAAGCATATGTTCTTACAGAAGAGACACAACTAAAGAAAAAATGAACCTCAAATGATTAAAGGTTCCTTTAAGCATCTAAAGCCCCAGTGTTGATCAAAGCATCCCTGTACAAGAAGTATTAGGTTGATGGAAAACAAGTTTAACCTGGTGGAACTGGAACCACCAAAATCTCAACTTTTCAATGTGTCCAACACCTCTCTCTGCCTTAGGTAAAACCTTAAATAGAGATTTCAAAAAATGGACAAGGTTTTCTGAAACATAAAAACCCCTGACTTGGAATCAGATCAATTTGGATTAAATCTCTTTTTATTTAGACACAATGTCATAAATTCTGTGTTGAAGTAAGGGAGAGGGGAATAAAAAAGGCATGATAAAAGCATGAATCAGTCAAGAGCAACAAATATAATGAGAGAGCTGAAAGCACAACAGAGTCACAATTTCTGGATGCACTGAAGTAATAAAACCCCTCTATTTACATGCAAAATTTAAGCTGAAAATTGTGACAACACCACATTTTTAATAATAACTTCAGAAAAAGGAACAAGCAGGTCACAAGGTCAAGCACCAGGGGCAGAGCTTGAGAGGACTTCTCACATAATCTGTCTGGGCAGCTCCAAAGCCTGGGAAGCAGAAGAGCTGCCAGTGCTGGGATGCTGCCCCTGGACATACCAGTACAGAAGTTGTAGCACACTAGCACTGGGGGAGACTGTTCAAGAGGAAGCCAGATGCCCTGAACACTGGGAATCACGAAAGTACCAGCAGAAAGAGCATGAAGGATGTCCTCACACACCACTTGGAAGGGCAGATGGGCAGCATTTCAGGGCAGGAGGAGCAACCAACACAGCCTTGACCATCTGCAGTTTCTGCTGCTGGCAGCGAACAGCTGCACAGGGACAGCTGAAGGGAAAGAGCTGCAGGATCATAAAGGTGGGGGAATTATTGATTCTTTCTTTTAGGTGGGAGATTTTATCCTAGAAACAGAAAGTAGTGGAATCAAAGAGGCAGCAGAATCTGGATGGACAGATCAGTGACTACAAGGTACTAAGATAGTGACTGACAGCATTGCAGAGGGCATCACCTGAACAAGCTCTTATCACTTTCAGAACTAAACTTGTGAGAAGTGCCAGAGTGTGGCAAAAGTTACTGCAACTCTGGAAACCAAATTACAAACTAAGGCTCCCAGAAGGTGGGGACCGGGCTGCTCCCATGCCCAAGTGACAACTAGCCTGCCCATATCTATATCCCTCCTGGGCACAGAGGACCCAGCCCTGCTGCAGCTTGCCAAGTGCCCCACTCCTGCCCCACATCAGGCAGGTGGCAGCCACTGCCCAGATTGTCTCCTCCACCTTGCATGAGGCTTCTCACTCATCCCTCCTCTCTCCTGGTGCACACCTATGTCAAAAACTTCCAAACTTCCTTCCAAGATGAGTGCCCATGGATTCATTTTCCTACCATGTTTATCTTATTCTAACTCATGTTAACACAGCATAGTAAATCGCCCTGCTTTTCTCAGCACACAAGCACTAGTCAACAACAACTACAGCCACTGGAAAAGACCATCTCCTCTCACTGGAGCCACTCACTTGCCATCAGGTATTCCAAGGCCCCTCCCCTTTGCACCAAAGTCCGTCAGCCTCACTGCCTTGGAGCAACAAAAGGTGCAGCTTTTAATCACTGCCATTTAGTTTTACCCTAGTTCAATGAAGGAAAAGCTAGGAACAGTTAAAGGATCTTTCCAGGATGTTTTCCCCTGAAAGCACTGCATTCCAACATTCACCCTGTGAAGCGGAGGTCAGAGTACATGAGGTGCCCGCTGGAGTCACACGACTGATAATCCTTTCAAAACCACAACATACAACCACTGTTTCCATCAAAAAGAAAATTACATGAAAATCGAGGTGTTTCACTTCTCATAGAACCGCTACAGTACAAATTTTCATCTCACCTATTCTTCTATGAGCACCTTCAGGAATATTTTTTGAATCTTGTAAAAAAACCCACAGCTTAGGAGAAAATGTAAGTATTGGATCTATTTTTCTTCCAAGAAAGACAGAAAATTTCTCAATTTTGTAAGCACAGTAGTCTTATGACATGAAACATTCTTTGCATCAGCTAAAGCTGTTGTGTATACTAAAATGATCAATGTTGAAAGCTTCTGAAATTATTCCCACAGCTAGATACTGCTTTTTCAAGGCTTAAAACAATTCCCTTCTATATTTTTATAGATTGGGAATCAGCGATTAAGATGATTATGTTCAAAATACTAAGTGCTTTTCTGGCATTTTCATTTCTAGAGTATACAAAAATATTCTGAACATGCCAAAAGTCACACTTGCAAATAAATTCAAGTACCTAACTAGCTCCAAATAAACAGGAAATTTCCTATGATGTAGCACAATAATTATTAAAAATATTTGAGAGGTCAGATGATAGATTGAATTCCTCTACTATTTTATGAAAAAACATAAGTTAATTATATTTATTGAGCAACAGCACCAGTTGTAAAACAATTTAAGATACAGTGATTAACTTTGAAACCACAGGTGAGTCCAATTTAGACCAAAAGCCCACACAGCTGACCCACAAATAATGAGAACAGGTAACTGTTGCAATGCTTCAGCACCCGAACTCTATGATGAGAAGCGTGAAAACAAGCTTGCTTTTACAACCTTTTTCTACTCTAGAAACAGAGAATTTCCCAGGACAATTATTAATTGTGACAGATATGTCTTGGAAGTGAAAGAACTGCCATTACTTTCTACATAAAGATCTGTTGCAAATTTCAGTTGTAAAGATGACAAATTAGCTATACTGAAATCAAGCATTTCCTCAAAAGCTCCTGCTCTACATTTGTGTTTGTACAGGGTTGGGTTGCTTGCTTATGGATGTAAGTGTACATAAAATAGAAAAATTATGAGTTTAACTGGGTCTCTTAAACATCTTCCTGATGTGCTCTAAGAGTTCACACAAGGCAGTTGATTTTGGTGCAAGGTTTAACTGCATTTCTATTAACCTACTGCAGCCATTAGAGTTTTATTCCATTAATTTACAGTAAATGATGTTGGCTTGATCACTGGTTAAAAATATTTTTGAAAAGCAGAAGCTGTGCTGGAGTACTCACTCTTTGAGCAATAAAGTAAATAGTTATCCCAATTCTGTATATGGGGCAAAAGATAACCAGTCAATACTCAAGAACAGACTACTTAAGTGCCTTGAAAATTAAATTACATTGCAGCTCAATGTAATTTAAAATGTCAGAGAAATCAGAGGCTCTCACAGATTTAATTGAAGCTCTATATTCAGACCTTGCCTTTTCCTCACCCTGCTACTACTATTCCTTTAAAGTTTATTCACTGCACTGCATAAAACCATAAAAACAACCAAATTTATTTCAACTTATTTACAGTAGAATAGTTTTTAAATAAACAAGGACAATGTTTCCCATCTTAAATAAAGAAGTGTTTTAGACAGTGGCATTTCAGAAACTCAAGCACACTCGTGGCATAATTTCATCGACAAGCTACCATGGAAATAGCCAGCTCAAATGCATGCTACATCTCAGTCACACAACAAAAAAATAGTTTAATATTCTTCAACCAGTTTCAAGGGGGGACATGAAGCCGACAGACAAAGCAGCAGGTAAAAGTCACAAAAAAGAGGCTTTGCAGGGAAGCTGTGGGAGTCAGCAGCCTGTGGCACTGAGGGAAGACACAGACGTGGGGTCACAGGGCACTGCTGTGAGCGGAGCTCAGCTCCCATACCTGCCAAGGGCTGCGAGGCGCCTCAGCAACAACTGCATGGCTATGAGTTGAGGCATGAGAGGGGTGGTTCATGTGGCCAAACACACCAAGGAAAAGTAAAAAAACCCAAACAACCACACCCAGTGGTTGAAGGGCCCTATAGAGCCGTGCTGGGCTGTGCAGCAGAGCAGACAAACCCTGCGATCCTCACAAAGCCCAACAACCTCCAGATTAATACAGCTCCCTTGAACACAGCCAAGATATTCCCTGCTGAAAAAGCAAACTCTCCTTGTCAGCCTTCCCTTACCTTTTATCCCAGTAAGCACATGGGGCTCAAGCCAGCTGCCAGGCCGGGCCGCTCTGGGGGCCAGCATGAGGGCACTGGACACCGCCCACTCTGAAACGGGGCAGACGAGGCAGGGGGGGCTCAGGGGCTGCTCCTCGGGGCAATTAACCTCAGTCAGGGGCATTGGGGCAGGTACAGGCTCAGGGGCAGCTCCTCGGGGCAATTAACCTCAGTCAGGGGCATTGGGGCAGGTACAGGCTCAGGGGCAGCTCCTCGGGGCAATTAACCTCAGTCGGAGGCATTGGGGCAGGTACAGGCTCAGGGGCTGCTCCTCGGGGCAATTAACCTCAGTCAGGGGCATTGGGGCAGGTACAGCCTCAGGGGCAGCTCCTCGGGGCAATTAACCTCAGTCAGGGGCATTGGGGCAGGTACAGGCTCAGGGGCTGCTCCTCAGGGCAATTAACCTCAATCAGGTCCCAAGCAGGAGCTTCCACGGTTTTCTCTCCAGCCCCCATCAGTTCCTCCCTCTGGAAATGTGGCAGCAGAAGACCATAAATGATAGTGCCAAAGGCGATTCCCAAAGGCTGGAGTAGCCAGGGGTAATTCATTTTCTATGAAAAATTCCATATCTTGTTTTATTTTTTAATATATTCAAAAATTAATTTGTTATTCAGAACTATTCTCCTGACCGTTTCTAGGGGTTGTTTTTCTAGCTTGTTTCAATTCCCCAGGTAAAACAGTCGTGATTGCAAACTTTGTATCTGCATTCTGCAAATATATTGAAATACGTATTTTAACAGCTGTTCAAGAGACATTGGATAGCAAGGAAGTCTGCCACCAGAAGCCTTATGGAGATCAAATTTAGCTCACAGTCAACAAAATGATAATAAATTGAATTAGGAATTCAATATTTTTCATAGTCTGCAGTCCACTTAACATCACATATAGCAAGCACCATTAACATTTATATGCAGAAAGTGCCCAATTGCACTGTTTGTAGGAAGTAACTGGATTTCTGCTACAGTGTATTTAGCCTTTTCTTGACACATTTTGAATCCTTTAAAGTGAGAGGTAATTTATTTTCCTTCCTTGGTGAGGTTTTTCTGGTTACAGTTGGTTGAATGATAATTTTTTGCTGAGTAAAAGTTCTTAGGTTTTCAGTTTCTGACTAAGACAACATATGCAATTAGGAGCTATCATGTGCCATGCCTTAATTGACCTCTCAGAAATGTTCTTATCACCATAATTTAAAAAAAAAAAAAAAAAAAAAAAAAAAAAAAAAAAAAAAAAAAGAAAAGAAAAAAAAAAGAAAAGAAAAAAAAAAGAATTCTTTTCATGTGGAATAATCCAAAGGGGGGAAAAAAAAAATCAGTCTCAAGACTGCATTGCAGTGCTGTCTTCACCAGCGTGTTAAGAGGAAAGCATTACTAACTGTTGTAGTAACAGCATTATTTACAGTTTTGAGCAGAATGCGTCACCACCCTGAACTCATAACCACCTCTGAAGCCTTTGATAATTTATATTTTCATTCTGGATTACTCCTGTCATGAAGAAGATGACACTGAATAGACTCTTCCCCCTTCACAAACTCCTTTTTATTCTTTTTGGGCTATAGAAAGAGGAGTTCCTAGCCCTGTTTCTGTGTCTCCATAGCAATCCTTCTGCATCAGAAAGAGCAGGCAGACAGAAAAGGTGCCTGAGCCTTCACCTGAGTCCCACTGCTATGAAATATTCCTAGGCAGCATTCCCAACCCCAGAAGGCTGGAAGCAGTTCCTACCTAACAATGTGCCGGTAGTGGCCTCCCCACTGCTCATCTCAGCACTAGGCTTGAGGCAGGCTTGGGGGTGGTTCTGTTTCAGACCAGACTGTTCCCTTTTCCCCCACTCCCCTTCCTTCTCCAGCCTCTCCTGCCAGCTCCAGCCCCTGCCATTTGACAGTCAGAGGCAGCTCTGTCCCCTGACACCTCTTCTGCTCAAAACAGGGTCTCATTTATAGAAAATCCTGAGGTGGACTAAAACTGAAGGAGTTTTGACTAAACCCCCAACCTGCTCACCCATTTCAGCCTTTAAAAGGGGTGGCAGAGATCCAGGGGTAGGAGTCAAGTCCTTGTTCTGCAGAGATAGTACCAGGAGAGCAAGAAAGAAAGGAAAAAACAATGAGCACAGGGTCCTTGCTCCAAATATCTGTTGTCCCTTGTAACATAAACAACTGTGACTCCAGAACCTTCACCTCCACCTGCATTACTGATTCCCCTACTCAGGGATTCTCACTTATCAGTCAGTGTTTGGTTTTTTTTTTTTTTTTTAGGGGTTTTTTTTTTTTGTGTTTTTTTTTTGGGGGGGTTTTTTTTTTTTTTTGTTTTTTTTTTTTTTTTTTTTTTTTTTTTTTTTTTTTTTTTTTTTTTTTTTTTTTTTTGGTGAGTGCAACAGGAAGTAAAGCGTTATACGATGCTTAAACATGAGAAAGGCATTTGTTTACTGTTATAAATGAAAATTGCGAGTCAGACAATTTTAATAAAAATATGAAAAATAAAATTTATTTCGCGACCGCTCACAGCAACATTTTGAGGATTGGGAGAAAAGGAAGGAAAACCCCTGAATCCTCATACCTCGTTACATAAGTGGCATGTTGCCCTCATGTGGCATGTTTCAAAGGAATCTAATTTTCTTTTGTGGTCCTAAAATATATCAGCTGACACTTCTTGCTGTTATGGACTTTAGTTTAGACCCATGTCTTTATTTAAGCAGTGGATAAGCCAGACACCTGCGTTCTAAAAAATCATATGTCAGTACTGATTTTGTTACTGGTAATAACTGGTAATAATCAGTAGCAGCAGTAGCAATGATGCTGTGAAAGCTGCTTTCATAATGTTATTTCAACATTTGGAGACATTTTGCAATGAAAAATACAGAAACTACAGTCATAAATTTACCTGCTTAAAGAGAAGACAAATTAGACTAAATTAGACTAATTAGACTAGATTTCTCTAATATAGCTTTAGTTCTAAGAATACTACACTGGCACTTTGACTCAGAAGTTCCTCTGCCAGGTGCAAAACAAAGCCACAATTTGAGCAAGAGCAAGGAAAAATGTGACAAGGAAGGCAAACTTTAATTGAATGTATGAGTCTGTGGCTCAAGTGAGAACACAGAGAGCGAGTGTGGGTTTCTGTGCAACCCAGCTTGCTTCTGCAAAAACCACTGCCAAAAGAGATGGTTTATGAAAACAAAATTTTGATCTAGCATAGCCTCAAGCATGGGGCAGACTCAGGGCTGAAGTTCATGTCTGGACTCAGCTCATGTTCAAATGCAGAGGAGCACTTCAAACACCCTGCAAATTCACTGGCCCTGTGTAATTTCTGCACCTGCAGGCAGAACAATACTCTAAAAGCACTTAAGCCACTGTGCAACCTGGCTGGGAGCATGCAGGGACACCTCCCTGGCCTGGGACATGGACCCCCACCTTTCCTCTCTATACAGAACTGGACTCAGTACTTATCCTAGTCAAAAACACTTGAGAAAAAGTCCATGGTGTGGCAAATAAAGTTTCGTGACTAACTTAAACAGGGGTCCATTATGGTTTTAGTATATGGCTTCATATTTCAGTCCTAGAAAAAGTTCAATTTGAATATTTACTGAAAATTACTGTTTGTTTTTTTCTTTTGTAGGTTTCCCCAGAAGTTTCGGGGGATACTGTTTCCTTGAAATATCATTTTCAAGGATGCACTAACAATTAATACGTTTGCTAAAGAAGCACCTTCATGTCAGAGTTGTGTGTAGCAATCTCTGTCGACCCCTGCAAACAGGCTACACTGCAATTCTAAAATATAAGGAAAAAAACATATACATTAGTCCAAAATATTTCTTTCCAGAAGTGGTGTGTTCCTTTAGAACTTAGTAGTGAGGGTGGGCAGTAAAAAGTAGGGCTGGGAAAATGAGACTGGCAGTGAAAATGGCAGAGCTGTGGATTAAAGGAATGAGCTGTAGGGAAGACAAGCAGAACATCAGTGGTATTAGTGTGAGGCAAACACAGAGGATGAAAGAATAAGGAAACATGAGAAGATGGAAAAAAGACAATTGCTTTTGATGCAGAATACAGTATACTGCTGAATCTGACCAAAAAAAAGTTGAAAGAAAAATACCCAACCATTATTTAATAATATTATGGCTTAATGCTTGTTTAGTTTTCATTGATATTTTCTTATCTGACACTAACAAAGCCAGATCCTGGGAGTTTCCTAGCAGAAGCTGATGGCATGGGTCTGGTTTGGAATTGTGCTGCCAGTGTGCCATAAAGGGCCTCACCTAACCTGACAATTATACCCAACTCAAATGTTAGATGCTGGATTTGAGCTTGGACTGAAAAGAAACCCATAGATGGAATTGCATAATTAGGATGTGTATATATCCTTAATTACAGCATGAAGTGGCACAGTGGAGAGGAGGATTAAATTATCATCCAAGACAGATCTGTTTCTTTTTCTCTAGTGTGCAAACACAAATATGAGAAGCCTTAATTAGAGCCATATGGCCAGTGCATGGAGCCACTGCAGGGTATTGTTAAAGCAGTTTGAGTGTCCAAACTGTGCTCATTCACATATTGTTGAATTACTCTGAATAGTTACAGATAATAGTAATCAACTTTGGAAATACTGATTGCAAAGATCGTTGGTATATCAATAATGGTAACGCTCCTGTGCTGTGTCTAACCACAAAATTCTTAGCACATCAATTCCATATCACATAAACATGCATCCACAGAGTGGCTCTGGTGTGGTTACCTTCACATGAACAAGCCATTTTGGAAAGAAGCCCAGAAAACCCCTCCAGGTATCGGTTAAATTACTGAACCAGGCATGTGCCATTGTGCCATAGTACCATTTGGAATAGTGTACAGGGGCACTCAGCATCTTATAAAATTAATCCGGTATATTTTAGAAGAGTCACAGGTCAACAAATAATGAAGTAAGCAGCACAATATTTCCCAAAACAAATGAGGAAACTGGTGGAGTGGTTCAGTAGAGAGCCAATGCACGTAAACATTGATTTCAGGTGCAAGGACAGATGAAAATAGTTTAGAGGTAGCAGAACTTTATTTCTAGATTATATTCTAGTGAAAATCTTAAAATATAAAATACTTCAAATGTGCTGAATGCTGCTTTGATTGTGTATCCCCTCATCACTTGATGCTCCAGAAGACAAATGTTTCTTTAACTGGCAGGTAATGAGGAAAAAAGGCAAACTTAACAGGATGCTCAACTGAAAGTAGGAAAAGTCCTGTGTTATAAGGCAACACTTAATAAATGGTTGAAAAATGGCTAACAAGCAAATAAAACCAGTCAGTAAATTACTTGTTGACTGTAAACCTTTTGGTCATCTTTCCTCTTTCAACCTTTCCCTGCCTCCATATCCATTAGTAGAAGCCTGGGGACACCAACACTTCCCACTGAAACCACCTGCACGTGGATGAGGAGTGGTCATTCCCAGCAGCCCAGGAGCTGCCATGGCCGTGCCAATTGAGCTCTGCCTGAAGTCCTCCCAGGTACTCAACAGTAATTGTTCCAAAGAGATCTGGGGGGTAGGGAGGGGGAATAGCACAAGTAGGAGCATTTTTACTGTCTGTTAAAGAAAAAAAAAAAAAAAAGGAAGAAAAAAAATAAATAAGGAGGATCACTTATCACAGAAAAAATCCCCAAAAACCCAGGGAACACTTTCTTTACAAAATGAAAAGTCCAAAGTGGTATCATGAGTGAAGAATGATGTAAAGAGGTTCTTTTTCCATCATATAGGATATTAAAATATGGGGATAACATTGCAGATAGCAGAATTTTTTGCTTTCCACTAGCTTTCATTCAGATTTTAAACTAAGAAAGATTAAAAAACCTTCAAGAGAAGTACTTTCTTTTCATGTTTACTACAAGACACCACAATAAATCAAACACAAGCTATACCTTCAGAGCCCCATTATTATCAAGAATTTTATGTTATTTCTGTCACGGTCCTCCTTTTTATTTCCCTTGTGTGTTTCAGATCTATTGCCCATTAACTAGAGGGAGTAAAAAAGCTGAGAAGGGAGACAGCAGAAATAACGAAAAGAATGTTTTCTGCTCTGTGGCTACCTATAGACTGTGGCAGACTGACCCTGCTGTTCCTGTAGCTGCTGTCCAAACTCACTAGGCAGGATATTAAGGAACACCTTGTTTCTGCTTAAAAAAAAATTAAAATTAAAAAAAAAAAATCAAAGAAACTGAAATCTCACCAAAAGATCCTGCTCAGCAAAATATTCTGGTTTGCACTATTTTCTTATCCATCTGAATAAATTTAATAAACCAAACAATCTTGTTAGCACACTTTGATGTACTCTGCAACTGTGCATATGGGGTCTTTATGACATTGATAAAGTGAATAGTGTATGAAGAAACACAGTGTTTCTGAAACCTGCTCCAAAACTCAGATATATTTGTAACAAGAATTCCTGATTTAATTCTCCAGTAACTTTATATCAGTGAAGCAAACAAGGTTTCCTTTCCACAGAATCTCCCTATATTATTTTTAATATTATTTCTTCTATATATGCAAAGTAAATGTCAAGAAACAGCATTAGTTTAAAAGTTAACTTGAAAACCATGTTAAATTTGTTTCACAAGTTTTCAAATATTTTGTTTGCAGTTCTTGACACCACTTACAACTGTAATTGATACAAAAAATCAGCCTTGCTAGAAAGTTCTTACTAGTATAGATATTTGAGAACATTTTCTCTTATAATAAGATTTGGCAAACAAAGAGCAGAAGATGGCCCAGATGCCCACCCAGTTAGTACTTTTTGAAGGCCCTTACTCAAGCTTAAAAAGGCTTCCTGAAAATTGTGTCACAGGAAGACAGTGGGAATCGTTTGCTGTGCTGTTGCTACCTGCAGTCCTGGCAACAGGAGGGAACGTTTGGTAAAAGTGCTCCTGTGTAGGCACTGAACTCTCCACTGTGCTGTGCAGGACACCCCTGGCAGCAGCATCTTCTCCTCTCTTAGTTAAAACACAGCTGAATAAATTTGATGACAGTTAAATCACCTAAAGCCCTGCTGGATGCTCAAACAAAACATCCTGTCTGTTTTCCACCAAAGTTGCTCTGCCAAGTTAAAAGTAATTTTCAAAGAATAATTTCTTCTAAACATTGGAAATATTTAAAGGAGTCACTTGTAATTTAAAAAACATAATAAAATATAAAAGTAGTATTTCAGTCACAATAATTGTAATTCAGTATGCAGGAAAAGGGTTTCAGTGGGAGTGTCACTGAGCTATAATCTCCATTAGAAGACAAAGTATCCAATAATAAACATCAGTAAGACCCAACCAACAGGCAGAAAGAGACTAAACCTTGGACTGCTTTGAAAGATGTGTTAGAAGAATTGCTGAGACAATTTAACCATCAACAAAACCTTGCTACATGCAGGTGTAGCTAAATTATCTCTCTCAATTGTCATAGCATAGTAAATGCTGTTAAAGAAAATAATGGGAATGTGCACTCAACAGAAGTTTGTAATACTTACAAAAGAAATCTATATCAAAATTTCTTCCCAATATATCTTTAAATCAATTTAAAAATTTATAGAGACTTTTTTCCTGCTAGCATATAGCTGGCCTCAGAAAAAATGTGCCACCTTCCATTGAGAATGTCTCTTTGACTGTCTAGCAACAAGTAAAACAGCACTGCATAGGAAGTTTTTCAGGGAAAAACCCTCATAAGAACAGAATAATAATGATAATGATAATGATAATAATAATAATAATAATAATAATAATGAAATCCCCCTAGAACTGTGTAAGCACATTAGAAAAATGAAATCAGCTGTGACTACCATCACACACAGAGAATCACAGGGAGGTCTCCATGAAAGTACAGAAATTGATGGGGTTCTGAGCAACCTGGTCTCATGGAAGGTGTCCCTGCTTATGGCAGGGAGTTGGAACGAGGTAAGCTTTAGGGCCCCATCCAACCCAATCCCATTCTGGGACTCTGTGATCAGAGTATTTTACCTATAATCTGCCTCTAGATCAAAGCAGTACAAACCCTCTAAGCCTCCAACCCTCCAGCTAGGGAACTGGCACTGAGCATGGCTCTCCCAGTTTTGGGAGGCTGCCTTTGGACTTCTCGAGAGCACATGCTGGATCCCAAACTAAGCACAGCTGCAACTTTGGTGACACTCTGACATGTAAATGTTCTTTCCCCAAGCCATTGCTCTAACACCTCTGTGTCTGCCATCTAAATTGAAGGGACGTGCCACACACCTGGGAAACAGAAGTGCTGGAACTATGGTGTGGAGCAGGAAGAACATACACAGCCCAACACCCTGCCGTGGCTTGCCTGGGCACAGCCAGCCCAGCTGAAGGCTCGTCCTGGATAAAATAACACTAGTGATGGCAGGGCAAAATGAGAAGCTGCATAATTAATCTGGAAGAAAAATAAAATACCATGCAGTATGTTGGATGTATTTTAGAAGACAAAACTACTGTCAAATCAAATCATTGCTCTTGTGCCTCTCCTGAGAATGTGCCCTCTTATTCTGAATTATACAGTTCTCCACATGACAAAACCTTCTTATTTGGCAAGTTAACATAAAAACATATAAATTACATATGCCCTGGGGTGACTTTATGATGCTTGTATCCCCATTTGTCTGTTTGGCCCAGAAATAAGTTTGCACTTTAAAGACTGGTTCTGAGAGTGAAGGTGGGGGGTGACAAGAAGTGTACAGTTTGTTTTCAGAAACTGCACTTGCTCCCCCGCATCCTTCTCCTGGACAGTGTTGTCTGCAGCACGGACAGACAGCGGGAGAGAGCTTTCCTTTGGTTTTAGTTAGTTTTAGCTAGCTGAGGCAGAGAAGTTCCCTGGATTGTGGTTTTTCTTTTTCTTGGAGCTGTTCAAACCTGCTCTGGACTGAACACCCAGCAGAGCAGCGGCAGCTCCACCTGTGGCCGCCGGGCCGGGCCTGGGCTGTGGCATTTCAGCACCGAGGGACTGATCAGAAACTGATCAGAGACTGAGTGAGCCGAGCTACAGCCCACGGAGAGACTTTGTGAGTGTGTAATCTCTTCGGAGCAGCAAGAGGTTTTATTGTTTAATATTGTTCATTTTTTTGTGCTGGTGAATGCTTTGCCTGTTAAATAAACAGGTTTTTCCACTTTCCTCCAAGGAAATCTTTTCCCAAACCAGCTGGGGGAGAGACCGCTTGAATCTGTTTTCTAGAGGAGCCCCTTTGGAGGTTTCCTCCCAAATTTGACCTAAACCAGGACAACATATTAAAAATGTACAAACAAGGTATCACACTTCAAAGTGTGATGTTGTCTTCCAGTAGAAGTTCTAGACATTGGCCGTCCTCATTGTTAGGACAGTCTGCATGACAGAAATCTCCTCTTGATCACATCATCGTTTTACTACTAAAAGAAGATAATTATCAGTAGCACTAGTATTAAGAATTGCCAAAGTGGGAATAGGCCCTGATATTTTAAAACCTTTGATGCCTTTGATAATTGAACAGGAGCATTCCTCTTTTGCCAAATCTGTTGTGTTCTCCCCACTGCACGCAGCTCATAGCTTTCACCAAGTCAAGTGATCCTACCTCACAGTAAAATATTATCTCAATAAACTCAATAAAATATGCATGTACCCAAAACTGAGAATATTAGCCAGAAACTGGCTGTCAAAATTACTCCCTCCCTCTGGAAGCAGGATGTTTTCTGGTAGTTATGAATTTTCAGGTGGCTCCATTCAGTGACACTGGTTATGTTAATTTAACATCTGCTCTCGTTAATTTATTCTCGCTTCCTTTTTGCTCTCTCAATTGCAGGTCTTAGGTTACCCATATCTGAAAACAAAGAGAAAAACAATAACAAGTCCAGAAAATGAAACAAGGCATTGGCAATGCTTCTGTGTACTTACCCTTAATCCTCCTTCTTTGGAGGGATAAAACATACTTGTTCAGTAGCTGGCATCCACGTTAATTGTATTTTTTAAAACCTAATTTCAAGATACACAGAAATTAGTTATTCTCTGTCTGTATTATAGATTGAAAGGATCCAAGCCCTGGGCCATTCCAGAGATTAAAGCTGATCTACTACACTCTGTCAGGCTCTCAACATTTAAAGTCAGCAAGTACAAGGCCTGGAAGCAGCAACACTTCAGATTTCAAAGTTTTATCACCTTTTGTAATTGTAACTAGTTCCATTTAATTTGTGTGCAGTTTCCAACCAAAATCTTTTAGGAGATTTATTTATTCAGACTGTTACATTTTTTATTTTGGAAATACAGAACTATCAATATTTGAATGCCTAACTCATGTTTACTTTCACTGGACTTATGGATTTTCTCTAATGGGACTTTTGACGCAAATATTTTAGTTTAGGGTTGCTTAGTGTCTGCCGGGATTTTTACTTCAATTAGTCTGTCTTAGTAACCTCTAAGTTACAATTTCTCGATAATTTATATTAATTAAGAAATCTGTATTGTTAGAAAAATCAATATATAAAAATAAAAAATAAAACCAATTTTATATCATTTAGGTACTTCAGATAGGATTATTTTTTAATTCTTCTCTATGAACGAAAGTAAAACATACTAAATATTTCCCCTTTCACAAAGACATGGATGGGATTTGCAAACATATTGCTTAACTTCATGGTCTCAATGAACAGGCTGAGGGAAGTGAAACTGTACATTTACCATCAGCACTCTGTGGTACAAAACAATATGCAAATACATATTGTTACAGGCTGTCTTTCTGAACGAACACCTTGGGTCTGACACTCAAAGGCCACACAGAGCCTCTGGCACAAATGAGAGAACAGAATGGAAATGGCTTTTTCATATATTTTCCCAGTTCCAGGACTCTCTTCATTATATTATCTTGGAAGTTTGGCAGCAGAAATTTTTAGCTTTGTTCAGAGTTTGAAACTGGGAGTGGAGAGAGCAGAGGAAGAAACACCAAGTCACTTTGTGATCCAGCAAATGAATTACTAACAGAATGCCATACCTTTGAGAGATGAGACAACAGGGCCACGACAGGAGAACAATGTCCCAGTCAGACTCAGCCTGGACAACACTGCTCAAGTCTGAGACAAAGAGTGATAGTGACCATACTGATTGTTATGTTGGCTCCTGTTCAAAAAAGAAAACTTGGAGCTATTTTAGAGTTTGAATAGCACCTCTTTCAAACAACCAAGCACAAACATTTGTTTGGCTCATTCGTGAAGAGATTGTGGGGAATCTTCCTCTCCTCTCTTCTTAACAAACAAGTCTCTGTGTGAAAAAAATTTACCAAGCAGCATGCACAGCCCTGAGAACAGCACATAACAGACTGATACAAACGCTTTACAAAGCCATCAAGAGCTGGCTTTTCTCTTTCTCTTGTGATAAGACAGGAAAATTTTTATGAACCCTGGAATGAGGGAACAAACATAAATACCACATTCCTCTCTTCAGGCTCCTTGCTGTTTTCTGTTATGAGCATTTTTGGTTAACTGGTGAAATTAAGACCTGCTGTAAAGAACATAGATGGCATTAGGGTACTTGATAATCTCAAGCAGATGGATACACTTCTTCCAGTTCAGAGATGAACTGAGTCCCATCCTATGTACCCACCAAATTCCTAAATAAAATTTGTGCTGCTTCAAAGACTAAGCCCTGTAAACAATACTTGGATAAGAATAAAGGCAGGAGGAAGGAAACTGTTTTTAGCAGTTACTATGAGCATGTTCATGTGACCAGCGCTTAATTAGGTTGTGCCATGGTTCCAATCTGACGCTTCCTTAACTGAGAATGTTACCTGATTTTCTGTTGGAAAGCTCAAAAAGCCTTCATGTCTGAAAAAATAACTTTATCATTCTACCTGGTTCATATGTGCTCTCACTCAGGTGTGCTCTTTGGCAGCTCAGTGTCAGCAACCTCAGGGGTACCTGCATGTACTCCTTTACAATTTTTGTATGCCTGCTGTTATGAATAAAAAGTTATCTATTTTTGTTTAAGGTTACAGAGCTAAAACCGGTTGGACCGGTTGCTGTTAAATTAGCTTAATTGTTAAGAGTTCTTCTTTAATTGCCCGTCAATGGTTGGTGATTCTAATTCTTCAATTCAAATACTCTTTTGCAAGAGAAATACCACTTCCAGACAAACTACAAATCTCTTGCCCTGGATTTGTACCTCTATGCATTGACAGATGAGGGCTGGCCTCTACTGAATGGCCAGTTCAGCTGTCCACATGCAGTGACTGTGGTGTGTCCTCTCTCTGAGAGTCCTTAATATTTCATCAGGGTTTCACATTTCACATAGAATTCAGACTGCAAGAGCTGCCCAAGAGAAACAAACACCCACAATTTATGTTTTCAGGGCACTTTAAATCCTTCTGGTAACTATGAAAACCTTGGCCTTTGTAGTTACTGTTTTTCTGTACTTAGGAAAACTGAGAGAAGAAACCTTGTTCTGAATAAAAGTCAGCACAAGCTTTGCTGTTGATTTCAATGGCACCAAGAATTCACTCAAACCTGGCTGACTTGGACCACAGGTTTGTAATCATGGGGCAGCATTTTCTATAGACACAGAAACCACTCAAGGCAGTAATACCCTGACAGGGGGCTGTTCTTTTGAGTTCTGCTCATTGAGACAGCTACACTTGTCTGATTGCTTATGCCATGCTCAAGTCCATTGTTATCTGCTTTCTAGACAGGGTCTGAATTGAACATCCCACATGGACAGATCCCATTAGGTAACCCCAGACTACTCTGTTCTCAGTGTTGCTGTTCTGAAACTCCTTTGCAGGTTATTCTCCCCCATGCAGACCATGGCACTCACATGCCTTCTTCCACAAATACCAAAATGCACCCAAATTTGCATACCTTTGCATATGTATCTTCATGCATATACTTTTAAGAGAAATAAAATAGAAAACACTGCAAATCTTGATTTTCCTGCTTCTTAAAAATACCATCAATTGCAAATACTTCTACTGTATCTTAGAACTGGTCAATTTACTTACTATTTGTTAATAAAAAGTATTAACAAGAGACAAGCATGGGTTTGACTCTACATTTGAAAAAGTAACAGGCCAAGAACTTCTCAAATGAGAAATCACTGAACTAGTTTAAACAAAATTAACTAAAATAAGCACACCCCGGAGACAGTCCAGTTGAAACTTTCCTTTAAAACATCTGGGAGTGCTCAGTACATGGCAATTTCCAGTCAATTTGCCAGAAGGAATTAGCAGCTGTGCTTTCACTGTGCATCTCAAATGCATAAAATCCATCCATAAATGGGCATTAAGACAAGTAAAAACATTAAGAATTGCAGGAGGCAAAAAAACCCATTAAAGGAAAGAAGTTCTATATTGAGTAGTATTGAGAAAATCATAGGTTTAACAAACTTAATATGATGCACTGGGAAAACAGTCAAGTGAAGCAATATATAGAAAATGTTCAGTATAGTTATCTTTCACTTTCTTCCTTCCTGTACTAACAATGAGCATGAAGAAAGCTGTGGGACATGATGCATCAACCACCTGCAGATAGTCACCCACAGCAACAGACTTTCAGTCTGTTTATCAGGAGAATCTTGCACAACCTATGAGCCACAAAGGTAAACATTTCTTGTGGCAAAAGCATCAAAGCCAGAGAAGTACCAACAGTAAAGCTCACAGGGTTTAAGATAAATGCAGCTTTAGGCTTAGCACAGAATCACTGCCAGAAATATCCCATCCTGAACAAAATACCTAGTTAAGAGTTCAAACAGGTAAGACAGCTGTCCTTACTGCACTTCCACAATTAGATTAGATAGTTTTATCCTGTTTCCTGTTTTGAAAAGTGCCCATCCTCCACCCTTCTCTTGGCATGAATGAAAAAGTTCTAATCTGCCATGTTAAGCCTATTCCCACTGCCGCTTTCTTTAATCCTGTGCATGCAGCTCAGCACACCTACCTGCCCACGATATTTTACTGCTTTCCTACTGTTTTATAGGGCCTCGCTGACACCTAACAAAGTCAGCTGCAATTTAAAATGCATGAAGATGTCATTATTCATAAGAAATATATTTAATCTTTACATTAAAGAAGAGGCTGAGTAAACTACAAATATGTTTTCCATCCTGTACCTGGGACAATTCCAGTTCACTGCTTCAACCTTTCGGAATTGCCTAGTGTATTTTTAAATGCATTTTATAGCAAATAGAAAATTTTGCAGTCAGTAGTACACTTAAATATTTATTTAGCTCACACATCATTCTGGCATTCACTGAACAGTAAGTAGCAATGAAAAACACTGCTTACATTATTCATTAGATTCAAGAAGGGGAGTGGAGCTCAGGAAATGCCACCCTGTGCTAATCTCTGGATCAGGGATTTAGCAAGCTACTCAAGTTGAGCAGGTTTTTCTGCTAACAGATGGTTGTATATCAGACCTTCAAGTAACAAATGTCAGTCCTGAGTGCACACCAACACTTCGAATGAGGGCCCTAGTTTCCATAAGCAGTATTTCAAGCTTCCTCAAATGTGTAACTTAACTTGTTCATGCTACATAATCTTGGGGCTACATGGAAACTCGGGAGGGTTAATACAACGCACAGCTTTGTTATGCAGGTGTTAGCCAAAAGCACTGCTTTTTGCCTGTGTACTCTAGGTCCACACAGCATCTACAGATCTTATTCTTAAACTTCAGGAATGTGAGAGAGGTACCTCTCTCACAAGAATTACTAGAAATAATGTGTAGGAAACAGGAAACAGGAAATACCTCTAAGAAAGCACTGAGAAACACATCACCTTGCAGTTTAATGAAGAGGGTCCCTTGAAAGTTCAGTGCACTTCAAACTCGAGAGTTTTCTATTGCAGCAGTGAGATGAAACACGTTTCCTCTGGTTACCTTTAGCACTATGATACAGTGTTCACACAGCAACTGAGAGAAAGACCAGGAGGTGTTGTGAACATGGATGTGAGGCAAATGTGCTACAGCAGTTATCTCCAGACAAATCTGGTTCATGCTTTAATGCCACCACTTTTAAGACAGAAACTAGGATTATAAAAAGTAACCCATTTCTTGATCAGTTACAAAAGATACGTCCAGTTGCTCTGAAAGACATTTGATTAATAGAACATTCCTCAGCATTTCAAAGGTTAAAATAACAAATTGAAGAAGCACAAGGTAATTGCTCTGGTGGAATAAGGGCTAGGGGTTTTTTTAATCTTTAAAGAGAGAAAAGAATTTCAAAGCTCCAGACGTTTTTCTGCATTAACCTCCAGCTTCTCCCTTGCAATGCTGATAGATAATAAATTACAGTACTTAATGCTTCCAGAAGGTTGAGAGGGGGAATTAAACTGTAACAGATCATTTGCCTTTTTGAAGCATCATCTTACAGAAACACAGTGATGCATCTGGAGGATCAGGTTGACTTTTACTGAAGTCCCACCACCTGGAAGTCTCTGTTGCTCTGGGCCAGCATGGTGCTTGCCACTATCAGAGAACAAGTTCACCTCCTTGCATTTGTTTTTAAAAAGGTTTCCAGTCAAAGGCTCTCACACTGTGAACTGCTGAGCTCTCCACTAGCAAGGCAGTATGAATTACATTCCTGATATTATATTGCTCTCCAAACAAACACTCAAAGCTAAAGCCACTGGTGGCCAATGCCAGTGTTCCACCTGTGATTACATTTTCACTTTTGCTTTTCCTGCACTTTGGAATGTCATTCCTCAAATGATGCCACCGCAGCAGAGAAATCTCAACAGTAAGGTACAAATCCACAAGAGCAAAAGGATTTGAATCTAATCCAACAGCTCCATAAACAATTTTCAAAGTTTTGGGCAGAATTTTTGTAGATTTTTTTTGTTTGCTTTTCTTAGCTCTGTCAAAGTGACAAATTAATTATTTGCATAACTGTTCCCATAGAGCAGGCACATATTTTAGTTAACTTGACTAAAGGCACCATCTGGACCAGAAGAGCAATTTGTTTCATCACAAGTGTTATGAGAACAGTTGAGAGAAAATCCTAATTTATACACAAGGCAAGTCCAATTTTGAAATAATTTCTCTAGAATTTATCAGATACAAATTTAAAGTAAGGATGGCACACTTGGTGCAATCACTTGAATACCAATAAGCTGTAATGTTTTTCCAGTGCCATATTAGTTGAAATTAAGGAACAAGTTTGACTAGAATTTTCAGATACATTTATTTCCTGTGGGATTTTAATGTCATGTAATAGGAGATGCTATAAAAGGAAATGTGTCTTAATGCATTAGCTGTTACGTTACCTTTGTTTCAAATGAGTACATTTTTTAGGTTTCACAACAACAAGCAAAAAATAAAACCCAGAAAAGAAAAATGGTGCCAGAACATGCCTGGCCAGGAGGCCGTGAGGACTATGTCTTCCTTCCTCAGATCTCCCAAGTATTTCCACACAGCTGTCATATCCTAGCATGCAAGTATCCTAAACACAAGTATCCTTTGCACTTCAGAATTACTCAGGAGGACGCTCGTCCCACCTTGGGTCAGATATGGGATTGATCAGGTTGCTCAGGTCACACTAAGCTCTTAGTGCTTTCTGCAGTAAAATCAGTATTGCAAACACATCAGTAACCAGCTAGTTGGCGTTTGTAACCTTTTGAATCCTTATTTTATTATGAACAATGAGAAACTAGGCAGTCCTAAAGGAAAAAGAGGATGAGAGAATTTCAGTTCCACAGCATACCAGGGAGTGGATGGTTTGGGTAATGTTACTGAACGCTGCATTGTTTCTGCTGTGTCTCAAACTGTAACCAGCAGAACTATTGCTCCATTTTCATTGCTGCCCTCAATCACTTTCAAGTGTGCACAACATGGAGACTTCATAAAAATTCACATCCAGCATTTCACTATCCCCTGCCAGAGGTTTTATTACACTAGTCATAGATCTTATATGTTAGCTAGCACTTGTGCTAATAGATTTTCCCCTAAAATTATATCTCCCATTCCTTTCCGGATTCTTTTTAATTATTTTCAAATTAGCATTATTATTCCTTCCTGATGCATAGTTCTGCTATTTCAAGTGAGATTTAAATTTCATTCCTGGGATCAGTCTTCAGACGAAAACACCTCTTGGAAGGTTTCACTATCAAATGTGAACTTAGTTTTGTTTCACATTACAGGCTTTTAAGATGTAGGTACTGACCCTACAGTTCACACTAAACCTTTTTGCCTCTAAGAAATGAAGACTTTAAAAGTGTATATTTTTCACACCTCTCTGCCATATTCTTTCCTAATTTGTCTTGGTTCCATAGAGGCTTGGCCATTCCAGAAAAAGTGAGGTTTGGTCATAATATAAGACATTTCAACTATGTTTGCTATGTCCAACTCTGTTCACTGTAGATAAAGCAAAACAGGATGGCAAAACACAGGTTCAACACTCAGAGGAAACTGTCTTAAGTTGGCTGAAGGATCATTTCAAGTTATTTCTAATTTTACCTTCCCTTGCCTTCAACCAATGTAGCATTAGCCTGTCTAATGATGTGGAAGTAGTTGACAGGAACAGACCAGGTGACAGCCTGCTTTGATCCCCTGCTCTTTGGCAAGCCTCAGAGATGCATTGAACTCAGTGACTTCACTTTTACAGGGTTTTCAAAACTTTGTGTGACAGCACTCTCATTGTTTAAATAGCAATATTCTGGCTCTGCATGGAGGAGTGGCATCACCCCTTGATTACTCTTCCGAAATTGAATCAGCATATTGGAAATAGATTACAATCACCCAAAGGTCCTGTCGCCAGCTTCTGAGCTATATGAAACCACTGAATCTATCTGTAATTCCCAGACAGGTTGTTACATCCCTGTGGGTTATTTCCTATTTTATGCCTACACAGGAAAACAACCAAGACCTACTCTGAAACACCACCAAAATTCAGTCTGAAGTGGTTTCTCCTCTGTTTCAGAAAATACTGTATTTTACAATTTGTCAGGCTTGCACATCAGAAAGGATAGTACATCTGCATGAGTACATCATACGGGTCACTTAATTCAGACTAATTTGAAAGAAGTGACGCCAACTTGCATCATATGCAAATAAAAATAGAAAGATGAAGAGCTGAAATCTGAAATTTCAAGTAAGAATCCTGGAAATAATGAAGCACTCGATATCATAAAGAATTTTCTTTTTAATCTGTATAAATTACCATTTTTCAAAATTTATCACTTTCTAAAAAAAGAAATAGTCCTTTGTCAACATTGTAATAACATCTAGTAAGATGTTATTACATCATTGTAATCTTATCTAGTAAGATTAAGAGGATTGTAGTGATACCCAGGTAGCGGGATAGTCTCCTGTGAGCTTCAGGCACCTCCTTGGCCCCAAGAGGCACAGGTCCTGTGTTTTCCATGAAGGGATGGGGCTCCCAAGTGTGCTCCCCTTGGCTGAGTGCAGGGAGGTGTCTCATTAAACTTTGCACTGCTCTCATGGAAGCTCTCAACAGAACGCCAGTCCCAGACACATCAGCACGTGCACCATCCTCTCCTCCCTGGTTTTTCTGTGACAAACATTTTCTGTAACTAATCATCAGATAAGGCAGGGTTTACCAGGTTGCAATTTTCTAACTTGCCTCTAAAGATGCCCATATCATCTGTCTCAATATCTAATTATGTTTCTTGACACACACTTAGTCTGCTTGGTGTTTTCAGCAGCTGCACTGCAAATCCCTCTCAGGATTACAAATTACTCAAAAACAAACAGTACCTTATTTTGTAAAACAGGTTCCCAGATTAAAAATATATATATTAACAAATAAAACAATTTTAGTTTAAAGGTAACTTGTTAAGGTGAAGAATATGCTTGTGGGCTTTTGTGTCCACTTTCCTGTGAAACAAAGATTTAAGTGCCTTTCCTTTTTACCCACCTTCATTCACTTTTAGACAAACTGCTTTTGCTGGTGGCATGAGAGAGGACAGTGATTCTGGCAATGCCAGTGAAATAAGCTGAATTTTGAACAATTGAGCAGTGAAGATATTGGAGGCAGTGTGCCTGCAATTCTTCAGTTTCAGTAAACCTCTATCACTTTAGGTCTGCTTTAGGAGAGAGGGGAAATCATGGTTTCTCGGACAGTTTTGCAATTCCTCCCATAAGGATGGATGCTCCACAGCATCTGACCATAGGCAGAACAAAGCTGGCAGCTGCTGGACTGAAATGGTAACAAAACCTCCTGTGCCATCCCCAGCAGCAGAGTCCAAGGTACCATGACTGCTGCCAGATGACAACTGTACTCATCCTTCCCCCTTCCAGCCTGCTGGGACACCAACCACTGCGGAGCAGCATCTGGAAATTACAATGCAGGGGGTGCTTAAGGAGAGACTAGGGGCACTCATCTCCCGCCACGATGGTTTTTCTGCATGGGCACATGAAACCTTGTTTGTGTGAGGCCAGAGGGAAACAGGAACCATGTTTGTAAAAAGCACAAGGAGATAAAGGCTTAAGTGTCACTTTCTTTGGAAAAATGGGAGAAAAATCGCTTTCTTCCATAGCACCCTCAACAGAGAGAGAGATTTATCTCTGCAGTGTTTTGTCAATTAGATTCAACAAGACCTGCAGAATTGTGCTACCCCAGGCACAAAAATACTGTTCTGCAATAAGCTACATCATGATGTAATGTGCATATACAGATCCTACCTCCTATTTCTATAGGAGACAAAATTCATGACAGTAGATTTTTTCTGGTTTATCTACAGAAAAGATAAAGTGAAAATTATTTCCCTCCCTACTTCTCCTCTAGGGAGAAGGTGGCTGCCTTGGAGCATGATATTATCTCATTGGACTACCTGGTAGCTGATGCTATTAGCCTTTATAAAGTAATAACATTTATTTTTCTGTGATCTAAAGGATCAGGATGGCTGCACTTTGAAAATACCACCTGGCATTCCTCTGTGATATTCTGTCTCTGTTGGGTTTGGTAACAGTGTAGGGTTTGGGTCTTTCTTCCATTGAAAGAAATACCGGTTATTAAAATTGTGTAAGAGAGGCAAATTAATAAAATAAAAAGGCTGAGTCACTAAGATGAGACATGAGCTAACAGTCCTCAAGGTCTGGTGTCATGGTTGGCACATGCAAAGGGGAACACTGAGGTGAAAGGAAGTGCAATGACAGAAAATAAAGATGTAACATTTAGCTTCAATTTATGCTTTGAAAATGGAAACCACAGAAATGTTGCACTTAGAGAGCAAACACGCTATTACCCTGCTACTGACCTCTGCATGGAGGTGCTGAGAAATTCCATACTTGAAAAGGATGAAATTGGCAATAGTGATTTAGGATCATTCAATAATTAGTACTTAAGAAAAACATTTTTTCTTGAGAGCTTTCAATTAACAACGAGAAAAAGATTAGAGCAAAAATTATTCAAATCAGTAATATGATACTTTGGAACAGAAATGGGATGTGTTTTTACTTGTGGAAAGTCAGGCATGTCCTTGGTTCTAACTGTAATTCTAGTATTGGAAAAGACAAGAGCAAAAGATAGAGAGCACAACTCAAGAATATTCCGGGCCAAGAAATAAATAAGCAGGTATTGATATGCAAACTTCTGAGAAGAAAATATCTGTATAGAATTTAGAAACATAATATAATGAACTGTTAATTCTAGCAAAACTTATTTGCCACTGAAAGGTTACCCCAGAGTGACCATATCACATTCCTAGGATACTGTGTCCAGATTATCTCAGCTTCCCACCTCTGAATCCTCATACCCAAAGCCTCACTCACTGACTTGGCTCTTGTGCTAGCAGGCACTGCTGCAGCTCTGGCTCACCAAAGTTAACACTCACCAGTCTCAAACAGAGATCTCCATCTCTTTTTATCATAAATCAAATCTTTCCCCTCTGGTCCTTATACTGACTTCTAATAGTTTTTCACTGACTCCTATCTGCAATTTCTCTGTGTCTCTACTCCATCCACTTTACTGTGGTGACTCCCAAGCCTTTCTGAAACACTTCTTTTATTGTTCTATAGCATATGCTATTGCTCCTTGGAAGACTGAGAAGATCTCCTGAACAACTAATAAAGGCACAAGGCTGTTCATCTTCACATAGCCACTCTCTCATGATGTCTTTTCATATAAAACTGTAAGGCAAAAATCAGAGCAGTACAGGAAGGGAATCCATCATCAACACTGCTAGGGGTATGAATCCACCCCATTTAATTTTACAAGCTATTGTGAAAACACAAGACTATCAAGACCACTGGGTTTTGGTGCTTTTCTCCACAGATGTTTTTTTAGTCCTCTCTTCAGTTAATGCACCCTGCAGGCCAAGACCCCTGTGCTTGCCCAAGTGACAGACTCAGCATTGCCTGGCACATTCAAAATTCACGGACCAAGGAGAGTTTGGAGCACTTCATGTTGAAGTGATTTATGGCGTGAGTATTTCACAAACTGTGCTTAAACTTTTTAATAAAACAGCCAGAGCATTCACATAATTAAGCCAAATGTCACTTCCAGGAGGTTTCCAAGTCAGGGAGATTGGTTTTATAGCAGACACTCATGCAGTGTTCCCAACCTCATTCTCCCTTTTTCAGGATGTGTTCATACCTGTCCAGAAACTCATTGCTTGCTTTTAATCTAAATGCATTTTTCTTCTTCACCGTTTTCCAAGTGTGTAAATCTGTTCATTACCTTATATAATTTATTGCCTTCCTTGAATACTGCATTGTTTAGCAGCTTTTTGGTACCCTTTCTGATTTTAGACCTCTTTTTAACACTTCACCTCCTTCTCAGAGCTTCAGTCACTGCAGCCAAAACACAGAAACTCCCTCTTCACCCATGATGCATTTCCCCACACTTCAGTCATCTTCACTGTTTCAGAGATGACACTCCCTCCTAACCAACCATCTACTTCCATAGCTGAAAAAAGGCCCCCAGTGCTGAGCACCGTGGTTCCCATCCCAAGGAATTCACACTTTCTCTCAAGATTTTAATTCCATCTTCAAGGAAAAAGAAGACAAGCCTTTCACCTTTGCAGTGGTTTACCCAGCAGGCAGCCAAACATCACATGGCTGGTCGCTCACTCCTCACTGTGACAGGATGGGAGAGAACTGGGGAAAAAGCAATCGCTCACCACTAGCTCCTGAGCAGCAGCTCCTGGAGAGCTTCCCCAGGTTTGCTGGCAATATCATCTACCTTCAGCTGCAAAGATAAAGTACCTCAGAAAATAGAGAGTTTGTTTGGCTGGCTCTGAGGAAAGCTCTGCATGTTCCAGAAGATGAACTGTACCTGGCTTCAAAGGATGCCACGTGTGACTCTTCCCTTCTTTGACAGCACAGGTTGTTCCACACATTACACTGCTCATCAGTGCCAGTCAGGAATCAGTTTCCTTGCATTTAGTTTTACCCGGATTCAAGTAACAGAATCAGACACATTGGCAAGATTTGTGCACATGTAGCTGAAGAAAACCCATAGATCAAGTTTTCTATTCAGTTTGTTTCTTATATAATACTACTCAACTTTTTTTGAGATGCAGGAACAAGGACACAGAAAAGAGAAGACAAAAAAACCTCCTGGTCAGATTCACATAATTTCTTATGCATAATGTAATAAACAAAAGTTACATGGGTCACCAAAAGGCAAAATTTTTTACCTGTATGTCATAAAGAGTTTTGTCCTTTCTCCTGCCCTTGTTTCCTAAATTGCTCCCAGCACAGCCATTTCCTGCCAGGGTGGTGCCTCCTCTGCCTCAGGCAGGCCAGGTGCCACCCTGGTGCAGGGCACACACAGACCAGGCTCAGCACAACAAGAGGGCTGGCTAGAATACAGACAATGCAGGAGCAGCTGCCTGAGCTCAAGTAGCCCAGTGTGGCTCCTAATCCTGCGAAGACATGGGATTGTTTGCAAGCCAAAGGAGTCCCTCACAATGGTGCCCTGGGCAGCACCTTAGCAAGAGGGAAGCTGTGTGAACACCTGCTCATGTGTGTGTTCACTTGATTGATTCAAGGCTTCATTCACCAGTGAAAGTGAAAAATCAATTTCATATAAATTGGAACATACAAACAAAATCTTAACACTGCCTAAAGATATATTTCCATTACTATGTTCTCTGTTTCTTTCAATCAGCTTAGTATTTATGGGGTGGCTGGAAAAGAATCCTATACATTATTTATAAACATTGATTTTAAGCAAGTCATTCAATTCGTAACCATGAATTACCTAAGAAAATAGAGTGTTTATCTTATTTTTTCTTGCCAAAGAAAATTAGGTGTTTAATTATTGATGGGATTTTATTGTTGAATTCAGCAAACAGGTCCTTAAAAGTAAGAAAGGGGGACAGAGATAACTACCCATTATACAGTTAAACAATGTCAATAATAATTCCAGTGTTTTCTGCATTTCTTAATGTAAGGAAGTATTGGTGCTGGTTTAGAAAGAGAGCCGCATCTAATAAAAGCCAAATAGTCTCTCATTCCAGTATTTTCTGTATTTACATCTGAAAAAGGCTCATATTCACCAGAGGCCTTTATCTTCTGTGTAGAGCAGTTCTGCTCTGCAGATCACTAATTATGGCAACAGGCTGCACTGAAAAATGCAGATCAATTACTCAATGGCATTCTCTTACTGATATTGATTAGGGCATGCATTGTTTGACTACCCCTGTGATTCCTTCTGTCACAAGGAAATAGTTACACCCCTTCTGAAGGGCAGAGGAAATGGGATTCATGAAAATGAAATTACTTTGAGGTTTATAAAAACCCAATGTCACTTGAATGGAAAATGGCCAATGAAATACTTAAAGAGAAAAACACAATAAAACACCACAGGCCCAGATCTTTGCTCTAACCATGCCACTCTGTAGTGAGATGATTTTGCATGGTATCTACCATATAAGCTAATGACCAGATCAAGAGTATCCAGGGATGCAACTCAGCCAAAGTACTGGCTTTCAAGCACTCTTTTAGATAATACTTTTTTTCCCCTTCAGTCTTGATCTCTTACATATTCACACAGCCCCTGTTTCAATTTCTTGCATTTTTGGTTACCCCCAGTTTTTTGTTATCCTTAACCTGTAAACATTGCCATCTTTTTTTTTTTTTTTTTTTTTTTTTTTTTGTCATATTTAGACAAGAGTATACAGAGTTGTTCTGCTAATACATTCTTCTGATTAATCTGTTGCTTTGGCAGTCCTTAAAATGTCGGCTTTTTCATTACTGCAATATTTTTTACTCCATTAAAAAAACTTACAACTATTAATTTTTATGGGTTATCAGTTACAATCTATTTATATCCAGGCAAAATGTAACAGTTTATAAAACTGTGTGTTGTATGGTATGTGACTGATGAGATGCTATAACCTATTAAGCAAAAAATATTTCCCTTAGCCTGCTCTTCTGAAATTATTCTTACAGCTGAGAAAGTGTCATGGTCAGGCCAAAACTTGGCTGCCTACAACTGCATTCCTGCTTGTATTTATTGCTCTGGCTAAGGAAGCCAGGAGCATCAGCAAGGAGACGCAGCCTGCCAGAAAAGGATAGCTTGTAGTCTTAGCACTCCTGCTGACTTCCTAAGCCAAGGCAGCCAGGAAAACACACAGGGAATAAAGGCTCTTGCAAGTCCCCAGGGTGACCCCTGTGCAGTGTCTCTCATCCTCTGCATCACAGCATTGTACATCACTTGTTCACTAACACTGCTGGAGCCAAAAGGAGTTCTCACCTGTAGCCTTACTCTGCTGTGCTTTTTACCCTAACCCTCTCTCATGTGCCTGGAACTCTGCTTTTCAAGAGCCAAATTCTGCAGCCCAACTCACACACATAGTGTGGCAAGTATCACTGCAGCTCCCTGCTCAGGTCTACTTGTGAATGCTGTGTTTCCCTGTGCTGCCCTTTTCCATGCCACGTTTGCCATGAAGCTCCAAGCCTCCTGAGCACACAGCACCCATCTCTCACAAACATCTCTAGTGTCTGCTTGTTTCCCCCCACAGCCCCACTGTGACCCTCTGCCTGCCCTTCAAGCTCTGTGCCTTCCCAGTGATGCTTTTCATTCCCATTTCCCTCCCAGGAGAAGGGCACCCTGCCAAGTGCCAGCACTGCACCCTTGCTGTCACTGAGACAGCAGAAGGCAAAGCCAGTGCCTGCTTTTTGAGCAGCTCACTTCCCATCTCCCGGTCACATCTTCTCCCTCCTCTCTCATCTTCTGCCATTTCAAGGAGGCCACAGCTTTATGTCCTGTGAAAAAAAATGTATCTCTATAAGGTAAATGCTTCCAGAGTCAGTATAGTTAATTCTTTAGAGCTGTTCCACTAGAATAAATACAGGCACCAGAGGGACTGAAGTGCACCAGTGGGAAAGGTGTGTGCGTCACCTGCACACAGAGCTACTCGGAGCTGGCAGGATCTTTTTCACCCAGGTAATTATTCTGGAAAGAGGATTTACATGCTGGTTTTGGAATGGCAGGTATGCAAGGAGGAAATGACAGTTAAATCCCAAAGGCAGACTACAACGCAGAAAAAATCCTGGGCATTACTTTGAAGTTTCTAATCCACTCCTCTGGAGTTTTTAATTTGAATTAAGGGTGCTTTTAGAAAGACATAGTGTCTTAGCTCAGGGAACACTGAGAACAGAAGATGTTGTTGTGTATCTTCATGTATCACTCATGGGTGCTCCAGAATTTAATCCAAAAGGAAAACATCAAGACATTTACCAATTTCAAGGTGGTCAAAAACCTCTTCATGTTGGCTGGAATCTGCTCTGACTTCGTCCCTGGTCCATTTCACATTTTTGGCTCATCTGTGTCTTCACAGTTCTGTAATTTGAAAAGTAAGGCTGATTTTCAATTGGCAAAAGATTAATACAGAAATATTTCTTCTTGCTTCAAATTTCTCTTGAAGCAAGCCCAAGACAATCCTAGGGCCATTGGGTGAAGAAGCCTGTCCTTGCTGTCTCTGTCAGTGAAATACAAAATCCAAAGAACCTCTATACATTTGCATCAATAATGTTTCTAAATTATTTTTCTTTCTATTAATATCTTGTTAACCATCACACTTTGACACTGCTTCTGAAAGCTACTGCTCTGCAAATAACCCAATGCATTCTTAACTAAGTTAGAACAAAGATAGCAAAGTCATTTTTTTTGTTTTGTTTCCCACCCAGTTTCATCAATAATTACTACATATTACCTGTAACTCTATTGCTTTCATAAAAGCTTTTTATTCATTACTTTGGGGATATATTTTGAGAAGTTACTATATTTAGAAACTGACTGTCCATGTAATTTTGAAACTTACCAAAACTTCTCTTTCGTTCACACAGAGGGGGAAAAATAGAAAAAAAATTCCCAGTAGGTGTGTAACTGCATTCAAGATATAATATCCTGGAGATTTCAATGTCCTACTCAGTCTTCTAGTTTTTTTAATTGCATTTTCTTTTCCCTTTCAGTCTCTAGCAGAGGCAGGCCAGCAGCCCCTTCAGCATCTCAAAGTGACTGTGTGCCCCACACAGCAATGGGGAAGGAAGTCGGTTTAAAAAGCACACGATAACCCCATGAAGAGGTAATGTGCTATGCGCAATCCCTGCTCCCTTCTGCTTTTAGGGAAAACCACCTTGTATAGAGGCGTGAAATGCATTTTAATGTGTCTATGAACTATTTTTCCATAATTTTAGGGTTTTTATCATTTTAGAGCATACATATTCTTTCCCAGCTAAATAAAAAGGTGCACATAATGCATGGGCAGATTTACTTAATAGTGCTGTAGATACAGGTTCTAACATACCTTAAATATCACTAAAACTAGAACAGAGCAGTACAGAAGTTGTTCTACCTAAGTATTGTAGCACCATCGGAATGCTTGAGAGGAGAAAGAAGTACAACATTCACACTTGGTATTCACAGCCAGTTCATTACGCATTTCTAGAAATGTGCCCCCCCCCCCCCCACCTTTAATTAAAAAGAAAGCTGAAAGAGTAGGAAGAACAAAAATGTTCTCAACTTCAATGACACTATTGGAAAATAATTATTTCCAAACTGCTTATCTGTTAAAAAAAGCTGGCAAGCTACCAGGATCTTGATTGCTGTAAGCAATTTTATAACTGCCCTATACAGATAAATTTAACAAAGAAATTAATTTCAGTCTCATAATAAGTCTCATCTCATTACCAAAACATCTGTAATGCAATGGAGCCTTGTGCAAAGAAGTGCTGGGAGAGAATTTTGTCTGCAGACACTCAACAACTGCTTAGAAAAACTCCACCTCAGAATGCTGAATGCCATTTAACACTTCCTTCTAAACGTAATTCCTCCTAATTGTAAAACAGAAAGTGAAATATTGTGAAATGAAGTGAAAATCTTCCCTGTTTCACTTGTATTTAGCCCACAGGATTTGAGGAAAGTTCCCTGACTGGGTGGGTTACCTGGAATACCCTGCAGCTGGTACAAACAGGTCCCTGAAGTGCCTGGATAGAAGGACAAGGTGCAGCTATGGAGGGAGGGGACCAGGCAAGGTGCCATCCGTGACCTGCTGCTCGTCAACAGAGAGGCTCTCGTGGCTGACGTGGCCATTAGTGACCATCTTGCCACAGTGAGCACAAAGCAATCGAGTTTAAACTCTCTGGCTAGAGGAGGGAAAGTGCCCCCAAGACTCCATCCTGTCATGTGATGGGTGAGCAACTGGGCCCCAAGGATTACAGTGAGAGGGTCACCTCAGACTGGTGACCTGTCACTAGTGGGGTTCTGCAGGGCTCCACCCTCGGGCCTCTGCTCTTCAGCATCCTTCTCAGCAATGCAGGGCCCAAAGTAAGTTTACCAGCACCATCGGACTGGGAGGAGCTGACTCCCTTGAAGGCAGAGGGGTCCTTCAGAGAGACCTCGACAAATCAGGGAGTTGGGCAATCACCAAGTGCAATGTGGGCAATTATAGCACACATGAACACACCATAATTTCTGCAGGAGTGCCAAATTACTTCACGCACGAGTGCCCTTGTGGGTCTCTTTCAAGCCAGGATATTCAATGTTTCCTAAAAAAAGTGGCCTCCTTCCTTTACACCACCATGCTGCCTTTTACTGTGACTCCTCTTCACTCAGAACATTTCTATTACATCTCCAACTCCTCCAACAAGTCTTTGAAAACATTGGAAAATACAACATGACCAAGATCCAAAATTGGAACTTGACAGCAGATACAGCAATAAGCTCTGTAAGCTTTGAGCCAATTTATGGTCACCGTGCTTTGCAAAGAAAGGCCCAAAACAATAACAGGGTGAGTAGGAGCCCATCAATCCTGGCACGGCAGCACTCATGCTTGCAGCTCTCAGATAGCACTGCCTGAGCAGCAGTGTTATGAATAGCCTGGCTTTTTCCTTTTACTGTTCTTACTGGTGTTCTTGTTATGGCACATCAACCAGGGTATAAAAAAAATAAGGACGTGATATATCCTGATGAAAAAATCCTGCTATGGATTTCAGTTCTGTTAACGCATACCTTGGCTGCACAGAATCCCATCTTTGGGAGCCACAGTGACATTTTCTGCTCCTAGACATCCCATCCAACAAGCTGCAGAGAGCAGATTTACTGGCACAGAAGGCATTTTGTTATGGGGTACTCCTCACACATTCACTGCTCTACATGACCATGCAAATCAATATCTCTTCACAGAGCCCACGCTGCGAGCAGTTAGAACACAGCATTTTCTCCAATCCAGCACATCATTGCAACTTCAAATTTCTGTTATTATTTTTTCTCAATTGCAGAATTATTCTGTTCATCAATTTTGCTTCCTTGGCATAAATTCATCTACACTTTTACAGATATTTAATATAGCAAATAAACTTTTTTTGTTCTTGAACTTTTCCCCAGAAAATTAAAATCTTCCTGTAAGATTTTTTTGGCTGTGACTAAATGTGTTTGATTTTTAACCTAACCTTCCTGACCTATCTCCTCAAATATGGGGTTTTTTTCATTGTTGCTTTCCTTGTTTCCACAGCAACCTTTTCATGACTCTCATTAAGCCTTTTTTCCTGTTTTCTTCTAATTCTATAAGGAAACCATGACTTTAGAGTTTTGTTTTATTTTGATCTTTGTGTTGTAACAAATGCAGAGATATATTTTATTTATGTCTTAAAACAGAACAAGGATTCCAGTACAATGATCATCTCCATCTCTCTTGCAGTAATTAGTTAATTCAGTAAAATTTCATTTTAATTAGTGGTAGTATCATCAGTCTGTCATTTCACCAGATTCCACAACCATCACAAGCTTTTTACAATCCCAAGTGGGGCAGGAATCTTCTCTGAGCCCTTTCTAAATACTTCATTTGAGAACATAAGTCAGCAGGACTGAAGGATGGCATCCATTTAATTTAAAATTTTTCAATCCCAGTTCGCACTTAGGGGGAAAGCACTGAAAAAAACATTTTCAACATCACAGTTGAAAGTATTGGTGGTAATCCACATAAAGACTGCTCACTCTCATCTGAGCTGTAGAAGGTACTATTTCAAAGGAAAACAGAGACTTAAGCCGTAAGCTGTGCCCATTTATGCTATTATTGCCACCCATTTCTTCCCTTTCCTTGCTCTTGCTCCCAGTATATTTTCTTGGATGCACTAGAAATTACACTACAGATTAATAGATTCTTACATGTCTCTGTGCTGTAACTGCCAGAAGTGCATCAAAATATTGGAATAGCTCATTTAAAACAATGGGAAAATCGTGTCAGGTTCTGTGCAACTGTTTCCAGAAGATATAAAAATAGACCTTTCCCCCACCTGAGACTGCAACTGAAGTCAAAGACAAGTCTGTTTAGGAGCTGTTGTGGTTCATAAACTAATCCAGATGGACAACGGGTTGTTTCTCTCTAAGCAAAATACAGTTGAAGTTCAGAGGTACATCTTTTTCTTGGTAACAGGTAACAGAAAAAACTTCAGTTAGACTTCATTGCAAGCACTATTAGATTTAATGTTCTGTTTCATATAAATAAATAATAAAGACAGGAAGTTTGCATCCTAACTGTTTCTGGACATTGTTTACACTTAATCTGCTTCAATTCTGGTAACAGATGTGGACTGGAGAAAGGAACTGTCCCTGGCACTGTGCATTTTACACTCTGTGACAAGTGGCTTCCAAACCTCAGCTGAGTAGAAAAACGCAACTGAGAGCATTAAGCTCAAATTCCAGCCCAGACTTCTTCCTCTCCTCCACTAAAAGCAAATGCAACATTCAATGTCACTTCTGAATTTATTGAAAAACATATGCCTGAGTCTTCTCAAAAGCATTCTCTTTATTGGCTCTATTTTTTCTGAACAGGTTGTTAATGGGACCCGTTTGGGGTTTTCCTACCTTAAAGTCAAGTAATTTCTCAGTTTCCAGACCTCCTCATGTTTTATGCCACTTGCATCAAGGGGTAGATTTGCTATAGCAGTTGTTCCTTCAATATTCAGTGGATTTCAAGCTTTTAAAATGGTTGTCACTAAAACTGGAACAAACCTTAAGGACTGTTAATTTCCCCAGTTTGGAATATACTAATAGCAACTTTGAAAGAACATATTCCTATACTATGCGGAAAACAAAAGTACAGCTAAATGAGAAGTTCTCTTGAAAGATTCTTCTTTGCAAATACACCTTTCTACTGAGGCCTGACCTTTTAGGAAAGTTACCAATTTTAATTTAAAAAAAACTTTACTGACAAATACCCCTCAGCTCCAAATTGAGTTTTCAGCCCAAACCAGATAAAAAATTTGTATGCATCCATTCAGAGCCCACATTGACTGTCCATGCTGTAACTTGACCAGGGAAGCGAGAGCTACACCTTATGCCAGCTGTCATAGGGACCTGACAGGAGCAGAGCTTTTAGTGTTTGCAGGGGGCTCATGCTTCCAGCAGAGCTTTAGTCAGCTCTGGCTTTCTGGTTTGCAGAAATACACACATTTTTCTCCTGTGGCCCTTAGGATGTTTTTCTCTTTAGCACCTCTGAGGTTTTGCTGGATCTGCTCCCTGCTCACCTGAGCAGCTTCTCAGTTTCTCTGTGTGAGCTGCAAATTCTCAGAAGGTTGCTTCAAGCCTTTTCTTCCTGAACCTCATCTGCCTATCACTCTAAGAACATGGAAAGCTTCGCTCCCCTAGCAGGGGCTGCATCCTAAAACATCTTTAGGTGTAGCCCAAACTTTGCTCGAAGGAAAAGTTCTATGTAATTTTAAGCACTGGAGCATGCGAGTACTGCGGAGCCACGTGGCAAAGCAAGGGAAATCAAATATGTCATCAAACGCTGGCTGTTACCATAGAGCCTCCTGAGGTGGGAGGTGATGCTAGAGTCCAGCTCCCAGCCCTGTGCAGGACACCCCAAGTCACAGCACTGACACAGCCACCAGAGACACCCTGAGCCCAGGACAGCACAGATCAATGTGCTGCCACGTGCCACATCAGCTGCACATCAGCAGAGTCAGGCACTCCTGCCAACAGCACATCTGGACAGAACCAGTACAGAGCTGCTGGGATTACTACTTTGCCAAGGAACTTTCAGTCTAGATTTAGTATCTCCTAGAGACCAAGGATTGCCCACAATCATAAGTTTTCCTCTTTAATGCCACAATTGGTGGTTTTGATCATAGTCTGATCTTCAAAGTCATGGAGAGTTTGTGGAGTTGGGATTTTTGTTTAGCAAGTCAAAATACTCGTGCAACTTTTCAAAATTATGTAAAAATTATGGACAGGAGAAAACTTACTCCTGACAGATACTGTAGATATTTTCTTTATCTTCATAATAGTAATACCTGTTTAAATACCTTTCATTCTAACTTCAAAGCTTATCTGCTCTTGAAAATTTAATTACAATACCTCAACTGAGCCCTGAATAATTCTTATGACAATTAACACTTGCTCATCAAAAATAAGGTACATTTAGACATTTTAGGTTGAATTTCTTGGTATCATCCTTTCCATATAAGCTAATTTTAAAGAATTCTGATTGAATGGTATTGCTGGTTTCCTCAGCTCATGGATTATACTAGAGATAAGTAAGCCATTTCTTTCAACTGTAACTTGCAAACTTTGGGATTAATTGTAAAAAATGTAAGTTAATCGTGAGAGGGAAGTAGGCTGCTAAAAGCAAATCACGTGCTGAATAGTAACATAGTGATTTCCTTACAAGCTGGCAATTCATTCTGAGAGAAATAGAAATCAGGTGCTAAGTAATATCTACTTATTATAGCCCTCTTCAGCCCTCTGATGAGTCAGAGACTAGAGAGGCTCTGACCTCTGCCGCTCTCCCTCGGAGGAGGGACCAGAGACTGCTCTTCAACCCCACCAAGCTTTGGCCTGGCGGCACGCAGTCTGCACCTCAGCACTTTGCACATCCTCTTTTATCCTCCACTTGTATTGGATTTAGTTCCCATGTTTTGGCAGGTACGCAGTAACCTAAGATACGCACATCACAAAATTACAACTACAACAAATTCACTGGACTTCTTCAAGGAATTTTTGTGCCCAGGTTTTGGTGGTGTGTTCCTCTCTAATCAATGCCATTTGCTCCAAACTATTTCCTGGGAAGTCCCTGTTTTACAGATTTACTCAAAGCAGTTTTCACAGTATTGCAAGAAGCTTGGTCATAAACTTTGCAGTACATTTAAGCCAGTGGTGCCTGAGGAGCTGAGCCTACAAAAGACTGAGTAATAAAAGGTTTTTCACCAGCTCCATTAGGGCCAGTAGGGTTTTTAACTGTGTTCTTTTAGTGCCTTTTAGGAAATGCTCCAGAAATAGACAGGAGAATTTCGCCTGTAACCTCTTAGCAACTACTGAAGGAGCAGCACAGATCTGCTCCTTCCCATTTAGGACCAGAAGACATTTTTGAAAGGCATTAAACTCAAAAGGTGATGCTATAAGCCAGCTACATGTGCAAAAGTCCACATACAGCCCACCTGGAGACTGACCTACAAATAGCTACACAATGTCAACCATCTGCTTTTTCAATTAGCACATTTACACAAACACCTCAGTGATTGTTTATTTCCACTGAAACAATCACTTTTTGAACATCCAGATTTTCAGAATAAGTCCAATTCTTACCCCCAGTTGCACTGTTAAGGCAAGATGAAGCAAAACTTATCTGCTTTCTACGTTATTTACAAGGTGACTGAGCTGTTTATATGTAGGGAACTTTTGTCAGACTTACATAAGGCATGTCTGTTTTCTAGCTTAAGCTTTCAGATTTATTTTTACAACAGATGTAGAAATAAGTTTAAGGTTAAATCAATTAGTCTTAAAACCATTACTGTCCTTCACTGGTGCCAGATCACCTCAGTACAAGGCACTTAATTTGCTTTGGCTTTCAGTTTTAAATCAATCACTCCAAAAGTTCATACACATTATTCTTGAAACTTTTTGTAGTTAATAATGAAAGACACAATGACAATTACATCTAAAATAAAAAAAGCTTAAACATTCTAAAGCCATCTGATTTCATTATGCAAATGAGATAACGTTAATAACAACACATTCCATTTCAGTAATATGACTTGACTTTGTACTTAAGTCATTTCAACTTCATTAATGATGTAGATGGTGGAAGAGTCAATTTAGGTCATAGTCAGGTACCACACACATATGGAAATACACCATAAAGAATACCTGTGATAACAATCAAATAAAACTTTCAATGTATTTGTTAGTTGCCCTCTTAGTTTACTGTGTGAAGGACGTACTTGCAGCTTTATTGTCTGTGTCACTGTACAACCCATTTTTTAAACAAATCAGCTGTCCTGGTCCCACAAGCTCTTCTGGGGTAGTTGAGCTTTTGCACAAAGGAGCTGCTCCCTTCCAGCTGGACAGAGAGACACAGCCCTCCTGTCCCACTCTCAGCTCAGCTCTCTGGCTTGCAGCAGCCAGCACACAGGAGACTGATTCTTCACCAAGCACACACAAGCCATGTCAGAGGCGCCTGTTTGCCTGCCCAGAACTGCTGGGGATCCAGGATCAGCAATCCTGGGACTGTGGGGCTGCTCCTCTTTGAAGGGACTGGAGCAGATGAAGAGCACCTTCTGTTCCTGTGGCACTGCCCATCTGCCCGACAGTGCCTCACAATTGCTCAGCACCCTCCTCAGTCATTAGCACAACCTGCCAAACTCCAGCCCTGAGACTGCTCATACTGATTCACAAGTAACTAACTCTGCAACTGCCATCTCAGGCTTCCGGCATGACTCCTCAGCTTGCTCAAAGAATGGAATACCAACAATCAGGATAAGAATCCAGATGCAATTTTTCTAAAGGCTGCCTTGAAAGAAGAATGCTTTCTGATGGGAAAGGAAAAAAAAGGTATTTTGATTTAAGGAAACAGGTTCTCTGTTAGCTTGTTTTTATAGATATCCAAAAATAGACATTCAGATTAAAGTAGCATTTGAACTTTCACTTAAATAAGGTGCAGAAGCTTTTAATAAACAAGGGCTTTAATTGAAAAGTGTCAATCAGTTTTGCAGTAAATGATATTTTTTTGGGTTGAAATGCAATAAAAAGTTCTTACACTAGCAAAAAAATATTTTCAATATAGATATAAGATTAAAGTGTTAAAGTATGGAGCTAAAATTGACTTATAATCCTTGACTGTACACATGCAGCCTTACTGAAGGCCACACAGATGGAAATCAGCTAAATTTTAGTTTTGATCTCATTTTTCAGGTAATATTTCTGTGAGATTTTGAAATTGAAAAAAAAAATGATGGAATGTATGTGATATACCCTGCATTCAATACATATGCACTTAAAAGTGAGAAACAAAATCAATGACTTCAGTGATCAAAGACTGTACACAACGGTCCTGTAAACCTTGTGTCAGGACAAACAATTATAAATATAAATCCTGCCTTCCAAAGTAGGAAATACAGAAGAAGATGGGTGTTTGCCTCATCAAATTGGAAAACCAAATTAGAAAAAGCAAAGTGTGGTGATGTGCAGTGAGCACGTAGGCTTAGTGACCTTGCACAGCACCAACAACTACGTCCCATGGCAGCACAAGGCAGCCGCAGCACGGGTGAGGCTGGAGCACACGCCTGCATGGCTGATAGCTCATGAAGCTCAGGAGCACACGCCTGCATGGCTGATAGCTCATGAAGCTCAGGGGCACATATCCTGCACGGCTGATAGCTCATGAAGCTCAGGAGCACACACCTGCATGGCTGATAGCTCATGAAGCTCAGGGGCACATATCCTGCAGCCAGAGCTCACCTGCAGCTCATCCTGAGGGCAGCTAGCAGGCTCTGGAGACTCTCTGAAGGTAAGCTAAGAAGGCACATCTCCCACGGACCAGTCCATACAGGACCTGAACCCAAGCACACAGCTTGGCAGAGACTCCCAGGAGGTTTCACATTGACAAGGGCTGTAAGAGCCACAAGTCAGTCCTGAAAACAACACCATAACTAACACATACTGTTCACAGACCAGAGCTGCTTCTGGGACCTCAGCAACTCATTTGTTACATTGCACATTTTAGGAGCCAATTAAAAAGTTATGTCGAGTTACAATGAAAAGCTTATTTCGGTATCCACCAGCTTTATTTATATTTTTGTAATATTCGTCTTACTATGACAATTTTGATGCTCAGGAGATTTTCAATTTACTTCCCATTTTATTTAGCATTTGTACTTTGGTGGAATGCTAAAGTCATAGTCAGGATCAGACCCCCATTCCATGAAATGTGCTAATCCTTTTTAAAAACTAATTATTACTCAGTCTCTGTGGGAGACAGCCCTTGGCAGGCTTTTCAAGGCCAAAGTACTTCCAATATGGAATTTATAACTGTAACATAGTTGTTTTTTACATTGTAAAAATTACATGTTATATTTGTAGACCCTGCATAAATTCAATATGCATTCAGTCTTCATAGAAGTTTCCCTTTTTTGCAGTAATTAACAGATTTATGCTATGAACCAAAACTGAACAGGTTCAGCTGAGAACAGTGTAAACATCTGTGACTGCTGAACTTCACTGTCATCAAACAAACAGCCAATGAAAGTTGGCAATAATTTATGGAGGACAATACCTGTATCATTTCCAAGCACAAGTGTAAATGTGTATAGGGCAAGAGCGCCTTTCCAAGTGAATTCAAATCCTTAGGAAAGGCTGTACCTGCAGCAGTAAAAGCAGTGAATAGGGCAGCAGCTGTGCAGAACAATGTGCAGGATTGTCCAAGAGAGGGGCACAATAAAGAAATTATTATATATTATTATAGGCAGTCCTCATATTGCATTTCCAAGCACATCCTGTTTACCAAGCAACATCCTGGATTTTGAATTATCTCATTGCCAGTCAGCTCAGAAGAAAATATGAAAACACCACACTGAGTGATGCAAAGCTAACTTAAATTTTTAGTGTGAGGACAAATAGCACCATCCACTAGAGAGAAAGCTGAGCAAAGAAATATCACATTTGCCAAAGCTTACAGTCAAGGCAAACAAATGAACACAGCTGTTGTACCACAGAGCAAATATTGCTCCTTTTGACCAAAATACTTCCATAAAGGCATAGATATGATTAAATTGTAACTCAGTCACCATTAAGAAAATCTCTCTCTAATGTTACTTTTGTTGCACAATAAGAATTCCTGCTTGATGCAGCATCTTACTCATCCTGCTTAGAGCTTCTGATGTGACTCAGTTTTTTTACAAATAAGTGTTTTTACAAATAAGAACATCTTTAATATTGCTATTAAAATCTACTCAGTAACTCTTAGGTTTCACAGAGAGGATGGTGTCCTTACTACTGACTGTCAGTGAAAAAGAAATAAGGACACATTCTCAATAAGATCTTCTGTAAGTTTATATAACTTCTTACTGGGACAGATTTGCAAAGCAAAAAACATTACGAGAGTAAGTGTCCATAAACTCCTTTCTACTAAGTTACTGTGTTATCAAATGGTTTGGTCATGCCACCTGAAATTCTTCATTTTCCTTCCCTCTTACTCTACATCTCAGAGTCTGAACTAACACTAGTAACTTCTCCACAAAGACAAAGAAACTGGGAATACATATTTAACAGTCAAAGGACCCAAAGACAACATCCTTAAAAGCTTTGGAATTTTGAGGAGGCTGATAAAACTGTTTAAGGCCACTGCTTGAGCTCTTTCAAATTTCTGTGCAAGTCACTCATCTTTTAAAGGCCATGAACTGTTTACTATTGTTATTTGTGTAAGTCACGTATACACTTTCTGCTCCATGCTGCCCATGCTGCAGACAACTGTGCCCCACCATTATTTCAACAACTACTTGACTGAGCCAGTGGAAAGAATAACCAAAAGGACAAAAGAGAACCATTTCACATAAACTGTTAACCAAATAAAAGTAATATTCAAGCAGTTGTACCAATTGTTAGTAAATGTTACATGGCTGGAAAATTCCACAAGATTTACAGCTCTTCCTTTAGAGAATGGGCATAATTCCTTTACAGCCTCATGCCCTGTAACCCATTCCAAATTCATGACCCTAATAATGCTTTAATGCCTACTCTGCAGTGTGTGTAATAATATCACATATATCCAAATATTTCTACAGAATACACACCAGTTAACATCTACTTTTACACTTTGTGATCAAGGCCCCAAATCGCTACATCTGGGACAGGCAATGCAGAGAAGCAGATCTGTGTTCCTGTTGTGGTTTAGCCCAGTCTCCCTTCTATCCTACGTGCAGGGCTGGATGGCTGCCTGCTGTGTGCCTGCATTCCCTTGCTGCTCAGTGCTGTGCCTCAGTTCTGCCTCACTTGGCATCTCTGCTCCCGCTTGTTAGGATTCCCCTTGGTGCTCTGGATTTGCAACCTCCTGCAACAGCCTGGGGAAACAACAGCATTTGAAAAAAAAAAAAAAATCTCCCTTTTGGGAAGGAGTTGTCAGCTGCCTCAGAGAGGAATCCCTCTGGCTAACAGGTGTTCCTGATGGTGCCCAGCAAGCACACAGTTTTTCCTGGCCGTGAACTGCGATCAAACTGACAATTATGTGTTTACTCATGTCCTTGACTAAAGTTCATTCAGACACATTAGGCTGATTGTTTTTTCCTGCCACCTTCTTACACGGAATTTTAAGTTACACATTAAGTCTTTCCCTTCCTCCCCAGCAAGATTCATGCAATAACCAGGTTTCAGAGCACATGGCAAGTTTAGCAGATTTGTAAAAGTAACAGTTGGCAGAGGCATCTACTTGTTATCCCCTACACCCAGTGAAGGTTTCAAGGCCCAAACAGAGCTCAGTAGTGGGAGAGATGATTGTTGAGGACTCTCCGTGTGTGGAGACACGAGGCTTGACTCCATTTCAGAAGGCTGATTTATTATGTTAAATATTATATTAAAATACTACATTAAGACTATACTAAAAGAACAGAGAGATCAGAAGACTACAACAAGAATAGAACAGAATAGAATAACAAAATCCTGTGACTGCTCACAGCCTTGGCACAGGTGGCTGTGATTGGTCATCAATGGAAAACAATCCACATGGACCAATCACGGATGCACCTGTTGCATTCCACAGCAGCAGATAGTAATTGTTTACATTTCTCTCCTGAGGCTCCTCAGCTTCTCAGGAGAGGAAAAATCCCAGCAAAGGATTTTTCATAATATCATGGCTACAGATGATTATTATTCTGCACTGCATGTATCTGCAGCACACATATCCCCTGCAGGGGAACCACGTAAGACACAGCACCAGGCACCAGTGCCCTTCAAGAGCTGGCACTATTTACCTCGGAGCAGCCCCAGCAATGGCAGCACATGTGCACTGACCAGCCTGCTGCTGGTGTCTGCCTCACATCCTGCCCAAAGACAGCTGCTAACCCTGCACAAGGCACAGCTTCAGTACACTTCCCAAGCTTCTCCCACATGCTGGTCCTGTCAGATGCAGCACAGCTCCCTGCCAGGACCAGCCAGGAAAGATGTCCCTGCGCTTTTTTGAACAGAGACTTATTGTAAAAATTGTTACAGGTGGATGTTACCGTACATTTGGTGGATGATTTGCAGGCCTCACAAATTGTCAAACAAAGGTTTTGGCTGGGATAGAATTAATTTCCTTAGCATATGCTCAGTATATAAACTGAGGGGGGTGCTACCTGGAAGGGGCTGACTGCTGTTTGGGGATGGGCTGAGCATCAGTCAGCAAGCAGAGAGCAACTATATTGTACATCAATTCTTTGGTTTTGGCAGGTTTTTTACCCTGAGTTTTATTAACTTTTACTATTAGTAGCAGCATTATATGTTGTTATTATTATAATTAATCATTAGTATTATTATTTTTCACTTTGTTTCAATTACTAAACTGCTCTTTTTCAATCCCCAAGTTTTTTCCTTCTTCCCTGTCTCTTCTTCCAGTCCCCCAGCAGCAGGGATGTAAGTGAGTAGCTGCATGGTACTTAGTTGCCCACCCAAGTGAAATCACAACAGTCCTTTTTTGCTGCCAGTGTCGGGCTTGGATGTTTGATGTAACAGCAGATGTGAGCAGAGCATGTTAATTTGTTATAAACATCCATTGCACTGGTTTAATAACCAGTAGTTATTAATAACCAGTGGTGCCAGCGTTGATTTATTTGCTCTCCGAACTGCTGTGCTTGTTGTCAGGGCTGTGCTCTGTCACACCTCGCTTGCAGTTGGTGTTTCCTGGGCTGATGTTTATCGCCCTTGGGGCCTGCACTAAGGTTATCATTTTGGGGATGCACAGTAGCATTGTCTTCTGATCTGACAGAATTGCTAGTCATGACATTACTGACGTCCCCTCTTTATTCTGGGAGACATCTATTGGGAACTAACAAATACACTTTGGGCCTATCAGAGAGATAGCCTATGGGGGAGCATCTTCCTGCACCTTCCTGTTGGCCTTTCAGAATCCTTATTCTCCTCCAGGTTGATTACAGTAGCACTTGAAAAACGTTAAACACTTTGAATATCCTTTGAATACCCTAGAATCCAGCCTGTTCCCTTTGCTAGGAAACAGCATGTTGCTGAATGGGGTTCAGGTCTTGTTTAAAGTAAACAACTGTTTAAGAATCTCACCAAGAGATCTGTCTCAAGGCTGGATAGTTATGAGTGTGTGGGATAATATGGGTGAGTGCTTAGGACTGTGCTGCTGCTACCATCTCTTAATTTCTACTTCCTTTCCCCTGACTTTCTCAAGCACATGTATTCTCTCCCAGAACGACTCCTTTGACTGTCCTCTGCTTCTGAGCTGCCATTGCTGTCTCTTGCTAAATAATAAGAACCTGCAATCACCTCCTATTTCTTTCTGCCCTCCTGCCATCCCTCATTTATCTGGCTGTGGTGGTTTTGTATGGGAGGCATTCACAGAAGCGATGCAAATCTTCCAGCCACTGGAAAGCTGGACACGCTTTGTGAAAAACACATGTTAAAGACAAAAGAAACCCGGGAACTTTCTCCTTTTCCTTCTGGCCAGCAAAGAGGTGACACGGCTGGCCCAGCCTCTGTCTCGGCTAGGCTGGGCCAGGTAGCTCCTGCCGCAGGGCACCCACTGCCTCCCACTGTCTGCCGGGCAAGGGCAGAGGAGAAGCCATCAGCGCCTCCCAGGGCACTGCTGCTGAGCTCTGGCCGGGCTGCTGACATCCTTGCCGCGCTCCCGCTGCAATCTGCTGAGCCTGGCCAGGGCCAGGTGACCATCGGCAGGCCCTGGGCGAGATGTTACTCTTTCAGTGCTTCAAGCCTCCCTTGAGGGAGAGCAAGGAACAATATGCATGTAGGGGAGCAACATGAGGACGTCGAGATCGAGAAGAAGAAGTCAAGCCCCAGATAGGAGGGATGAGGAGATGCCTTTAGTTTTGGGCTGAAATCCTCTTGTAAAATTAGGGAGAAGGACTCTTCTTTCCCTATAATGCATTAAAGTATGGGGAGAAGAAAGTGTTCAAATTATAGATATCGAACAAAGGCCTCCACGCTGAAGTAAGCAGATATTAAAGTAGCTATGATCCTATAAAAAGTTTGAACAGAGAGAGAGAAAAGAGTGATGAAGATCCTGTGCCCCCAGGAAGAGAAGAAGATCTCTGTTCTTAGAGATTAAGATGATTTCAAAGATAGATAATGAGAACCTTTGCTTTTAAACAACTCATATTAAAACAGTATTCCAGTTGACAGTATAAGTTGACATAACCCATAAACACAACTGTGGGAAAAGTTTGTTGAAAATGGGAGGGATTTCACGATTGCCAGTGTCCCCAGGCAGCTGCTATTTGTGGAAAACTGAGAGCCATGAGAGAACTGTTTTCTTGTAGAGAAGTCTCCATACCATTAGCAAGACAGACTTCTCTCCATAAGTGAACTGAAGAAAGACTGTTCTAGAGGTGGTAAACTCACTGAAAATTTTAAGTTTTGTCTCTTTACATTGTCAGTGGGAAAGAAAAGGTTGTGGGGGGAGAAGTGCCCTGAAGGTTTTGTGTCCCAGATGGCATGGCAAGATGTATTCTATTTGCCATCTGTATGGCAGTTGTCTTTCGTTAAGTGAGCAATTGTCCTTATCTCTTCCACAGCCACTCCTCCCTCTGGGGGGGGGGACGTCTGCTGATAACAGGCTGTTGAAGGTCACCGCATGACTGATAAGAACTACAGCATCCACTGGGAGATGCTCCACCCAGAGGGGAGAGCCAAGCATTCTACCCAGATAAGTTTCTGGAATACCAACACAGCTTCTTCACTGGATCTCCCAGAGGAACAGCAGCTGCCTCTTCTTCCACTGGGTCTTCAGAGGAAAACTACACCTCTTTCTACAGGATCCCTGCTCCAGCAGAACCACACCTGACACTCCAGTAGGACTGCAGCCACATTTCCAATTGGACTGCTACCAGCACCCTGACCAACAGGGTGTCAAGTTATTTTGACTCTTTCAGTGTTGTTTTACTTTACTGCATTGTTTATTTTATCCTTTAATTTTCTTCCCTATTAAAGAACTGTTATTTCCTGCTCTCGTATTTGCTGTCTGAGAGCCCCTTAATTTAAAATTGATAGCAATTTGGAGCGGAGCGGGGGTTTTCACATTCTCCACTTCAGGGGAGGCTCCTGCCTTCCTTAGCAGGCACCTTTCTTTCCAAACCAAGACATTTTGTTCTGATTCTTATTACTCTTTCTTTTAGTTACTGTTAATAATTTTTTCTTTTTACCCTTTTAAAGTTTTGAGCCTGCTTTGCCTTTCTCCTAATCCTGTATGACAGCAGGAAATGAGTAAGTGCATTCTAGTAGTGACTGCACTGGTGATTGGCCAGCACTGAACCCATCACACTAATTGGTGCATTGGCCAGGAAATCTCAAATTGGCAAGCCAAAACCAGTACATTGTCATTGAAAATTTTAACAGAGGAAGCACTCAAATTACTCTGGCAGTGCCACATAGAATTTGTCCAGTGTAGGCAGAAAAAGTGCATGGAGTACATTGTACAGATGCACATGATAAAAATCATTCCTAGGATGCTAAACCCTTATTCAAACAAAGCATATATTCTTGCAGCTTCTTTACCATTGGGATCTTATGGTGACAGTAAGTAAAAAGTTTGAAAAAAGGAGCATTATAAAACCTTCTTTGGTTGTGTTAAATGCTAGATTTTGAAAGAAATTAAGGCAAGAATGTATATTAAGAAAAAACCTCAGGACCCAGAGCCCATTCAGCACTGAGGGTTGCATTGCTAAAACCTGTAAGCTCACTTTTCTTGCTGCCTCTCTTGCCATACTAGCAAATCCTCAGTGATCATTTGTAAATTATGGAATCTTATCACTGGAGAAAAAAGATGGGAACATGAAGTACTGGTGTTTTCTGACTGAACCCTATATTTTTACACCACTCCTTGAACATGGCTCAGCACTGATGGACACAGGCAGTGCCACTTTAGGGAACCTCCATCAAACACCATGGAAAAGCCCTGAACTCCTGCAACTTGCAACAGATCTTCCAAAATGAACGTGAATCAAAACATTTCCTCCAAGACTTAACAAAGCTCATATGCCATGATGGGACACAAAAACATCAGGACACAGTGTCATCTCACAAGTTACATCCAACCAAAACATTAACAGCCCATCCCCAAAAACCTGCACTTCATCATCCCCAGTCCAGGGGAGCATCACCCCTCTATAGTTATTCACTATGTACTACAGCCATGCATCAGTTAGCATGCTGTCTCTTCCTATCTACTCAGAAAGTCATGACATATCACATTTCTAGTCCTCTGTACTCACAAAAATCCTTTCAGTTCTTGTTTATGGGCTGGCTTTAAACAACACAGAAGCTTTATTGTCACAAATTAGTTTTACTGTCATTTTTGCTCAGTTCAAGTCAGGCAATCCACAGGCTGAATTATAATTATGCAGAAGTAGGGGGTTAAAAACTGCAGTTCAGGTTAAAGACACTGCAGGTGCGCAGTTTAATGAGTTCTTAATTGAGTAGTGGGAGAGCATAAAAAGGAAGTGCAAAAAGTGATTACAGGGCTCTTTCTGCAAAGGGACCAGTGCAAGCACTGAACTCTATAATCAAGAATAAAGAAAAAAAAGTTCACCTCTAATTTTTCTCCCTGCTGTACTTTTGTTCCTCATGCTCAGAATGTAAGATTAAAGCTTGTACCATCAAGTTAACAGATAAGATTTTTTTTTTTTTGAGATGCACTTGTTTTAACGCTAAGATAAAAAAAAAAAAAAAAAAAAAAAAAAAGAGAGAGAGAAAGTACATAAAAAATAACTTTGATCTGAAAAATACATTGCCTTCACTCCTGTTTGCAAATCAGTCAGATTCCTCTCTAGATTCTGCTATTGAATTAACTTCATAGTATAACTGCAGAGGGAAAAATGGAAGGAGACACCACACTGAAGGGAAAAGACAGCTACTTGGGGTTTATTTTGATCTCCCTCCTCTCTCCAAGAAACAAACACCACAAAACCCCAAAGCCTCTTGACTCTATTCAGGGAAGCCACCTACAACATGACAGTGCAGCAGTGTTACTGCTTTGGCAGACACTGCAGGAAAACACTCAGACATTTCAGTAAATGCTCTGGAGAATTTATATTGACTGCAATCTTGGATATCCTGGACACTGACTTCACTCCCACACACATATCTAAGAAGTGCTCAGAGCTATTTCCACCTTCATTGGGGCAGAAAAGTCACTGAAAGCCCAGTGCACTATCACTTAGCACAACTCTTTTATTTCCCAAAATAAGATGACTTAAAAAAAAGTAAGCAAAAAAATTAAGCATCTTCACTAGTAGTTCACTGCAGTTCAAATGTTACTTGAAATATGGGGACTTTTATACAAATTTATTATTTAGAACTCTGAAATTCATGAGAAAGCACAATCTGCCTCAACTTCTGAGGAAAAAAGAATTTTTTATACATAAAGGTTTCACTACCACCTCAGTTTTATGAGAAAAGTTTTTTATTTGTATAGCTATATCAGACTCCTGTAATCACTTTGTATGCTACATGGGCTTTATTTTTTTAATCTAAGGATTTTTTCAAGTCCTTTTACATCAGGCTTTAAGACTTCAAAGTTTTTGTTGTTATTGTTATTGTTTTCTCCTACAAACAAACGTTTAACTGCATGTTGCTGGCAGGGAACACTTAGCTACTCTTCAGAAATCCACAGCAGCCTCAAATTCACCAAGCTGGTTGCAGTTACTGATTTTTCCCCAGTACTGTGGGCTCTGTTTCTGACTCCAAGAGTCTTTTCCATGTTCTGTACAAGCAAACAAGCACGTTTGTCCAAGAGGTGCCCATTGGCATCAGCACTTTAGCGGTTACTGAAATACCCCCACATAAATACTTCTTAAATGAAGGTCAGGTTCTTTAACCTATTATCTATCATTATTACTTATTATTTCATGTATAAAGCAACATGTGTTCTTTTAAAGCAATTTGCTGAAAGTAAAATCTACAATGGAAATGTTAAACTGTGTATTTCAAAGGATCTTGTCACCCACATCAGGACTGCACTTAAACACTGCAGACCAATGCTCAGATCACAGATCAGGGAAATGATCATAAACTCCAGCCAGATAAATGAAAAAAAAAGGCAGCTCACAGTAACTTTTCAGGGAGTGAAAGAAATGCATGAGGTCATTTCAAGTTGATTGTGCTTGCTGGTTTGTTCCTTGATATTTCACAACTGTTTCAAATTCAGGTCTAGCAAGTGAATTCTCCCATCCTGGGGATATTGATGCAGCTACCTTCGAAAACCACCAGAAGACAAGATTTCAAGGCTTGTGCCTTCCAAAAGGTATTTTTTTCTTTAATAAACTTTACTTCTTCATATCCTATCCCATCTCTGAAGTTTTATTGAGCAAAACCTAAAAAACTAATACTATACACAGTATTTTTAAACTATGGTTTTATATTTCATTATTAATCAATATGAAGAGCTGATTTTTTTTCCTTACATCCAATTAATAGATTGTAAAATCCATGTTCATGGAGTTCAAGTCTGAAAGAAAAAAAAAATCTGATATATCTAGTTTATGGAACACTGGGAAAATTTGTCCTGCCCTTCCTTCCAGCTAAATAAACACCCTCAACCTGTGTATCTTCAAAATCAGGGCTTCCTGCCAACTTTCTAAATCACTAACAAACCCAAACAAGCACCAAAACAGAGATGAGCTCACCACAAACCACTACTTAACAAAAGAGAGCTGTTCACAAGCTGAACCAAAGCAATACCTAAGAGAAATCTACAAGTCTAACTGCAAAATTGTCCCTCAAAACCAATTAAAACACTTAACAGAACAAAACCACTGATCTGCTGAATTCACAAGCATCAAAATATAGACATTGCAGTGTTTAGTTACACATCCCAATTTAAAAGTTCAACAAATTTAATCTTTACTGTGACAACATCTAGATATTTGGAAAATGAGTTATTATCCAATGAATAAATCACAATCTTGGAGTTAAATATGCCTTACACATTCTTATCACAGATTGATGAGTCCTCTTATACATCCCAACTTCTTTCTCTGGTGGTGTAACTTCATGCGGAAAAAAAAAAAATTCTACATAACACAGCAGGTTTCAGATAGCATCTTCTCATTTTTGTTTTAAGGCATTATCACTGCCTATTCCATTAATCATATCAGTGGAGGTTCTATGTGGCAATGCCTGATGTGGCACACCATTTATAAGGTAAAATTGCAAATAAAGCCCTTTACATGTAATTTAAGCTTAATACCAGTAAAGCTCTATCATCTACTCTGGAATACAGACACACTTTTGGTTCTGCCTCTGTTCCATTTTATCATCTCACTATGTACAGAGATGCATAAAGATAAAGCAAGGGATATCTATCCACATACAAAATAGACAAATTTCTATCCTTTCACCTCTACTATACAGTAGCTGTGCAGAAAACATCTTCTTAAAGCAAATGTGAATTAATATCCTGAAACTTGTTTTGAAAAGCCGCCCTGTACCAGAAATTCTAAGGGATGGATACATCAGAGATAGCTACTTTTAAAAAGCAGGTTTTTTAAGAGGAAATAATCAGTGGAAATATTAGTACTCAACTGCCTATTGCTGCAAGGACTATGGCTGCCCACACTTCAAGGAGTGAGACAAATTCAACTGGGTAAATATATTAGGAAAAAAACATATGATCAACTAGTGCAAATTTTTCCATATTAACTCCAGTTTACAAAAAGGTTACTTTTGTAACATCGTTTAGTGCAGTTACAAAACAGTTTTCCTATTTATTTCAATCAGGCAAGTTAATTAATTTCAGCCTCAGATGGTCATGTCACTTAAAAGTTTGCATCACTGGGGTATATATCTTTTTTTTTTTTTTATCCCATTCATATGAGAAAAATTGACAAAACCACAAAAATGTTGGAATGATAAAGGTTGTCAGGGTAACAAATCATACACATAGGCAAAAGGGTAAAACATAATTATGCAGATGGCAAAATAAAAGAAGGTAATTTACAACTGATGCAGAAAATGACTAGCTTAATAAGCATATCACATAAATCAGTTAGTTAACAACCTAATTTATAACTTTCTGAAAAAGTGCAAAGACAAAGTAGAGACTAGAAAGACTTTAAGTGCCTCATGTCTTTCAGCAATGCACATACTAAGGACAACATTAATAGACCAGCAGCTCATTAAGTAATTTGATGCCACATGATTACCCCACTCCCCTCTGCTCTAATGAGCAATTATTTCTTCTGATGATTGATTCTTTTCAACAGGGAAAATAGGAAAAATTTTGCCATACAGAAATGGCAGAAGTCCATAGGTGTGAGGTTATCAGCTGAAAACCTATTCTTTTTTACAAACATCAGCAAACACTCCTCAGGCCAGAATGACAGAGGCCCTTCAGTGCATTCTTACAAGTCCATTGGAAAGCACCATAGGAACTGAGCCCTGTCTTCTCCCTGCACACCAAAAGGCACATCTGAGTACGCTTTTTTGAAAAGCTAGACAGAATTAACTATTTTAATAATAAGACACTTAGAGGGATTAAAAAAAAAAAAATTGGTAACTCAGAAGGAACGAGTAAGGTCATGGTAGTTTCTGAGCCCCTAACTTAACAAATTAATCCAGCACAACATAAAAGTTAAACATGTCTCTAAGGCCTACTGACTTAATGAAGATTTAGTTATAAGTTTAAAGAGGAAAGAGAAAAGACAAAGATGATTTTTGTGCACAAGGATGTTTGAGGAGGAGGTGTTAAATTAAAAAATAAATGCAAGAACACATGGCACACACAAGGAAGCTATCTGATAGCAAGGTGTTCAGGAAAGGTTTTACATTTCCAAGGAAAAAAGTGATCACCTGTGTGGCATACTGATAATACCAAACAGTAGGGTGGCATAATGCAGCAGTAGGTACAGGTAGGGGGCCAACATGCAGCCCTGTGACAGGGGTGGTAGAGCTGCAGCATTTATTGCAAGGAGGGAAGCAGCAGCATTTGGAGTCTGTATTAAGGCTTCAGAAATAGTCTTGGCAGAAATGAATAACAAGTAACTGCAAGGGCATTTAATTTGTGACATTAAGTCATTAGACTGATTACGTGTCCATCTGCTCTGCTTTGCAAATTGGCCTTCTGTGTGCATTAGTAATCATAAACCGGGATATATTGTGATGCAGGCTAGGAAATACATGTACAAAGAGTCATGAGCAGGGCCCCAAGAGCATTACAGCTACTCAGTGTCATAAACACTAATGGCTGAATCGTGCAGTTAGCTGACTGCAAGTTAGCACCTTCAGAGCAAACAGAGTACAGGACCTACATTGAGGAAATAAAGGAATTTTCAGTGTAAATACGCATAAAGGACTTTAGCCTACCAAAACAGAGAGAGCTGTCAGTGAAGAGAGGGCTCAGCATTGTAACTGTTCATCACCATCACCACCTTGGCATCACTTCTCACTTGCACGGTGGATTCCATTACACACAAAGGTACCAGTCATTTGGCTCTGCTTCTCCTTCTATTCATGGGTCTGAACTGTGCTTGTCTCTGCAGTAAAATGTAGAAATACCAAAGCATTGCAAAGCATGCTCTGACCCTCTCCTGGAACAGGGGCTCCTGTGCTGCAGACCTCCGCCCCCCTCACCCTCCCCTTTGTTCACGCAGGTGCAAGAGTGCTGTGCTATGTTGGCATCGGGTCAGGGAGCCAAATCCATTCCTGCTACACTTATAGGGATAAGCTTGGTGCGGGTGCTTACGATTCAAATGAAAACCATGTTCAAGGAGCTAGAACTCCTCTGGATGTCGAGGAAGGAAAACCCCTCCAAGAGCCATTTAATGGTTTATACATTATGACAGCTGATAGTTGAATTATTTACAGAGTGAGCAGTTGTACTGTAAAAGTATTTTTGTTAGCTATGTATTCATGTCAAGTGAAGCAAAAATAGTACAGTTCTAATGGATACATTTCCATTAGTACATTCTATGTTTTTCTCATTCTGCCCTAAGGCTATCATTAACTATGGTAACGAAGGAAATTAAAATGATTCCTGTTGCCTCTCTTCTTTATTAATATTTAATGATTTTTAATTTGAAAGCTTTAATCCATCCTTTCATAAAAAGGATAAAGCAGTAATTCTTAAAAGCCTTTTGCCAATTTTTTTTCAGTCATGCCTTTATGCAACAAATCACCAAAAATCACATAGGAATTTTTTTTCTGGTACATACTTGCCTGTTTCATCAGTATTCAGAGAACCAACTATGGGCATGAACCTGCACCCATCACCAGCACAAGGAGTGATTCAATATAGCACATGTGCATGTTTCTCTATAAGCAGACAATTATGTTGTTTCTTGTTCAACAAAGCATTAAAGCAAAAGCTGTTAACTATAAGCTGTGCTCACTGCCAGGAATAATCTTTCTATTATTTAAATTAGACTAATAAAGGTAGAAAACATGCTGCCTAGGAGTGGTTTAGGAGGAGAATCCAAGCTTGATGAGCTTTTGTTTTCATCCAGCCAAGAAAAAAGGGGAGGGAAACATGGATTGTGGAAGTCCATCCTCTGCGGCTCGCTCAAGAGCTAAACCCAGGCTGACCTCAACCCAGAAATCACTGCCTGCTGAGGGAGGTCCTTGCTGGGTGCTAGAAGCAAAGCTTCTCACAGTCTCTCTAGAGATCTGCTGTCACAATTCTGACCAAAAATAATTCACCACCCCCATCGTTATCCAGGCCTGTCACATTGTTCCTTCCCACACTTCTCTGGTCTTTGGGGACAGCACAAGCATCTGCCTTGATTACTTCAGGGCCACGTGGAAAACAAGTAGAGAATTGAAAAAATAAATCACTCCCCATCACCCCAGCTTAGGAGCTGAAGTAGCTCATTTTCTGATTCCACATTTCACCAATCTTCATTAAATACACTGCCCTGAAGCCTTCCTAGTACTGCCCAGACATAAACTGAAGTTAGAGTGGCACATACACCCCAAACTACTCTTCTCCTGGAAAGTGGTATTTGAATAACACACAGAGAACATTAGAGCATGAGAACCATTAGCTATGCCTGGTCCTTCATGTATACTGGATTTCCTCATGACACTTACCAAAACACAATTAGTCAGTATTTTGGAATTTTTTTTTAATATATTGAAAATTTTGCATCACGACAAAAGTTTGGAACAATTCTCCTCTGGCTACAAATGAGCAAACTGCCCTTTCCCTGGATTCAGCAGCCAAGAAGTGTGGAAGGCAGGTCTTTCTGAGTCCTAATCAGAGGGGGTGGAGTAGGACATACCATCTTCCAACTTCAGAGGAGAAGGTATGTGTAACAGAGGCTACAGGGTATGTTTTAACAGGCAGAGTAACTGCCTCCAACAAATACATGTCAGGATATTGATTTGCAAATTTCAGATGTTCTGATTCATCCACCTTTCCCACTGGAACTGTTCCATTATGTGCAAACATCCAGATATTTGTTTATACACATATCTTCTGCAGACAAAGAGAAGAGGGGCCTGAAGACTGGGGTCTGTTTTTGAAGCAGAGGAAAGCTCAGTCCAGTCTGCACTCTAAGAACAGCAGGATTTTGACCCACACGGGTACCTTAGCTCCCCACAGGTCACCCTGTACACTCAGCTGCTGGGCTATGCTGATATTGGTTTCTTTGAACAGAACAGCTAAGAAAAGCTTCAAGTTCAATTAACTAGCTTCCATTTCATTTCTCTATCTTGAATGAAAAAAACCCAAAACATTAAAAACCCTGACCCAATTATTTAATACATAAAAGGAGCCTTTGTAGCAGGTGTAATATTCCTAAAAGGTGATTAGTGAGAAATATACATCAGACCTTAAGTGGAATCATGCTTTGATGTTGGCTGGTTTACCTGGTGTGCCACTGAAGAAAAAGATCTCAAGGGAAAGAGTTAGCAGGCATTGCATGTCTGCTGGGGGATGCAACAATCGGATAGGACACAGGCTCCCGGGCTGTTGTATTCAACCCAACAGGCAAACACACACCAGGTCACCCATAACCCACAGAGCCAGGTTCCCCCAACTCTGCCCATAAAGGACCCACCTCCTGCTAACTATGAGGAGCTTTGACTCCAGGGGGTTTACTTCAGCACCAAACCCTGTCAGATTTCAGTCCTTAAGATAAACTAAACAATATTCTAAACAATAGCTGAGGTAGAAATAAAATATATTTTAAAAAGCCAGTGTCTGAAAAATATAAAGTAGGTTTTTAGTTTCTCCAGCACACCGAACTTACCTGAACCAAGAGGATGTAAACGCATTTCTAAGAAATGTAGCATTCAGAAGAGTTGCTTTGATCAGAGAGTCTTTAAAAATTCACAGTGACAGAGGATATGTGTGTGAAGGCCATTTGATCTGGATGAGCACAGCACTACTGCACAAAATCATCATGGTTAACCAGAGGACCAACAAAAACTCCTTCTCCCTTCCAAAAGCAGAGGGAACTCCTTTTGCCTTGGGCTCTCCAACTTGCTTAAACTTAACTTTGCCATCTTTCTTTTTATTATTTGACTGGCACAGTGAGAGTTCTCCCACTTTGATTTATTGTAGCCACAGGAATGGGAGCAGCTATACCTTCACAGGTCTTTGTGCATATAGCAGTAAGCACAGCGGGAAACTCATCTTTACAATAAAACCTTTCCAAATTCAAAATACAAAATGGCCACATGCAATATCCTAGTAATGAAAAGAGGCAAATGACTTAAAACTATAACAGACAAGAAACTGTACATACTTTTTTAAATTTCATACTATTTGAAAAGCCAACAAAACCCCCTCCAAAATACAGCTGCCTATTGCTGTATCAAAATGAATATTTTTCAAATGCAACAGCATCTGAAAGGCTAAAAGTGTTCTCTTGTTTCAGGCTCAAAAGTGATTTTCATAGTTGAGTATATTACTACTGTTTAACAATGGAACCAAAACACCAGCCCCCAAGGAAAGCAGGTAGAGCTGCCATGCTCCAAGACAGTTCTTGAGCACTTCCCATAAATTACCAACATTGTGTCATGCCTTTATGCACCTACTGCAAAATTATTCAAATCTGTGCATTATACTCATTTGTACTTGAATCTGGCTTAAGTTCAGGTGAGTTTGGGAGGGTTGTGCTTGCTAAAAACTTTAACAGAATATTAACACCCACAGGGCAGCTGATATTTAAATCTTAAAATAAACATAAATTGATGGCATGGGGGCAAGGGGCAAGAAGGGGGGAAAAAGGGGAAGACAAGAAAAATAAATGAGCTTTGTACAGAAGAACATGATGAAAAACTTGCCACTGAAGTGTCAGCTTGAAACACCAACACCTGCCCTGTCAAACCCTGTTTAGGAACTGTACACAGAAGTGACTAATATTGTACTCATTGTGGACAGTGCTTTCCAACAAAAATGTGAAATGTTTGTGTTGATTTTTCATTGCAACAGGAATGTGCTTTGATCTGTTTCTCAATGTACTTGAATGATTCTTGCATAGAGGTCTCTTTCCTGTGGTCCAATGTAAGAAAAAGCAGTTTGAAACATTAAAAGAATTAAAATCTCCCTTTATGTACATGGTTTCCAGCAGTATTGCAAGCATTCTACACAGTCTAGACACCAGTCTAGACACCAGTCTAGACACCAGTGCTCTGCAGAAGCAGGGAATGCCTGTATAGGATTCAACACGAACCCCATGGCAGGGAGAAATGATGAGGACTCCACTGATATCAGAATGTGAGATACAAAGTTGTGTTTCGGTTGTGCCTTGCTTTTTTCTGTGAAGAAAAATGTGGCCACATGCCTGTACTGGTTTAAGCTTTGATCCTCCTGGCAAATTTGCTAACAAGAGAGTTGACTGCTGCCTGACTGCTTTTATGAATGTTTGTGAACCCCACTGGTTTGCTCAGCTTAAGGAATGAAAGAGATTTTGAAATGTTCCTGTCAAGAGATCATAGTGTTTTCACTGGAAGAGACGAGGCTTTCACCTCAGAGCTCCATATGGAACAGAGTCATAACAATTTTCCAGTCCTGGATACACCCAAGCCTAGAATAATACCCCTCCTTGGTACCAGACACATTTGCAGATTGTGTTAATCAAGGAGGTAAGGGACAGATGACACTTCTTGAAGACTGAACACTGGAAATTTTAATGTTGCTTTCATAAAAAGTAGCAACTTCATGATGCAGGTTATCAGCTGTTTAAAAATATTGTAAAGGTGCAACCTAAACTGTCTCCGTCTCTCTGGGTGCCTCCCAGTGAACCCCGGCCAGCCCCGGGGTGGCCGGGGGGGCAGCCCCGAAGTGACCGACAGCGGGGGGACACTCTCTGGTGCCCCGAGGGTACTGAGGGCAGCTAGGCTAGTCACCTTTGCATCAGAAGAGACAAAGGAGACATCGGTGGAGGGTAAAAGGCCGACTCTGAACAGAGGCCAGTCCAAGGTTTATTCGGGGGGCCCCACACACCTCACTGATGCCCCGTGCTCAGAGTAAGACAAAGGAATCTCAAGGTTACATTTAAACGGGGGGAGGAAACCGAGGGTAGATACATTTGCTGACCAATAAAGACCCTCCAGGGATGCAGCCTTAGGGGATGGACATTTGGGATAGCGTATAACATCATCCTTGGGGGGCTGACCCCTGGCTTCGGGCAAATCACTCGACGGCTTTGACCGAAAGATCTAGATAGAGGGGATGGGATGCTGAGTGACTGACAGAGAGCCAGGGCGGGGAGTTGGGGGATGATCTCAACACAGGAGAATGGTTACACAGGCAGAGGAAGGGGGTACAAAAAGGGGTACATCATCTGGGGAGAATAAGGGGATACAAAATCAAAACTATTACAAAGTATTACGAAGTATAAAAGCACACTGCAACACTAAACCCTTTATGAAAGACCAGGACTGTGATTACAAATACAACACCAGTTCAGTCCCCTAACACACATGATTTATGGTACAGTCTTGATCTACACAACTGGGCCATCCTGAGTCTCATCTGAATCTACCTGATCCTTGACATCCTTTACAGAGATTAAACTGGATTCAACTGATGAGAAATCTAGTAAATTTTGTTTGTTTGTTTTGCTTACTAATTCTGTACATTTTAAATACTGCTCTGGAAGTCTTAGTTTCTTCTGTGTGCTTTTCACAGTAGAATTGAAGATAACCATCCAAAATAATTTTTGCAAAAAGTACTCTTTTACACAATTGCTCTTCACCAGCTTCAGCACAAAGTCATATGAGTTAATTTGTGGCTCTTTAACATAAAGGCTGTTTAATTTGACTTAGCTGACTTTGCAATGAAGCAGAAAAGATCACTGCATGATCAATTCTGCAAGGATGAGATGACACAGTTTTCAGCATATGGAAAATAAGAAGCTGATAAGAAAATGAGGGAAAAGGCAGAATTATCTTAAGTACTGCAGCTGTTCCTAGACTGGAAAAATATATTCCATGCCCACTGCACTTACGCTTTCTTTTCCAATTGCTCCTCAAATTTACTGTACCTTCATGACAGCAGTCTCAAGAATGGGAATTATCTGAGGCCCCTACAATCATTCTCTCCTCAAAGTATCGCTCATTAGAAACTCAGTATTTTTAAAGCCATCATGGGCCTGGTTTGTGCCATGGTTACAAGGGTCCAGAAAGTGAAAGGAGTTTTGGCAAAAAGCTTATGAGCAATTTTGGGTCAAGTCACTGATCTCACCATTGTTGAGGAGCTCACCAGAGAAGGCCAGGCAAAGAGTCCATTTCCTTGTCCAATCCAACTGGCTGAGGGCACATCTGCCTTGTCCTGCACCTTCCCACTCAGTATTCACCTTTCACATTCTGCAAGGAACAAGGCAAACACCCTTTTTCAAAATTAAATGACTTGACATACGTTATTCTTTCATCCACTAATAGGTCAGTGCTCTATACAACAAATAAACCATGCGTTATTTGGCAGCTGTAAACTACAACCTTAACCACTGTCCTAGTTCCCTCCTATTTACCTGTTCCTTTCCATCTGCCTTAAAAAAGGGAAAACGTAGTTTACAGAAATTGTTTAGCTGTACCATTTTCCAGATTTTTAGGTGCTTGACTTCACAACATTAAAGGTGATTCTTTTCATGCCTGTGTTTCTTAGTGCATGGGGGAAGTGGGTGGAGACAAAGAGACCACTCACCTGATGTTCATGTGGCAACAGAGAGCGTTTATTCTCCAGCTCTTCCTTATAAAGGGCATTTGAAAAACTTGGTCTGGATAGTCTATTGGTCTGGTCTTTATGTCCCCCCAAGTCTTGTACCAGTGATATGCCTGCAGCCTTAGGAAAGATGTGATTGGGCAAAGCCCCTGCTAGTCAACCCAGGGGCTGGTTAATTTGCCTAGTACAAGCCAGCTTGTACTGTCATATGTGGCAACACATGTTCTTTATGTTGTGTCCATTTACAATTATATATTTAAAGAATTCTTGGTTAGAATGTTGCTATTAATACATTACCTAGTTCCAAACATCTAGAAATTACAACTAATTTTCAGGCCACCTCCTTTAATAAACCAAAATGCTATTTTATGAGGCACAATTAAAAATCACCATGTCTGACAAATGTGATAAATTTATAATCACAATCTTGTTATAATTAAAACAGAAATATTGACATGAAAAACATATCAAACATTCTCAATAATCTCTAATTAGTCCATTTGCAGCAGCTTTTTACTGTTGTCTAGTAAAGCTTGCACTTCTGTTTAAAAATGAATTAATTTTGCAATGCATACAATAAATTTGAAAGTAGAAACCACACACCTATCAGGAACAAAATGTTCCTGTGAGTTAACAAAAGGTTACAGTGAGTGTAAAGCCTCAGGCTACTGCCATGCCACTTTTTCTGAGGCGCTTTTGAAATGAGAGTCCTGCAGCTGCAGGGAGATGCTGCAGGAGCTCCTGGAACACAAAAGCCAGTGCAGGAAGTGACCTGAATGAGCGCTCAGAGACAGGGAGCTGGCACAAATAAGCCAGCTTGAAGAGCAAGCTGCGTCACTAATTATGGAATTATGGTTTTGGTCAGTAATTATAGAATGCAAATTTTTGCTTTTAAGATTATTTCAATTGCAAAGCCAGGAAGGCCTTAGCACTGTTACACCTTTCATCTGTTAACTGAGGTCATTCTGCTCCTGGACCTCTTTACTGCACATTCTCAGTGGCATGTTAATAGAGCTAAGTGAGCAATGCTGACAAGCTATCAGTCACCGGGCAATGTTGTCCAGGGGAATAGGGGATCCAGGTCTAGACTCACTATAATTAGGGCATTACAAATAGCCAAGACAATTCATGGATCATCCTGAAGATATTTGTTTTGGTGTCCAGCAACCTGTTGAGTCACCAAAGCAGTTTTCTTATCACAGCAGTTTCCTGGTTCCATGAAGTCAGGTGTGCACTCGTGGATAACACTTGTTCATGGAAGAAGCACTTCAGTGCATGAATTTCTCTTCTACAACCTTATTCTATCATGTAAAGCTTCCAAGTGAAACCTTGACTACAATGTATTTCCCCATGGCCACTGATAAAATTATTTGAGGATCTCCAAGTAAAATAAACTAATCAATTGAGGAGCAATTCAGTATACTAAGCATGAGCAGCGCAGATCAACTTAAAATACATTTATGATTCCTTCTGGAAAGAAATGGAGTTGTGATTGAAATTTTTTCATTCACTGTCCTGAGGGAATGAGTTAACCCTATATGGGTGACCTATACTGCATACAACAGACTCCAGGTCGCACACTGAGCAACCATATATCCATTTGGAAACTCAGATTAATTTTAAATGGGACTCTTACTTGGAGATGAAAACTTTCAGTGAAAATCTTATTAATTCATATACACCTTTCCTGAGAATCCTCGTAACCAACACGCAGGAACGTGATCCTAAGGGATTGGGACACATGTCAGAGTGTTAATTTGCAAGTTGCAGCAAAGATAAAGCCAATCCATTTCTGGTCCACCTCTGCACACAGACCCTTTATACAACCCCCTTTTTTTCCTCTAGTAAGAAAAGTCTAATTTAAGATAATTTGAGTATGTTTCCTACCTGTAAGGAAAACATAAGTTCATTGCAACTTCCAATAATGAAAAAAGAAGACATAGTCTTGAGCAACAGGAGAAGGAAACTCCCATAGTTTAACAGAATAGCAATGCTTTAAGAAGGGAAAACTTCACTGTGTACCTCAGACAGCACCATCCGTTCAGACCTACCTGTTCAACAAAAAGTTATTGAGCAGTCTAGACATTTGTCTGAGGCAGTAATTTGTTTTCCTACTCCAGGAGACCTGCAGGAGTTCTTAAAGATTTTTATGGACATCTTGGTTCCTGTCACCCCTAGAAAATACATTTATCACTTTTTCTGTGCTGCTCTTCAGCTGCAGCCTCAAATTTGCACAGCAACAAAGGAGACTGTAAGTAAGAGCTCTGAAGGCCAACCTGAACAGTGAATTTCAGCACTCACAGGTGGGAAGAGCAGGGCATCCAAAGCATCACCATAGCCATGGCACTCCAAAGTAAGAGGAATGGGAGCCCATGCAGCACTTCTTTCTCTCCCAGGGTCATATGAGTCCACTCTGGCTCAGCAGTGCCCTTGGTCACTGTGTTAGACCATCAAACCCAAAGCATGGAACAGTGTAACTCCAAAGAAATATACAGAAAATATAATACATAATACGTATATGTATGTATGAGTGTGTGTGTGTGTGTGTGTATGTATATATATATATATATATATATATATATATATATATGTGATAAAAAAGGGGAGAAA
>NW_024531932.1:2231977-2311647 GCF_017590135.1 Pyrgilauda ruficollis
AATATATATATATATATGTGATAAAACGGTAGGGTAAAAATCAAGGATCCCTGAACAAGCAAGGAAACAATTTCTCAGGAGGAGAGAGTAAAAGCTGGATAAAATTAGCATTAGGATGAGGAGGAACTGGTATCCAGTTGGAAAAGAGAGCATGAAATAAAGTTTCCAGTGAGATAACTAACTGAGAGAAATATTTATGATGTGTAATTCATCATGCAGCAAACCCATCTCAGAGGGTTGGAGCATGTGAGGGGACCAAAAAAGCACTGACTGAGGTAGCAGAGTAGCACTGCAGAGTGGCTACAGCTCTCATGCTGACACTTTCCAAAGCAATTTTAAGAGCAGACAGTTCCTCACACCACTAGATCCCTACAGTGTCTTCCTGAAGCGACTGGAGACATACTCACATCACCCTCCTTTAAGCATCCACCTGCCAGAAAAGCTGTGTCAGGTGAGCAGCAGGCTGCAGCAGCTCGTGTCCACAGTGATTTGTAACAAGCAGGAGAGAAACAGCCTTGGCACAGACTAAAAGGCTCTTCATTAAGTCTTCTAGCTGGATTCAGGGAAGGGTTCCTATCTGTTCTTGCACTACAAATCTTCATCAACTCTTGCTGAGCCAGGACACAGCAAATTTACCTCATAATGTCTGAAGGATTAAGGAGCAGGATTTATTTTAGGCATCCATGGGCCAGGAGAGGACCAGAAAAAACAGAAGAAAGATCCTTCATGCTCCAAAAAAAGGCTTTTTCAAGATGTCAAGTGCACATGGGATGTTTTCCTCCATGACCCTGCATGGGAGAGCAGTGCCAAGCACAGCATGTCTTTCCTGGCTGAGTTTAAGAGCTCACCTTGCCGTTTGATTTTCACAAGTGTTACAACAGAAGACCAGCCTTGATGGTCACAGTGCTTTAGCATCTGCTCCTTCACTGATCTTCGTGGCTTCTCAAGGACTTTGTTGAGTGCAAACCCTGCCTGAGGGTTTCCCCCAGCCTGAGGAAAGGAGCAGAGGTAACATTCTCAGCTGTTTCATCTCTTCTACCTCATAACTGCCAAGGAGAAAGAGACATTTGTGCAGACTTAGTAGGGGAAAGTCTTAATCCAAAACAAAGGTATCTCAAGGATAAGTGTGGGAGATTTGGGAACAGAGGAGTCATTTGTTCTTCACAGACAATTATTGGCTATGAATCATTTACAAGGAAGATAATGAGACACTGGAGAGTGTGATACTGAATTAAAAATTATAGTCTTGATCTTTATCCTTTTCCATTTTCCAACTTAATAAAATTGCATGGGATTTTCCTAGATAGGAGAAGCCCTTGCTGCTAATTAAATTATCTTTAAACATTTGGAAGTAAGACTGTAACATTTGGAGAATTAACACACAGGAGGAGAAGGCAGCAGAATAGCAAGCCTCTACCAAGACACGATTATTTCATGGTTTTGCAACTACCAAATTGATGCCTTCGGATTTTAGCTTTTACATTTTTCATATGTTTGTAATCCTGTATTTCTTTAGTGTATATGTCTAAACTCTACATACAGCGCTAGCTACTGCTTTTCCACTTTGGTCAGATAAAACAATTCCTCTCTAGGCCTGGGAATCAAGGACACGTCACTGTCTCAAGCCCCAAGAAATGTAAACAAAAGTGAGGTGGGGGGAGCAAACTTGGGGTAAATTACTTCATTACCTGAAGCTGTAATTGGAAGATTAACCCCCAATACGCAAATGGACCAAACTTATAAAAGTGTGAAAACTAGTGATCCATCATCCATTTTTGAGTGTAGCCCCTGAGGGGGTCTTTGTCTGCTCTAAATGTACCTGAAGACCTTTCAATAAATAGAACCACTTTTTAGTCCCTTGATTTTGTCTGGCCTCTGTTTTTAGGTAGTCCCCAAAAGGCATCAAAATCCATTTCCACATGAAAAAATACAGCTTTAGGGAAATATTTGTTTTAATTGTGGCAGTGAGGGTTTGAAGATTATATGTTTGGTCTCTCTCTGGGGCTGTTTACCATCTGTCTTCCCACCTTTTCCCCATGGCAGTTATGATAATTCCAGATTCTTCCCTGTCTGTCCTCCAAAATCCTGCTCCTGCAGCCTGTCAAAATTTTCTACACCCATTTATCCAGAAGATTCGCTGTCAGTTATGATATTTCCCTTCTCTCATTGATATGTTTCTTTCTTGTACCATTTTTTATTGGTATTATGTTTACATTTGTACCCCAGACCCCGCCTGTCTAGACCTTGATTTGTTAGACAGTCTCCTCCTGGGAATCCACTTCCCCTCTACAAAAGCTGCTGTTTTTCTCTGTTTCCTGCTCTTTGCCACTGCTCCCTCTTCAAGCCGAGCGGCTTCCGCGCCCTGCCCGCACCCATGCGATGCTGCGTCCAGCCTCGGCGCTGTGCTCCCGCCGCAGGAAAGAATAACACCTGTGCGGCGCCGCAGCACCTGCGCCGCTTCCGTGCAGCATCGCAGCTTCAGCGCCACTCCTGACCTCCTGATGCAGGACAGAATAACACCCACGCGGCGCTGCCGCTTCATGTGGCACTGTCCTGGGCCGCTCCTGCACAGGTAAGAATAAAGGCAACTCAGAGAAACAAGCAAAGAATCCTTCCTTTTTCCTTTACTCCGGTCCTTAGACGTGGGTCCAAATTTATCGGCCGCTCTTGGCGGTCCGGGATTCCAGAGAGTGGAGGAACTGCGATCCTGCCTGCCGGCAGCGCCGGCGGGGCGTGGCCACTCCTGGCGCGCGTGCTGAAAGCGAAAGGACATCGGGCCGCGCAGGCGACCGGCACAACCGTCCCTCCCGCGACGGGGGTGCAACGTCATTTAATAGTGTGTATTTATGGGAGACTAAATTACCTTGTTTCAAATAGTTTGGATCAAATAAAATTGCTGGGTGTGATGCCAGGAAGAAATTCTGCTTTGAATTCAGCTGCAAACTGCTGGTTTTTACAAGCTGCAGAATGAAACTGCTACGTCCTCCTATCACACACACAGGATCAACTCCTAGAGCTGACCAAAAACTTCCCACAGTACCTCTTCCCTTGCCTAGCCATCACCCTGTGTCATGGGAGATGGGATCAGTCAACAAGCAGTGAGAGAGTTCACCCACACTGCTGCTAGCAGACCTGGCAGCTTAGCTGAAGGAGCTCAAATTTAGCCACAAGTGCAGCCAAAGAAGCCAACACTTTCATTTCCCCTAAACTAGGTTTTTAAATATTTTAACTGATATGATTTAGGAAGGAAAAATGCTGAAATATATAATTTTTCTACAAAATAGAAACGCCAAGTGTTGCACAGCTCTGGATTTTGCTGCCAACGGTTTGAATGACAAAATAAAGCATGGTTATCACTTCCATCCACAGCCATCAGTACATGCTTGACCCAACATATTAATCTGCTGCTTTTAATTTTGCTATTCTTACTTGTTGCAATCCAGAATCTTCCAAAGTACTTATCTGTAAATGTATGCTGAATTGTTAAATTTTTTTCCCTCCACTCTGCCTATGCTTTGAGCACTAGAGAGTAAAATCTTTACAAACTATTGACATGAAGGCTAGTTTAACAAATACTTTCTTTCTTAAGAACTTTACTTTGCCATACTTTCTATCAGCTAATCCTGGAGCCAGGATGACAAATACCTGCACAATTAAACCTCTTCCCCAGCACGCTTAAACCACCTTCCCCAAAATGCCCCACTTCCAGTAATTGACCAAGTCCTGGGCCCAGCACCGAGGTCATGACAGCCAACACAGCTGCGGAACACCCCCAGGAGCTCTGCATCAGGCTTTTACTGCAGCTGCCTGCCTACATGTAACATAGGGCATAAATGAGATTCTTACAGACAGTAGAAAATTAACATCATTCCACTTACAGGAGGTGGTGAGATCAATCAGATTTTCTCCCCAAAAATACACTGTGGTTTTCATAATTTCTTTGCACAGAAACTGCAGTAAGGCACACTGCTACAGAGATGCTCTGATGCACAGCTCACAGCAAGCACGTAGTTAAGTAGTCGTGCTGAACTAGTGAGCAAAGGTGAGTCTGCAATGGATAACTCACCTGCTTTTAGCTGACAGCAGGCATGACAACACACAACCCATAAAATCTTCATTCTTCTCTAAAAACTTTAGAAAATATAAGTAAAATTTTTTTCAGTTTTAATAAGAGTCCTGGTACACCACGGTTTAGAACATGTGCAGTAAGTCCCATCTCAGTGTGAATTTTTCTAGGAAGTCCAGAAAATATGGGTTAACTGCCTAAATGGTGACACAGTCATAAATGTAATGGAGAGAACAGAACTGCTGTAATTTCTGATACAATCCTATCAATACGGTCAGTAGATAAAGGTTGCCCCAGGAGTTTTACTTTTTATTTTCATTCTCCTTTTCTCAGATTTCTTGGGGGTTCCTGTCATTTCCCTAGCTTTTGTGAAACAGACCTACAAAATGTACCTCTTTGCTTATGGTGTGCTACTAACACCAGGTGACAGCCATCAGGCAATCTTTGCTGTAGGCAGTTGGTGCAAAACCCAGAATCATTGGCTAACAGCCTTGCACACAAGCTGAGATGAAATGAAAGAGTAAATTTATTTGAAATTGAAAGAAATGTCATATGAGAAAAGATGCAGGAGATTCTAGCTCAGTTACACATGCATGAGCTACTAACACAACCTCTGAAGTCTGGTCTGACCTGACCCTTAATTGCAGCACCCTGAAGTTGGCTGAAACATCTGAGAATATGAGTTACTTTATTAACAGTCCTATTAAATGGTGTAGTTAGGCTACAAATAGCTCACAGTTTGTGCATTCCCTACTTTGCCTGCCACTTTTGAAAGATGGAGATGAGGAGACACATTGCTCCTAGAAAGATTGCTAGCTGGCCAGCTCAAGGCAGTGTCAGCACCATGAGCTGGTAATGGCCCTAAACTGGAACACATCAGGGGCTGTTTCTTTTCCCTCCCCAGTCTCACCAAACTTCCACCCCAAGAATATGAGGCCATCTGATCTCTAACAGTGCCCAAAATACTCTGTAATATAAGCATTCAGCCACTCTGCAGCAGGCTGAGGCTGGGGGCTTATTTCAGATAAGGAAACAGAAATGAGACAGATAACCAGCAAGTAATGGGCAGAGTCCAAAAGGCAGGCAGGTTTCTCAAATATATTTTCTATTAGGGTACACTGTCTGGAAATGAATGATTTACAATCTCACAATGCCAATTTTTTTAAGCCAATGATGCCTTCTGTGTCTCTTCACCATGAGAGTTATCATCAGGCAAACTACATTTGTCATAAGTGTTCCAGTCATTACTGCATTCAACTTTATGGTACGCTAGCACATTTCTGATAAAGAAAGCATATCATGTTCATTAAAAGGGAGCAGTCAAAGAAAAATCCAGTTTTCAGTTAGACCCAGCTACTGTTATAAACCAGTTTTGTCAGTGACAGTTCACTGCAGTTCCAGCTTTGTCCATTGTTTTCTACAATATACTGCAACATAGAATGTCCATTACTGTCCTTTTGATAGAGTAGCCAGGTTCATTATTATTCAGCTATGCAGAATTTCATATAAATTACCTGCAATTACCTCTCCATGATGAAAGCCAGTTAGAAGCAAGTAAAACCAAGTCTCAGCAGAGAGGTGAAGACTTCCCAGAGGATGCAGCACAGCACCCTTTCCTCTCACAGGGAACTTGCAGCAAGATGCCCAAAGCCAAGACCCACTTCAAGGGTCTGAAATGCTGCTTTTCCTAGGCTGAAGGACTTATTTTGAAACTTTCTAAGTTCTACAAACCTGTGTTCCAAAACACAGCAGCCATTTCACCAAGGAGGAGCAGGTCCTGGGGAAATATTTTGCTTGGAAAGACTGAGTTTCATAATTTCTAAAATGCTTTTTACTTCCTCTGCCCCAAAAGTTAAGAAACTTTCTGGCAGATACAAAACAACAAACCACAGCTCTCTGCACTTGTATTAATATATTCATCCCAACTAAATTCTCCAGGTTTCACTGGTTTATGTATGATGTTTGCTTCAAAAGCAGTAATTTCTTCTGCCTTCACCTACTTTTGACTGCCTAGTAAGAGGAAATTAGGCATCATATCACTCTGCCCTAAGCACTGAGCTTTGGAGAAGCTACCACTGTACCTAAAGGCACTCCTTGCCCACTCCTAAGTCATGGACAGAGACTGAAATCAAAGCAGTGCTGTTGCTCCACACCTGCACAGGGCCCACCTGAACTGAATCAATTCCTACACCACAAACACCAGCAGTGGGTGAGGATGATGTGAAGAAGGAGTCAAGACCAATCTAAGTTTTTTCTTTTACTTAAGTTTTAAAAAGAAGACATCACCTGAAAGATCCCTCCAGCACTTTAAGTGCTGTGAGCTTCTCTCCCTTTTCTCATATTTGTCTTATGCTGTGTTAATTAAGAATCATATTCATCTTATGCTGTATTAACACCACACTTTGATACAAATCAAATCAGCTTATCTACTGTGTAAAATGAATACATGTCGTGCAAACAAGTCTTTGGAACTGGTTATTGAGGAAATTTCTTGAGATCTTTCTTCATCTTCCTGCTCTTGACTCAGTCTTAAGGTGGCATTTAGAAGAACTGATTGTGACTTATAAATACTGAGTGGTAGTTAGCTTGCCATTACACCCAAGGGCTGATTTATATATTTATTTATTTTAAACCTTGGAAAGCTTTTCCTTTTGATTGCTTGTATAGTGGTTTTGGTTCACCAGTTTGAGATTTCCTGGCTAATGCACTAATTAATGTGGTGGGTCTAGTGCTGGCTAAATGCTAGTGCACTTACTACAGTATACTTACATATTTTCTGCAGTGAGATAGAAAGGTTAAGCAGGCTCAAAACTTTAAAAGGGTATAAAGAAAGCTTTATTACCAGTACTAAAAGAAAGAATAATAAGAATCAGAATAAAACCTTTAGAACATTTCTCCTCCCCCCGTACAACCTTTTCTTTCCTACTCACAATGTACAGAAACAATTCAGTGAGTTTATCACTTCTAGAATGGTTTGTCTTCAGTTCACTTAGGGAGAGGAGTCCCTCTTGTTGATTTATGGAGACTTCTCCATAAGAAAACAGTTCTCTCATTGCTTTTAATTTTCACAAATAGCAGCTGCCTGGAAAACCTGCAATCATGAAGTCCTTCCCATTTTTACAGCTTTCCCCACAGCTGTGTTTATGGGCCATGTTAACTTATGGAGTACTATTTTAAAGATGAACTGTGTAAGAGCAAAGGTTCTCTTAATCTATTTCTGAGATCATCTTTATCTTTGAGAACAGAGATCTTCTTTCCCTGGGGCAGAGAGTCTTTATCACTCTTCTCCCTCTTTCTGTTCAGACTTCTCATGGGATTATACATCTGTTTACATCTGAAGCAACATCTGTTTACTTTAGCATGGAAGCCTTTGCTAATATTTACAATTTGAACACTATCTCCCCATACTTTTTCAATGAGTTATAGGGGAAAAGAGTCTGATGTATCAATTACATCTTTCTCTATAAGTTTATAAAAGGATTTCAGCCCTAAGACTAAGGCATCTCTTCATCTTTCCCATTTGAGATTTACTCTTTTTTTCACTGATCTTGGTGTCTTCATGTTGCTCCTCTACTTCTCACTCTGTCTTTTTCTCTCTCTCAAGGGAGGATTGAAGGTTAACAAGCTTTATTTGGGCACTGAAAGAGTTAAGATTTCACCTGGGACTTGCAGATGGTGATCCCTACCAGCTAGTGATCATAGCTGTTTGTGGTAGAGGATTTCTTCGGTGGCTATGCTGGAGGGGGAGCAGCTAAGATCTCAGCTGCCAAGTCAGAATTCGGCAGTATCACGCTGGGGGCTGATGGTTTTTCCTCCCCCTGCCCGGTAGCTGCAGACGAATCTCAACAGTGGTAGGATCTTGGCTGAGCCAGTCCAGCCCGAGAGTGCTCCTGGGCCCAGTGGATCCTGGCTTGGCCTGTGAAATAAATAGGGCAGGAGATCTTTCTCCTTTTTTAATGCCTTTATTAAAAAAATCAGCTCAGTTTGGGAGAATCGACGGGTCGTGCCCACGCCGCCGCTGCTCCCAGGGGTGGCACGGAGGAGGAGGATGATGCAGCTGTGTCCGCTGGTGTGCAGGCAGAGCTGGGGCTTCTGTCCTCACGAGAGATTAGCAGATTCCACCTTTTCAGTCTGACATTCGAGGTGCCTTTTCCAGTCGACTTTTTTTTTTTTAAGTTAGGGTGAGAGGTAAAAAGGATCTTAGCAGACACGGGATTAAGTTCCTCACCTTTAGACATCACTTAGATTTCTTAATTCCATGTTGGCTCGTTGTTTTTAGGGGTTTCCTTGCGAGACTTGGTGAGGGGCTTCCTCATTTGCATACTAGCTCTGACATCACCTCCCCTCCGCCACTTGCAGCCTTCAGGTGTCACCTCCCGGGAAACAGCAGGGGGACACTTGAGCTGATTTCTAACCATTAACAGCTAATTGAAGAAAAATTATTAACAACAGGTGATTACAACATGAAGTTATTAAATGCCTTTGGTTTAACTTGTTAGCTCTGCAACTTAAAAAAAATGGACAACTTTTCTACTCATCACAGCCTGGACCAGCAACAGGGCAGGGCCTAGTAAGAGCGAGATGTTGGCAGCCACGGCGCGGCCCGGCCCAGCCTCGGCCACATGCTCTCCCCTCCCCGGCCACTGTGCTGGGAGGGGAGGGGGAACTTCTCTCTCCAAAAGCCAGAAGCAGGAGAGTGTTTTCCTGGGCTTTGTTTTTAAATGTGCTTTTCCACAGGGGCGTGCTTAATTTTTTTAAGTAGTCTAACCGGGTGTCAATCTGAGCTAGCTGAGTGGCCCTTCAGAACTAGCTGGTTCCTTGGTTGCAGCAGGTCCCCACAGAAAACCATCCTCCCCCCCACAACTGAAAACCAGGCTTTCATCAAACCACAACAGTTCTCTGCAGCTGAGTGTGTGCCTGGCCTGTTAACTCTGATCCTGTGGCTAAACTGGTTCTGTTCCAACCATCCAGTACTGCCAGCACAAATCCACCACACAAAATTACTACACTTTTTCCTACTGCAAATATTAGCTTTCAGGGGTCAGATCAGTCTATGGAAGACTAGGCGCGAATTCTTCCCTCCATGACTTCTGCTTCAGGTTTCACATCTATATAGAGAAACTGATGATACCAACATCCCAAAGCCTAAGGTTTCCACAAGTGGCCAAGTTATGGTGCTAGGACAATTCCTTACTCTTATATTTCCTGTCTTTTTTGGTATCTGTGGGGTAAATGAGCAGAATAATTAATTTGAATTTCTTCATTTTGGTGTAAGCTCTGAAAATTACACCTGTTTTCCTGCTTTTTTTTTCTGCCTCCTTTGAGGCTTCCTAAGTGATAAAAAATTGCAGTCTTGTCTCTCCTTACACCAGCTTTAGTCTATTTTTTTCCATGAAGGTGACATCATTGCAGATTGTGCAGAGCACAAATAACAAATTTAATTGAGAGCAACAATACTGTCCCATTAAAGTTTATGGACTTCAGACAAAGATGAGAGAAGGCATTCCAGGCTCACCTTATAGTGTATAGTCACTAACTTGACCCCACTGAAGACTGTGTTCTTGTTATTCTTTTTGCTCAGAGGACTGGCATGACCCTCACAATGATTTTGCCAGCACTGTCATTTTCTAGCACATCTTCCTGCCTCCTGATGTCTGTAGAGATGTGGCAGCCTCCCCTTCAATGCTCCATGTGTTTTCCATGCAGTCCACTTCACCTGAAGGTCTGCCCTTTGTTTTGTCTCCATGTGGAATCTGTGCATCCTTCTGCACGTAGTTATTTTACTTGAGATTTCAGCTAGTTCAGGAGGATGGTGAAGTGGCTATGAGGAATAATCCAGCCTGTGCTAGAGAGATTTTTGTATTACAGTTCTCTTCGAAGGGATCAGGATCACTGTTACTTACATCCCTGGCATGGGTTACACATGTGACTGCCAGGTTATGTTGCCCCTTTATCAAGCTGGTCCTTGGCGAGCCCTCTATCCTTCCACACTACCTGGCAAACATGCTATTTCCTGTGGGTGCTAATCTGCTGGCCTTGAGAATATCTACTTTTTCTGCAGTGGTTTCTCTCCAAGTACAGGTATTATCTTCCAGCTCCTTTATCCCCCTCTGTCACCGTCATATTTTCTGGGAAAATCCCTTTGCCAGGATTTCTCTCTCCTGGGAAGCTGAGAAGCCTCAGAGAAAAAGGAAAACAATATTATCTCATTTTCTTCTCTGGTATTTTACTGTTTGGAATGTGGTTTGGAGAGTGTTTATCCAACAGGTGGTTGTTTCATTGGTTTCATGTGAATTTTTTTTACTTAATGGCCAATTACGGCCAAGCTGTGTTGAGGCTCTGGACAGAGGCACGAGTTTTTCATTAGTATCTTTTTAGCCTTTTGTCTGTATCCTTTCTGTATTCTTTAGTATAGTTTAGTATAGTAATTTTTAATATAATATAGATCATAAAATAATAAATTAGCCTTCTAAGAACATGGAGTCAGATTCACCATTTCCTTCCTTCATCTGGGAACCCCACAAATATAAGACCCCACCTTCTGGCTTGCTGATCACTGTGTCTATACAGATTTTATTGATACTCCTTTTAGATCTCTTCTCAGCTGAGACCATTACAGAAAAAGCATTATATGCATGCACACTGGTGCTCATTTGGCCTGGGGTAAGGTTAGTTTTCTTCACAGTAGTTATTATGGGCTGTGCTTTGGATTTGTGCTGGAAGCAGTGCTGGTAGCACAGGGATGTTTTGGGCATTGCTGAGCAGAGCTCACACAGAGCCAAGGCCTCCTCTGGCCCTCACCCAACCCCACCAGTGAGGGGCTGGGAGGGGACAGAGCCAGGACAGCTGAGCCCAAGGGATCCAAGGGATATCCTAGCCCATGTGGGGCCATGCTCAGCACACAGAGCTGGGGGAAGAGAAGGAAGTGGGGACATTGAGACACCTGCCAGTCCATGGGCAGTAGGGGATGAATTCCTTGTTCTATGTTCCTTGTACATACAGCTGTTGCTTTACTTATTAAACTGTCTGTATCTCAGCCCTGAGTTTTCTCACTGTTACTCTTCCAGTTCTCTCCCTCATCCCAGAGGGGAGGATTGAGCAAGCAGCCATGGGGCCCTGAGCTGCTGGATAGGGGTAAACTACTCAGCACTCCTGGGGCTCTCTGGGATCAAAGACTTCTGGGCCCAGTCACCTGCCCCTCTATAAAATAAAATCCACAGCGAGGGGTGGTAAGTAGAGAGCCACCCTGGGCATCCTGCCTTTCCTTCCTGGTGGCTTTGCAAAATACCTCACCCCCAAAGAGCTCTGTCAAGGTGCTGATGCTTTGGTGCCTCTGAGGAAATATAGCACATCCCTGCCTTGTCCTCCACCAGGGCTGCACCTCTGGGAATGAGCACTGAGATCACAGCCCCATTTTTCACTACATTTCCATGGAACCTAGACTACAAAAATTCTGTGTTATGCCAGTTTTGACCCTGTCTTAGAGTCTTGTTTACAGACAGTAAAATGAAATTGTTATGGTCATGTTATTCTGGTTTCCAATTAGCATACTTCATTCTATTACATCCTTTAGGTGTTGTAAAAGGATCACTATTACCAAATTAGATATACCACACCATGGCTAATATCTAGCTGTCCAAAGCAACTTAAGATAATAGGATCATAACAGAAAGGAAAAACTTAAATATCTTCTGAAAATCTTAAAAGAGAAACAATACTTATTTCATAAAACATGTGTTAGGCAGTAAAAACCCTTCTGCCTTTAAAAATTTTCAGGCCAAGACTTCAAGACTGTATGTTTGAATTCAAAACTCTTTGGTTTTTTGTTATGCCTTCTCCTCTTCCTTCCCTTCCTTTCTTCTCTCCATCTATGAGGTTTGGCAATGCCAAGATATCATTTTCCGCAAGTAAGTATTGAAGTTTAGAATAATTTTCTAATTTTAAAAGTTATCAGCATTTTCCAACTTCTATTTACTGTTCAGTAACCTAAAGTTTACTGAAGTATAGCTGCAGATGAAATGTGACACAAAGCAAGGAAAGAATGGGACAGAAATCTCCTAATAGTTCCTGGCCCTGAGTATAAAATCTATTTCTGGGCTGAGAATAAAAAGAGGACCTAAAGAAATCTATTCCCTAGTCAGGAAACAAAGAGGCTGGCAAAGAACAAGGAAAACCACTGATGTCTCAGCTTAAATTTTAGAGTGCCAAGTGGCACCTCTGGCAGTGGCCCCTGAGCACTGTTCCCAAGCCGATGCTGGGCGTGAGTCCAAGGGGACAGCAGGGATGCGTGTGGCCAGGGACTGGCAGCAGCTGCACTCCTGGCCTGCCTCTGTGCTGCCATAGGTACCCTGCTAATGACACTCACCGAACCTGATAAAATCAATGTTTAGGGTGGCTCCCTCTGCTATTTTTTTGTTCCAATTCAATGTTTCGTTTTGTCATGGTTTGACCCGGAAGTGAAGTTTTGAAAAGTTATAGTCAAACCAATCAGTAGCCAAATTTCAGATTAGCACCTAGTGTGGCCACTGGAGACTTAGATACGCCTCTCAGAACACACAGGAGTTAAAAGCAGAGCACTCCCAGAAAGACTTCCTCTTTAAAGTCCAGCAAGTGAGCAGATCTGACCTCTCCCCCCACAGCTGTGTCTGGGTGGGGGAGGGGGGAAGGCCACCCTGAAAAAAAGAAGCCGGAGCCGCTTGCCAGATGCAGAAGTAGAAGAGTTCCTAAAATAGTTTAGGCAGCCCCCAGAGAGAAGGATAAAGCGGTCGAGAGGAGAAGGGGTGGGCAAGGTGCCCAGCCGCTGCCAGGACAGGCTGTGCTTTTAACCCTTTTAGTGTTGAAACAATAAAAGCTAAAAAAACACTAATCCTCTTCAGCTGAAAATTGAGAAGAGATAGAAGATGAGAAAGACAAAGAAAGTTTGAGTAAGTAAAAGAATGCCAGCAGATAGAGCACCCGAAATAGAAGAGATGATTAGAGTGGCTTTGGGCCAGACTTTTCCTCTTACATAGCCACGGGTGAAGCCAAGTTCTTCCGTTAATGCAAAGACTGCACCTTAGAGGAAGCAGCTAGCCAGAAACCAAGAATGATAAAGCCGCGAGAAGAAGCCGAAGAAACAGAGACTGAGAAAAAAAAGTGTGTTAAAACTCTCAGCCTTCAGTAAAGAATCTCTATTCCTGAACCCCAGGCCCCAGGGGAGTGAATATAGGAGGGACAGGTGTCCCAAATGGTAGGAGGCGACGACGTCTTAGAACTGAGCGAAAAGCATTCTTAAAAAAAACCCAAAGAGTAGTGTAGATCCATAAACAGTAGTGAGAGCACTAGACATAAAAAGAAGATAGTCACCATGGCAGATTTCTCTTCGAGCAAAGATTTAAATATTAAAAGACTGGGGGGAGGAAGAGGAGTGTTTCGAAAGTGTTCTATTGTGGATTGTTATGTGTGTGTAGTTTTCCCCTTCCTTTTGTGTCTATGTAGATTAATAAAGTGTTGGTTTTTTTTTTCCCTCCATTCCCAAGTTAGAGCCTGCTTTGTTCTGTTCCTAAGTCACATCTCACAATAACCATTTTGAAGAATACACCTTTCATGGGGGGCACTGGCACCGTGCCAAAATCAATCCATGACACGTTTTAATTTGAACTGTACAGCAAATGACGAACAAGAAGAGAGTGAGAAAATACCATAAGGTCCTGCCTGTGGACAATAGAGACTTCTTGTACAGCTGACCATACTGTCTGTAAACCCAGCTAAAATTTCCATGTGTTTCCTTATCACAGCCATGCAGACAGTTTGCCAAAGGCTCCTTTGATTTCAAATACAGAACCATACACTTCTGACATACTTATGAGAAATTTTCTCGTCATAATGTATCTCTACATTTATATTTTGCATGCCAAACTGTAGAAAATAATTATTAAAAAACATATGCCTGCATTTCTGCTTGAAATCTAATCTCTACAATGGAGATGGTTCCTCAACAAGGCAAAGGGAAGGTGGATGTCTTTAATATTCTCTCCTTCCTTTTTTTAGCTCTTTAAGATGGATTTTCTGGGGTTATGATCGGGAAGATGTGAATACAACTCAGAGTGCAGACACTCCATAGCTGAAAAATGAGTATGAAGTAAAATTAGAGAATTTATATAAGAAATAGATCTTGTAATTTGATAAATATCTATTCCTGTGGAAAAGCCTAATGATCCCAATCCGTGTCATGGTAACAAGGACTTACTTCTGAGATTTTTTTCCCAACTTGCTTTACTTATATCTACACTAACTGAATAGCAGTACATCAGGATAAATCTCAGACTCTCTGCCATGAGCAGATTAACCTTCCTAATTACTGATCAATTTTTCTTTCAGCTCATTTCTCATTCCAGTACCCAGTGATTTCCCTAAGTCAGACAATATGGCCTTTAAAAGTACATGGAAAAAAAAGCACATTTGATAAATCTGAAACCTATCTGTAAAAACACTGGGCAGAAAGTGGCTGACACACCAAATCACGCTCCTCCTCCTCAACTGCAGGCATGGAGCTAGAAGAACCCATGTCCCAGACACACTGTTCAAAATAAAATGACCTAGGAAAGATAAATCAAAATGAGTCTCATCACCATGTGGTTGATCATCACAGCCACTGAGGGGACAAGCTGGAGAGCACCACTTGACCTGAACAGCTGTACAAGGTGGAGTCATCTCTGTGGCCAGAAATGACTGAAAAGAGAAATACTTTCCTTTTCATTCAGCTTTGGTTATCAGTCCAGTGCAGCGGCGGCTGGCCTCGGAGGGGAAAGACAATCACCCCTTCGGGACGTCCCTGCTATCTGTGGCCAGCACCACCAGCAGCACTGGGGCACTCACCTGATCCCTGCTCCGGTCAGGAGGGCGCGTAAGGCTTTCGCCTTAAGGGACGAGGATCTGCAACGAGAGGGCTGCTACCCAACAGGAGGAAAGGAGACAGACTCCAGATGCAGTATAGTCCAGATTTATTACCTCCAGGGAGACTGACAGCTGAAGACCCCAAACTGGGGTCCGACACAAGGTTACAAAGAGGGGAGGGTACAGAAGTGGAGTTTGGTCTTCAGCCAATCCACAGGAAGGTGGGAGTAAGGAGAGGGTGATGGACACAGTGGGACAACTAATAGGGAAAAGCCTGGGGAGGGGCCCTGGCCCCTGAACCAATCACTCGATGCCCTGACTGGAAGATTCTAGATGGAAGGGATGGGCTACCAAGTGATGGACAGGGCACCAGGGAGGGACTAAGGAACAGATACATGGGTTGCCAATGGAAACGGAGAGGGGAAAACTGGACTGAGGAGCAAGGAGAGGGAGAACCAGGGCAGAACCATTGCAAATAAAGGGGTACATGGAACGAAGCAATGTACAACTTAACCAAGTTAAAGCATAAGAAACACACCGCAACAGTCCAGTGATCTGATTTCAGAGTAGGAATAATTTAGTGCCCACAAATGGGTGCCCTACAAACACAATGCATTTATTCTTCAAGTTAAATTTTGTGTGGACACAATTAACCTCCTCCTGGGGTAGCCAAGTGGGGCATCTTCTCCAGCAGCTTACTTCTGAACTGATTTATATAAACTGCTATGAAAGGAAAAATAAAAAACCCAAACCTCACACAAAATCCCATTCAACTTACAAAAAGAAATCCCCCAAACCAACAAAGTCCCCCAGTATAAAGAATGCAGACAACTAGACAACTTTATCACTGCCAAGTTCCACATATAATACAGGTTTCCTGTGATACTGAAAAATAAAAAAATAAGTAAAGCAGCAGCACAAAGCATATCTCCTCAGCTCAACAAAAAAAGCACATATTGTCTATTTTGAAAGGCTACACTAAACATCCACTACCGTTACCAAAAATCATTGTCCCAGAACAGAAAATTTTCAGTAGAAAAAAACCCATTTGTATCAGAAATGTTTTAACCTTGCATTAGAGGAAAAGGAGCTACTACATGTTGTCAGTTATTTCTCAGACATTTCTCAAGGTTTTTCTCTCTATTCATTACATATCAATTTTCTCTGTATCCATTACATATCAATTACATATTTACTCAAACTTGATTGTAACATATTTCCTTTGTCAGTATAAGTGTTCTTTTCATATTTGAGGATATTAAGGATCTCTGGGTGGCATTTATTTTGGAACTCTAATTTCCTGTGTTGTTTTTATGAGAAAAATTTTGTGGTATTCACATGCCCTCTGAACAGAGAGAAGCTGTGAGACAAGCAGAGAAGAAGGAAAAACATAATTCTTATCTCTCTTGCTGTGCTGAAGTGGAATGCAATATAAAGATTGTTTACCCGAAGTGAGGATGTTTTGTTCTCTTGGCCTATCAGGGCCAAGAGTTGTGTGTGTGTCAGACTGCCAGGAGACAGTCACGGGAGAATCAAAGATGAGTGCAGTTCAGTGCAGTTGTGAGCAAGGGTGAGTGCAAGGCAGATTCACTTTAGATGCAATGTATATAGTATAGAATAAGAAAGTAATTATTTAGCCTTCTGATAAGACGGAGTCCTCCTCGTCGTTCTCCCTCACACACATCTGAGTCGCTCATGCAGTAATAAAATTTCATCAGCATTTTCTGAGACCTGTAAGGTTATTTTGACAGTTTGTGTTTTCCTTAAAATTTGTAGGGAGAGACAAGTGATGTGAAAGACACCTATCCATCTGGCTAAGCTCAACCTTAGAGTACTGCAAGAAAAGACTGCACATGAGAAAAATTAAATTGCCATATAGGAACTTCCACTTGGTTAATTTAAAGCATGGGTAAAGGTGCTAAGCAGGGCTTCCTCTAGGGATAAAAAATAAAATGAAGAATAGGAAACAAACTACTGATAGGGGAAAAAAACCCCCAAAAACCTGCTTGGATAGACTATTTGCATGCAGGGAAGCAGGAGCAGCTGCCCTGTGATTAAAAAGTGCCGTAAGTTACCAGCTCCAGTAAAACTTGCTGCTGGTCAGAGAATTATTTTGCTCAGCTCCTTTCCATCTGGATAACATGGGAGCAGCCAGCCTGTGCACCCCAGCTCTCAGCAAGCCCCGAGTGCAAGAGGAGGCAGGAGCAGCACAGCTGGAGCCCGCAGAAATGTGCTGCACGCGGCACTGGCCCTTCCCACTCCACAGCCTGGATCCGACCCACCCCGTGGAGCAGGAATGCCGGGCAGGGCTCCACAGCTGGAAGGGCTGGGCACCTCTGCACAGCAAATGTTAAATACAGTACTGCAAAAAATCAGTACCTGGAGAGGTTAAGAGAAAGGACAGAAAATCACTGCTTAGAGCTAGTAAGACATAAAGTCCAAACTCAATTTATTTTTGAAATTAGATTTCTCAAATGCAGCAGGTTACTTTGCAGCCAGCTCTTATACCCTGGCCTTTTCTTTCCACCTGCAGATCTTGCAGGTGGCAGCCAACAAAAGCACTAGACAGCAATGCTACTACCTCAGTTTATAGGCACCATTTCCCAATAACTTATTTATTGATCACAGAAGTGGTAAATGTCTGTCTATCCTTGAGAAGAGACAACAACAACAACACAGAAGTCCTCACAAAATGATTAATGAGATAATACACTCACCAAGCAAAAGCTATAGAACACAATATTTACATGCAGTCTCACAAGATGAATGGACCCTTCTTTATGAGACTCTCTTAGCTTGGCTGTAACATTGCAACCTGTGAATCCCAGTTTTGATAAATTAACATCCAGATCACAATCCACAGCAAAATGGATTTGAAACAGCAGCATGGGGACAAGTACTGAACATAAATCAGCACAGTTTTTTGGGCATCCAGAGCCAGTAGGTACTAGGCAGAAATCCTGCCATTATAAATTACTCTTGAGTTAAATATAGTGTAAGACATTGCCTGACATCCATGGAGCTGTTCACAAGTCTGGGTAAAGTACTAGTATTGCCATTATACAGCACTTTACACACACCTTGCATGCATGAAATTCTAAGTCTCAGAGCAGATAACGAAGAGAAGAGCGATTGACAAAGTATGGATCTATCTTTTAGGATGGACAAAACACTCCAGGGAATATTTCCTACTCAGTAGAAGAGTGGGGTAATTTCACAGACAGAAGAGACAAAAAAGCTTTTGAAGACCAAGCGACTGAGAGTTTTGCTTTCTTCAAAAGCAGCAGTGCAGAGGGAGGGTGGCCTCCTCAGCCTGTGAGACACCTGGTGGAAATCCTGAAGGAACTCCCACTTCCCATTTAAATACTGATGAAGTGAAAAACAAAATAAGCAACTTAAAGAAATGTAACATTACCACTAAACAACACTTTGTCCTTCACAAATGAAACCTTTCCAACATAGTCTGTCACTGTACCATATAGACTGACCAAATATATTTGTTTTGGTCTCTGTTACCTACTTTTAATCTACAGTGAAACAGCATTACCTCCCAGGATTTGACATTTGTACTAAGAGATGGTAGGATTTTACTTATTCTAATTTGAAGTGGTCATCCTTTCTTCCATTTCCTGCTTTTGAAATACAAAATTGCATCCAGTACACACCGTGTCACATTGTTATTGGTAGTTGTACATTTTGCTACCTCCACCTCCAGTAAAAACACATTCCCTCAATCGCATTTATATATACGAGTTACAGTGCACTGAAAGAGCAAAGTGTCTGTGCTTTAAAAATTATCTTTAGAACTTTGTTGAAAAGAACACCCAGACTATAAAACTCCTCCATACCTCTATGACCTAATAAAGTAGCTGGGTCATAAATTAATTCTTAATGGTATTTTGCTAAATTGAAAAAAAGACAGTTCCATTACTACAGACAATAACCTAAATCCACTGATACAAAATGACTTCCCATTCAGTTATAAAGAACTGAAAGACAACAGTTCAGCTTTAAAATGGGAATATATTTTGAAGACATCCCATTAAAACAGTAGCATTGATGATATTGAAAGGAATCAACTTGACAAATCAATCCACAACCAGTGCCACCTATGTATATGGTCTTTGGAATTTTACTTATGGAAAATATAATTACATTTTGTACTTTAAAATATATTTGTACCAAGATATAAAGCACTGAAGAAATTAGATTAGCATAAGAGGGTTTCTCCATATATATCCTCTACTGGAATTAAAAGCGAGCAGATATGAAAGTGTGTGGTAAATTACCATGACCATTAATCTACCTCTTTTGTAGCTTTTGATATTAGATATAAACATATTTCTTGAGGGATAGAGGGCAGAGTAGGGGAAAAACTCTGGAGAAAGCAGCTGTATCTCTGTTTGTGTGGCCTTTCCTGCCAGAATCACAGGACTGGCTGCTGAGAGCTAGTCACTAATGGGAAACTGCCAATATTTTTGACATGTCTATGGATTTTAGAGCCCATGACCTCAGGTCTGGTCAAATGTTTTAAAGTACCATAGATCAAATAAAATCAAACACAGTATTCTGAAAATTTAGAGAAGTAAAAAAAAAAAAAAAAATCTTTACACTCTTTTGAAAGCCTGTGTGCAAAGTCAGAGGATAAAAAATGAGCCCAAGTGTCAAATTAAAAGAGCAATAACTATGAAGTGCTTTGGAGTTGTAGAGGACACAGACTCAGCTTCTTGAGTCTATGCAGAGGCAGCACAAATATCTTCAATGCACAATGAAAACAATTCATAACAAATGAACTTACTTTGAGCTACTTAACAAAATGTCAAATTTAATAAAGATTCTCATAACCTAAATATGCATCTGAGGAACTGCAATGTCTAGTGCTAGAGTGAAGGCACTGACAAACAAAGTGTATGAGGAATTTTGGGGAAGAAAGAGAGTAAGCAAGGCATTTTATTATCACTAATAAAAAAAAATATAAAAGGGAAAAAACCCTTTGAAACACCAAAAATCAGAGAAGACAGGAAAATTAAAAATTAGAAAATCTACTAAAAGGCAGCTAAAAATAACATTTTGAAGATTTGAATACTAAGAAACTGTGGTGAAGACTGCTGAAGGGCAGCTTGCTGGAGTCACTGGGCCAGTGAAGGCTGCCATGGTGAGGAGCTGGAGAACAAGCAGGAAACCAAAGCTGATCAGCACAGTGTGAGGTTTTCAGAAGCAAGATGACAGACTTAAAAAGCTGAAATTGCATTGAAATGAGGAAAATTGAATGGTAGACCAAATGACCAAATCAAAACCACACCAAGACTGGCAAAAAAACCTCAGCCAAGGAAAAAGGAACCAAAACTGAAATGTAATCCTACCTCATTGGAAGCACCAAAGGCTCATTAGACACCCAACATCCAGGGCACAAAGAGCACTCAAAGAACAGGGCTGCCATGGGGGAGATGATCCATTGTTCACTGTGAAAGAAATTGGAAAGATACATCTGGAATTAAAGCAACTGCAGGATCAGATGTACAGTAAGTAGACAAAATGAACAACAAACCCACTAGCACTAAACCCACTTCATCTGAGTAGTAAAGTGAAGTAGAAAATTAGATCTGTTGTATAGGTAGCCACATGCTTTAATCACTCTGATATGGACCTGAAGGTGGGAGCTGTTTATACTGCATATAAAAATAGGAGCTTGAATAGAACCCAAGGGTATTACAATCTTAGCATCTACCAGAAAAATTAGTAAAAACAGGTAGTAACACAGGTTAGAACCAAGGAGGTCATGGCTGTGCAAAACATGCACAAAAATATATTGCATGCTGAGACAATAGTTGGTAGATGCTAGAAGCTTACAAAGACTCACATTTATTGAAAATATTCCTGTTATGAGTTAGCAAGGACATCGAAATCACATCCAGCTCAGGAGAACCACAGAGATTAATGTAACTGAAGGTGGAAAATAGGTACTTGCTTGATGTGCTTTCACTCTTTCTTGCATATCTACTTACAGACACTGTGGCCAATAGGACATTAAGTAAAATCAATCTTGTTTTGACCCATTAGGGACAAGCCTTTCTTCCAGCATTATAAGCACTGAGCTGGCAATTTACAAGTCCAAACCAGAAAGCACACCAAGCCCCCAAAATTTCCTTGGGGAATACTGATTGCTGCATCCTCAGGGCTTTGCTGAGCCCTCATGGTCAGTGTGGGACCAGCATCAGCCAGTCATCTTGCTAGCATCAACCCTAAATCACAACGACCCTAAATCACACTGGGCTAAGTTTAAACCAAGATGGCATAAAAGTGTCACTGCCCTGACATTTACACATAAATGAAGCTCTGACTTTTCTTCTTGTTCTCCTCCTGTTGAAAGAACACCTGTTGAAATGTATTGGAGTCCATCAGAAACGAGATCCTTAGTGTACTGATCCAAATCTTATGGGGGAAAAGCATACTGGCATTAAATTTTTAAAATAAACTTTCTTTTAAAAATGCAGGGTATGAAAACCTTGTTATGTGTTGGAGTGCAATTTCTACACAAGTAAGGTAAAGGCACATAGTATCCCTAAACTAGGTTTCACAAGTAAAGCTGGGAACATAATTCCAGTTAGAACACAAAGATCACAGACAAATAGGAGAAAGAACAAGTAAACCAATTCTCTTTATTACTAGTCTTTTCTTGTTATTTAGAAGTTAATTAAAATTTAAATTTAAAATGAATTCTAAATTAACACTAACAGCTTTTTAAAGTGCTTTAGAGAAACTATTTTGGTGAACTGCTTTGCAGCTGCAAGAGGTGGTGTCAAAAATTAAAATGCTACTTGTTTTATTTTTTCTGTAGCTAGAACACTTAGTTCCAGAAACATAATTTTGAAGACACTTGTACTCTATGTGACCTTGTCTTCAAGGCTTAACTGGCAGATAATTTTATGCCACCTAGCTAAGTCTTATTATATCATAATTATGCTGTCACATAGGATCTCAAATGAAATTAATGAAATAGTATCAATCCAAGACAAGAACTATGAGAATCAGTAGAACTTTCCCTGTGATCATTTGCTTTCACTAATATTTATTTCCATCACTTAAACTCCAATATCAGGTACCTAAATAAAAAATAAAATCAGAGAAATGAAGTTCAATGTACAAATATTTTGAATATTTTGATTCCATGCTGTCTTTGTTTTCAGATTTTTCACTGCAAGTTCATCACAGTCCTCTGTAGCCAAGAAAAAAAAATGAACTGAAACTGGTGAAGATAAAAAATAGAGAAGATAAAGTAAGCTGGAAATTAACAAAAGCATAGTTCTATCTTCCTGATTGGTCTCAGACAAATAGAAGAAAGAAATAACTCAAATGCAAACAAAGTTCTTCCTCAAGGCTTGCATAAATTAAAGCTGTTAATGCAATTATCTGTAGAAACATGAGCACACCAAATACTGATAGCTGGATTTGATTGCTAAGAAGAGGAAGATGCAGAAACTGCAAAGCCTGAATGACGTTTTCAGGACTCTGTCCCCATGAGTCAGAGATGTTATTAGGTGATTATTTTTTCTGCTTTTTGTCTTCCCACTGCTCTGCACTCAGACGCTCAAGTCTCAGTAGAAGTACTAACATTCCACCAGGCCTGCCTCGCTGAGAAGCATCTACTGTATTTCCCTGTACCTATTGTAAAAAAGAAGTAAATAATCTGAGCAGCAAGAGCTATGAAAACCTTCAGTGGAAATAAAATGGAATCACTGCTGTATGTGCCATTAGTTTAGAGCAAAGGGAAGGATTAAAAGTTTTCTGTCACACATCCCTACTGGATTCACTTAAAACTCACTAAGCATGTTCACTCAGGGATAAGCATTAAAAGTGGCTCAAACCACAGCTTCTTAAGATGGAATCACTCCCATCAAGCCACTACAGGTGGGCAGTGTGTGGCAGCTCTCCACATGACCCATTTTCCCTGCTGTTTAAGCCCATGCCTGATGGCTCAGTCTCTCGGACACCAGAGGAGAGAGGCGCGCAAAGGGCAGCCATTTCTCCATGCATGGATTCAAATACACGCTCAGGTTCAGGCTCAGCTCAGCCAAGTTCCATATGGGCAGCTGCAGGACTCACAGCGTCCCAGCAGATGCAGCGCATTGCCCAGTCATGTCATGCAACAGAGTGACTCCGCAGCTGCCCGAGTCACGCCAGGATTCCATCTGTCTGGGATAACAGGAACAACAGAGGTGAAAGAAAAGGTAGAAAAGCTATCAAGCTGTTGCAGTCCTACTTGAGTTTAAGTAGCTGCTGAGTCTCAGCAATTCAAGCCACTTCCCTTTGTAATATTACATTCAGCATCTCAGGACCTAGGATCTAGGTGATAAAGGAAATAATTCCCTTTGAGTGCACAACCTGAAAATCACTTGAAGAATAGCCTAAAAACATTTCCTGAAGGAAGTGTTTGTAAACTGTACCCTGTGCAAATGTTGGTAAATGTTTTAGCAAATGACTCTTCCAGAAAATGTAATTGTTCTCTAAAGAGTTGCCTAACTTTAAGATTAAATTAAAGCCACTGAAGTGCAAAATGCAGGACCTGTAAATTTAGCTCAAGTGCTGTAGCTCCACAGCATCTTCCCCATGGAAGAGATGCACAAACAGCCACAGTGGCTCTACCTTCCCAAAGAAGATAAAAGGAATAGACCTATTAAGGAGGAGGAAATCATCAAGGCCACCACTGAGGATCTCTCAGTGTCACCAGCCACTCTCTGCTACACATCAAGAGCTTAACTTAGGCCTCTCCAGTTGTACCAGGTGTTAAGTATTAGGGGACCTTTCTTTGAGAAGATCTGATTTTCATCCTAGACTTTCCAAACACAAGCCACATCTGTCCATTATATAATTGCCAAGTGAAACAAATTAATTTCAACGAGTTAAATTCAACCAACTTAACAGCTATCTACATAGAAACATACTATTGATCTTAATCATATCTGGTGATGCCGGCTTGCAAAACCTGTTTGATTTTGGACATCACCTCTTACAGTGTGCCAGATATCACAGTTTCTGTGTCAGTTTTATGAACCCTGAATAGGAGTGCACTGCATTTTGTTCTTCAAAATGCTTCAAACACTTTCAGAACATAAACAATTTCTATGTATCTTTTAGATGCTTTCTGGACATTTATTGCATTCTGTTTCTGTGTGAAACAGGTATTTGCAGACCAGCCTAAGATTTGCTCTCTAAGTTCAGGGAAAAAAAGTTTGCAGTGCAAGCTTCACTGTAGAAATCGCAGTTTTTAAAATGTTATTTAGGAATGTCCTCATCACCACCTACAGAAATCTCTCTAGCTTAGTCATAAAGTGTTCTCCAAGGATCTGGAAGGGGACAGAGCCAGGACAGCTGACCCCAAGTGACCCACGGGATATCCCAGACCATGTGGGGCCATGCTCACCACACAGAGCTGGAGGGGAAGAGACGGAATTGGGGACATTGAGACACCTGCCAGTCCATGGGAAGTGGGCAATGGATTCCTTGTTCTGTTTTCCTGCATGTGCAGCTGTTGCTTTACCTATTAAACTGTTTGTATCTCAGTCCCTGAGTTTTATCACTGTTATGCCTCTAATTCTGTCCCCACCCCACTGGGAGGGAATGAATGAGCAGCCACGTGGTGCTGGTCTGAAACCAGGGCAAGGAGTAAGTGTTTTTACATCTGAAGATGTTAGCTTAGAAAACACCTAATATAGCTAATATTTACTGATGTGAACTGCCTTTATCTTAGCAGTTTGCATGAATATTACACATTCATTTCTGCTATACCTGTTGTTCCTTAGATGTAAGTATAAATATATAACATAACAGAAAGAGTACATTTTCTGTACTGCAAGGTTTTCTTCTGTATTTTGAAGATAAAGTTAATTTTATTTGTTGAATCTAATGAGATATGGAAAATGTAGTGAGAAGTGAAAGTTTACTTGTGTGGTTGCTAAGCAACAGGCTCATACATGAGCTGACTGATCATTCCACACAGGACTTTTCCTATCAGCAAATTACATAGCTGAAGGCAAAAGCCCTCCTGGTTTCCTTTTCCAGTTTCGCAACTAAAAGTACTTAACAATATTTAGAATACATGAGACATTCCAAAGATTTTTATTATTTCTGTCCTAGCTATTTAAAACAATCTGGCAGCTTTCCAAAGCAGCAGCATCCATTTCAGACTGCAGGGCACATTCCCAGGCATCATCTAATAAAGGAGCTCCTCTGAAGGCACTGATCTAGAGTAAACAGACACTCCCAGGTAACTCTTGAGGAAATAATATAATAAACATTGCCTGCCCTCCAAAGCAGTGATTCACCCTTAGGGCACAACTGTCGCTACAATAGCTAAAGCAAAGATTTTGTTTTCAAACCTAAGACCCTTCACAATCCTAGGACTGTCAGCAGTGTGCAAGGCTTGCAGTCAGCCACCTGGTCACCTCTAGCAGGATAAAGCTTCTCTAACTTCAGAGTTATTCAGCAGGTGTTGAGGCGAACTCTCCGTGTGTGGAGACACAAGGCTTGACTCCATTTCAGAAGGCTGATTTATTATGTTAAATATTATATTAAAATGCTACATTAAAACTATACTAAAAGAACAGAGAGATCAGAAGGCTACAACAAGAATAGAACAGAATAGAACAGAATAACAAAATCCTGTGACTGCTCACAGCCTTGGCACAGGTGGCTGTGATTGGGCATCAATGGAAAACAATCCACATGGACCAATCACAGATGCACCTGTTGCATTCCACAGCAGCAGATAGTAATTGTTTACATTTCTCTCCAGAGGCTCCTCAGCTTCTCAGGAGAGGAAAAATCCCAGCAAAGGATTTTTCATAATATCATGGCTACAAGGAGGGATAGTTAAAATGCTATGCTGAATCAGGGACAAAGACACACAGTCATGGAAGGCCAGGGTCTGATTAGTTTGCTTTATTCAACTACACAAGAAGAGTCAATTGAGGAATACATGGCTAAATAATTTTTGTCTAAGTCACCAGATGGTTCTTCTCTAAGCCACTGTACACTACATAAAATTCTAAATGAAACTTTATCTGAATCTTTAATCCCCTAACTTTACCATGCCAACCCCAAAATAAATAAAACAAGTAAACTTAACTTTCCAGAATATTTTGAAGTTGCAGGCATTTGCACAATGCTGTAAGACAACTACAAATAAGCAGCCATATAACATCAAATCATTCTTTTCTTCGTAGAAGGAGCTCTCAGTTTTGTGGCACCTAGCCAGAAGTACCCCTCTCCTCTCTGTTCTGTTCCTCTCTAAATAGTGTTACGCCAATATTATGTTCTCATAAATGCAAAGGGACATTACCAATGTCACTCTAAGAATGCAGCAGCACACACCCAGCAGGAAGCCTACCCTCTGCAGGGGTTAATCAAGTGCACCTCCGGTGCAGCCCCATCTGCATCAAGTGCTAATCAATATTTCCAGTGGTGATCTGGATATAGGCATTTGGTGGAAGACATCGCATAGAAAGGAGCTGCAGGTATCTGGAATAGAGTAATAAGGGGGTGAAAAGCTTTCAGGAACAATAAAATGTGAAAACAGAAAGAAGTAAACAAAAGGCTTAGCATAGATTAATTAAATAAATTTCTTTCCATATTTAGGCAGTATTTTAACACAGAAAGGGAGCCTCATTTAATTTCTAGATGGAGACGTGACTCTGCAAGGCAAGAATTTAAAGTCTGTAACTAAATTTTGCAGCTAGTATCAATAGTTTTGGGAAGTCAGGAAAAGCATAACTAACATGAGATTGGAATCAACATTCTGCTGTAGCCCTCTTCTGGTTGAAATTGTTATGTTTGCCCAATTATCCAATCACAAATAAAAGGCCAAACAAAATTTCATTCCATGACTTAAAAACCCCAATCTTCTCCAAATAGTCTAATTTTGCAAGAATAATTTCATTTGTTGTTGACACTAATTATCCATTTCCGATTCCCAAGATAGTTTCTTTTCTTCCTAAACTGCAATTGAATAGACTATGTAAAAGCAATAGGATGTGCATAGTTTGCCCACTAGAAAAGCCATAAATAGCCATAAATATCAGACTACTGACTGCAATATTACTGTTGTGCTGCTCTGATTGGAGAGTGAAAGAGAGCTTTCTTTGTTGTTTTAAATAAAAGCTAAATAAATTCACACCAAACTATCTTCTTCCATTTCACCCAGTTTACGGACAATTTCAGCTTACTTTTATTTTTTTATTCTCCTACAGACCATTTTGCCCTTTGTCATCTTGTGCTGGATTTCTGCACTCCTAATTTCTTTGAGGAAAGTCAACAGTGTGACATAAGACTCACCTTTTCTCTCATTATATAATGAAAAGTCATTATGAGTCCTTTCTCTTTTAGCTCTAAGTAGATGCAGGTAATAGGTGAGTCATCAGTGCAATACCATTATGTCAAACAAATGACATTACACTGCACTGAAATTGTTGACATTTTTCTACAATATTAAATCTAGAAGCTTCACTCAAACTAATATTCACTTACTTGAACCAGATAAAGATATTGCACAGTATTATACAGTAATGCTAAATCATTCCAAAAAAGTTAACCCACTAATGCTCACTGCTATAAATATTCCTTCTAAGATACTCAGCTTATAACAAGGAACTGGCAAAACAGCACAGCTAGGTCCTGATAGTGTTTTCCACACCAGCTATTATAATTAAACAACCACTTAGTAAGACAACATTTTAATACTTACATATACACAGAAAATACAGAGTATTGTAAAGCATGGGGTGGCATGATCATCCAGTTTTTGGAGGGCTTTTATTGGAAGTGCTACACTGGAAAAGGAAACCTAATTGCTTAGGATATATGGGTGTCATGGCTCACTTGTCAGCATGCAAGATGGACTGAAAGAACTACAGGAATATAAGAAGTCACTTTTCTTGCTAGAAATTACAGTTAAAATTTTAGAACAAAATCTTAGCTTGAATACAGCAACAGCAGGAAAAATAAATCACATATAAGTAGAAACTTTGTGCTTTCCTATTCAGGTCAAATCACTTCTACAGAACACACTTTCCTTTCATTCATGAAAATGGAAACACAAATAGAGGGCAGCACACACAATCCCCCTGGCACCAGGTTGTACATGCTGTGACTCATTCCAAGGCCACCAAAAAGAACCACAGAAAAATGTGACTGTCATGAAGGCTTGCAGAGGCTGTAGAGCCAAGGGATTATGCAGGTGCCAGCAGGTGAGTGGTGCAAATGTCCCTCCAAACTGCGGCCTCAGGAAGATCAGGGATCTGACAGGGCAGCACAGGTTTGCTCCAAATTAAATTTGCCCATTTTCACAGTCTGTATCAGCAAAGATAAAAGGTTAATCATACCACTATATTTACTCAAAAATCTTTATGTGTCATTTATTTACTGCCTGCATTATTTATACTGGCTTAGCAGATGCACAACATTTCCACTAAGAGACATAAAGAGCAGTACAACCATGTTCATTAATTATGTCCAATATCCCACTCAGACCATGCTTTGTGACCTTGTGTAAAGCATACAGATGAGGCTGGAGACTGGAAAAAGCAAGTACAGAAGTCTCACAGGGAGCCAAAATCAACCTCTGCAGCCCAAAATCTTATGTGTCTAATTTACTCTTATGTGTAAATCTTAGGTGCAACCCAGAGACCACTTTGTAGAGAGGAAGGCGGGGAAAAAAACCCCCAAGAATTTTGAGCTCATATGTATAAAATAACTGGAGACTTTTTCATGCACTTATCTCAACATTTCCCTCTAACTTCCAAGGACTGGTAGTTACTTCAATGTAGCGGTTTGACTTCAAAACTCTTTTCACAAAAATGATTATATACTGCTACTTTACTGTATTTAAATCCCTATGAATTGAGTTAGGAACATCTCCATAAAATTACAGCATTAAATTTTTATACTTCATATTTTAAGAAAATAAAGACAGCAGGTCCTAAGATCACTTTACTGTGACAAATTGTATCTTTCTGCTCCCTTGAAATTGGCCTGTGAGACTCATCAAATACCCAGCTTTGTTAGTGCTAGAAGAATTTATTTAAAAGTGCACACTGTCATTATATGCTTACAGAGAGGTATATTTTAGGATTATGCAAGTGCTTGATAGATAATTGGTTCTGTCTTTTTGCAGCATCTTAAGTGTTCTGAGAAAACAGAAAGATTAGAATTGCACAAAAATCTGAGTAATCTTTATAAAACAACAGTAGAAGGAGTGAATACAACTTCTAATTAAATGAATGTGACCTTCTTAAAATTGGCAATCAAAATTAATTTTCTGCAAAATACAATGGGAATTGGTTTTTGTTTTTTTTTTTTTTTAATATCACTGGTGTCTGTGGGTTTGTAGGGCTCACAATAAGCACTGTGGACCTCTGCTCAATCCCAAATTTGGGATTGTTACACCTTAGAGTTCTCTGTGATCCCCTTGCTCGGCTTGGCCAGAGGGAGCTGGCAAAATAAGGGATGGGAACGATGGTCTAGCCCGGAAAATAAAAACTTTAATAACGAAAATAACATACATGGAAACCACAGAGTACAGAGACTAGAACTAAAGACCCGTGGGCGTGGCAAATGCAGCCAGGTATAGGGGCAAAGGTCAAATCAAGAATGTCAACTCAGAACATGACCTTATTTGAACTAGGCATTGAGCCAACTGACAACAAGGACTAGAAACTTGACCAAATATAGGATGGTTCTATTAGCATGCTACTAATTCCCATGACCCCACTCTTCCCAGTGTGGCCTGACCAGGTCCGCTCTCCCCTCAGTGCCCTGCCTCCCACACTCCGTGGCCAAAGCCTTCTGCAAACACAACTGAGGCAGAAATCTCAGCTGGATGTGATCCCATATGGGATGTCACAGCAACGGGTCCCTGGCTCTCACAAAACAACTACAAAACCACAGCAGAACTAGCATGAGGCATTCACAAGGTATTACTACCCTTGTGCCCGAGGGGATGGCAAGCAAGTACTCCCAGAGCTGGCTGCCCTGGCAGCACTGAGGCTCCTTCTGAGAGGTGACACATTTCAGTTCCATAGCACAGATACATTCCTCAGATACAGCACTAGAGCTTGGCCTAAAGCAAGGCACCAGATCAGACCTCTTCCCCTCCTACAGGTACAGAACACCTGGGGAATTCCCTCCCTGCCTGCTCAGCAGAAATGGGACTCTCAGATTGTCAAGTACAAAAACCCTGCCTAGAGCACTGGCCTGCATTAGAGAACTTATCTCCTTCATTCCTTATACTGTTTCTAGAAAAGTGAAGCCCTTGCCTAACAACAAGCTTTTAAGCAAGGAATAAGTGTTCTTTTATGCCAGGAATGTGTGTTCCTACACAACTCATCATTCATGCAGGCAGGTGGCTAAACTCTGGGGCTAGGGAGTGTGCTAAAACCATCCTGGAACATCAGCCGGTCAGCTCCTGTGGGTTTTTCTGACTGTGCTATTTATGTGCAGCTTCCTACAGAGATGGGAAAACCCTCATTCCTGCCACTGAGTCCATCTCCATAAAGAAACAGATACGCTCTAATCTCCTGCTCAAACTTCCCCCAAACATACGTATTTATAGTTTTGATTGGTCTTACAAGTATTGACTGTGCAAGAAGGCATGTTGACACTCTATTAAAATGAGGAAGTTTAAAATCTTGGGAAATAAGGTAAGATTTGAAGGAGCTGTAAAATGTGTGTTTGAAAATTATTTTGTCCAGAAAAAAATTAATCAAGAAAATTCTGTATCAAAAATTACAGTGATGGGATGATGTAATAAGAATACTTCTGTCAAAGTAACTCAATATATATATATATATATATTTTTAGGAGTATAAATGATTTACAAAAGACCATTTTGAACAGAGACCTTGAAAATTTTCTCATTTCAAGAAATGATACCAGGATTAAGCTCAAGTTTCCAGGAGCTGATGTTACTGCATAGAAAGAACTATTCAATTGTAAGCTAACAAACACATGAAAATACCTCATAGGAAGCAGAATATCCTTACAATTCATAAATGGACTCCATAAGGATTTAGCAAGAATTTAACATGCCTATATTGTGAAATATAGTAATCAAGAAAGATGAAAAAGACATTCTAGCACATTTAATACTCTTTATGTTACAGATTACAGTTGCATTACAACTGGGCTTCAAAAGGAAAGTCAGAAGGATTGTGCACTCTAAAAATGGAGTAGAAAACAGTTTGCTTGGTGGTCTTAGCACTTTTCATTAACGCTTCCCAAAAGCTCCCATGTGCTGGAACAGCCATGTACACTTGATAGATGTGTATTAATTCTGCCTTACCCTGGGAATCCAACTCACCTTGGAGGGCAAGGAAGCCCTTTCACCTCCTGTCCCACCCACCCTCCTCTCCTCACGAGCTGCACACACCAACCTGGGAACTGGAAGCCTGAGCAGAAGGCAGTCATAAAGGGTAGTACAGAGATGGTGTTTGTGGCAGGGGAGTCTGTCATCTCTGAAACTCCACAACTCACAGGCTGATAGAGAAAGTCTGGAGACCTTACCAGCACAGAGCTTTTGAAGACAAGCACTGAGCCCTAGAATTAATAACTGCAATTAATTATAATATTGTATCCCAGAAATGTTTAAATAACTACTACTGTAATTAAACATTTAGTAATTATTTGGTTCTTGACTTTAACTATTATTAACACACAGTAAAATGACATCCCTAATCAGCACTACAGAGGAATAATGACCTGCAGAGGAACATGGATCTGTACTTTCTTTTTCCTATATTTGATAGACAGCAGAGTAAATAGTCATTTTCCCTGTCACTTCAGCTGCAAAAACAATCTATGTGAAAAAATAGTTTAATGGAGTCCTCTTTATGCCAAAAGAGAGTGCAAACCCAAAGCAATTAAGTTACTGTGATTTGATGGAAGCTGGCGGGTTTGGTCAATATTGTAAGGAATGTGCTTACTAGCCCAGGCTGTGCTGCTACACAGAGACCTTTCTGCACAGAGAAGTGTAAGGAAAACCCAGCGCAAGAAGGATGTGAGAAGGATGTCCACAACAAAGAGCAACTGACACCTGCTGGAGCTGAAATGCCCCTCTGTACTTTCCCACTTTCCTGCCTGGGAAACGCTGAGTGGTTTCTGCTAAGCTTCCAAGATATCTGACGCAAAGTAGACAGTGTGTTACCACATGCTTAAAACAATACCTGCCAAGGTTAAAAAATAAGAGAGACATATTGAAATTTGTAAATAAAGACCCCAACAGATTCTCAAAGCTACTGTGTTCAGCAGTGTATTGGTGCACACAAATGTGCTTTCCTGGATGCCACCAAACTGCCAGTGTCCTGTACAAATTTCATTAAGTTTTACTCTTCTGTATCACCACCACCACCACCTCTATTACATCTTCTTGAACATACTAAGATGTCACTGAGATTCGTTATCACTTTGAGATGTCTAAACACCATTTGTGAGCAACAAGTGTTGAATGATTGATATCCCCTGGCTACAGCAACCAGCAATGATTCAAGTCACATCAGAAGCTCAGAATCAGCTATTGACAGCTAAGATTTTTTTTGTTAGTCTGCACACAGATCTTTTTCCAATAGGAATAGCTGGAATCTCACCAGTTGCCAAGTAATGTTGCTCAGTTCCCTCTGTGAAGGCAAAACTGCATATACAAGTGTTTGTTGACCTTTTTACCACTCCTCCCTCTAGCACAGAACTGGGCTAGTTGTGGCAACTTTTGCTTTGCTATTATTCTTATTTAATATTGAGAGCACATATTTTACATGTTACAAATCAATTACAGTTTAGTAGAAGTATATGTGAATTTCCCACTTAATACTCCCAGTGCAAAAGTCCACTTAAAAATGTTTTTTGAAGGAAGTCAATCACCTCCAACATGGTAGCATTTTCAACAATCCCCTCACTCATCACCTAGGATGTTTCCAATGGTCAGTACTTTTCCTAGCAAGTGAGTAATGAGTCATAAGCAATTTATTAACCTTCATTATCTAAGTAACACTGAAAAGTCTAATATCATTACATTTGATTTGATAAAAATGTCCTACATTTCTGATCCATATAATAAAAGGGATCACAGTTTCTGATGTTGCCCAGATTTCAGTTTAACCCAACTGTTTATGTCAGATTATTTTATTTTATTTTATTTTATTTTATTTTATTTTATTTTATTTTATTTTATTTTATTTTATTTTATTTTATTTTATTTTATTTCTTGTTCTTAAAGACTTTTCATTCCTTTCTCTTTTCTGTTGCCTCCCCAGTTCACAGAAAAGCAGACCTGAAATCTTCCTTCAGGATTAACCTCTGTCAAGTTCTAAACACAAAACACTTCTAAAAACAACACTAAGCCATTCAAAGACAAAGTACTATAAAACAAACAAAAAGACATTCACTGAAGAGGATGTATTAAGGAAATTCTCATGGAGGCAGTTTGTGTCAAGTAAATAAAGAGATTTTTATTAGAGTTACTGTTTCTGTTACTCTGCAGCAAGATTTCCAAGAACTAGCATTTGCCAAGGGGATGTATTCCCTTTTCAGATCCTGTGCCAAGTGCCCTAAATTAGTATAAATTATAATCCCTTTAAATCAAACAGCAAGTGGAACAAGAGCAAAGGAGTGCCAACACAGTGTACCCTGCCCAGACCCCTATTCCCTATCATCTCTTCTGGACCCCAACACACTCCCAAAGCCATTAACTGAATGGATCCATCCATCTGGAGACAAGAGAGCCTGCAGTGACAAAGAAGGAGTAGCTGTCACAGCCGTATTGTGAAGTGGGAACAGGTGGAAATCACTGTCTGGCGTATGAAACACCTGCTGCACCATGAGGCAAGGTGCTGGCACTACAGCAACTGGACAGACTGACTGAGAATACTGTTGTAAAATTTTAGAGAAAAATAAGAAGTGACTTGACAGAGAGGTAGCAGGGTCTTGTCCACATACCTTCATAACCACTAAATTAAATTTAATTTCAAGAAAACTAATACTGAAAATTACCATCAGAGGTAGTAAATACCATTGCCAGCAAAAAAAAAAACAAAACAAAAAAAAAAAAAAAAAAAAAAAAAAAAAAAAACAAACCAAACAAAAAGCATCACTGTTGCATCCTTTTATTTGTTTTCATTTAAATGCGAAAATAGACTTTTTCAATGTCTTTAAATCAGAAATCATTCAGTTCATCCTCCTTCCCAAAATCAACTACTCACAGAGTACTGCTCCTTCCTCCAGCCAGCCCTCATAGGCAGACCTACTATTCCCTTATCTGCATCACTGGTACCCTAAGCTCAGACAGGAGGCTTTAATGCAGCACATAAACCCTGTGATGGGTCTCCTATCACACTAAAACAAGTGTTCAATTCCATGTGTGCAGTTCTGGCGAGCAGGAGAAAGTAAAGGAAACAGCAATCATCAGAAACTCTTTGGAATATTTCTGTTACCATACTGCTTGTAACCCTTTAGTTACTGCGTGACTACACAGGTATGCAGAGAATTCTGGACAGTTATTCTTCCACATCCGTGGAAAGAAAACACAGGAAAAACACTTTCCCGCAAAGTGCAGGCTGTGCAGATATGGCTCAGGCTGTACCTTTGAGCTCATCAGGTCTCCCATGAAGAGGAATATCTTGCCAAACTGATGTGACATCTAAATCTAGACACAGAACGTGATTTTCAAGTTATGAATCTCATACTTTCAACAGGGTGAATGTTATCAAAAGCATGATAGTAAAAGTGGGCTGAGGAAGCAGTGTCTCTTCCTTTCAGGGATTTGGTATCATGAAAGAAATTTAAATACATTAAAAATAAATTTGTTATTGAGAGAGCTAATTAGCTGATCAACAGCAGAAAAATAAGATACTGCAGCAGAAATGTTCTCTATGCCGGAAGAAAAAAAGGAGGGAAAAACCCTCAATATAGTATAAAGAATGTATCAATGAACACAATAATAGATTAACAGTGGGAGGGGAAAAAAGGAAATTTGGGACTCCAGCACAAATAAAAATGTCCATAATGATAAATACTTTGGATACTTACTGTCCCTAATATTCCCAGATTTACGTGTTTTGACAGAATGCAATGCAAGGAAAGCGTAATTCAGCACCAAGATCTACACATAAGGAGGAGATAAAAAATAATAAAAAAGACAGACAGTCAGGAAGCCAAGATAACAAAAACACTGTTGGTGGGAAGAAATCTTTAAAAATTATTTTTACGAAAAGCAAAAATGACCCCTCCTCTCAATGCCCAAATCATGCTGTTTCTGTTGGCACTGCAACAGCAACATTTCAATTATTCACAGAGGGAACCAGACTACCAGGATAAGGCTGAACTGCAGCCAGCATTAGAAATTCAGTCTTATCCCATGAGAATATATCAATGTGATGTTATTACACATTATATGTTCAATATAACGTCATTCTTCATTGAAAAAAAATACTTAGGGAAGGTACTAGAAGCAAGCAGTCATCATTAAATGAACATATTTGGCATTTCCAACTAAAATTCTCAGTGCACCAGCTGGCAACTTACGAACTGCTTTAAACACCTAGCAGGGTGTTGTCTCCATGAGCTTGCCTGTAACCTAGTTTCTGTGATGGGCAATTTTGTGCCACTCAGTTTTCTGAGGGTATCTACTGTAGGAACAAATCACAATTCTTCAGAAGATTTACTCATCTGACCTTGCAATTGTGTTTTGTCTTAGCCACTGAAAAGCATCAAACCCAACCACTTAGAGCACCAAAGAAACAGCTGCAGAATTAAATTTCTATTTATTCCATGCTAATTTCTCAGTGGATCACCACTTGCAAACACAGTTCATACAAAATAAAGCTCTTCTCCAAACTCTATTGCAACTTTAAAAGGACATAAATCATCATTCCTAAAAAAAGGAACAGCAAATATGAGCACAGTCAGATTAAATATTTTTTCTCAACATTTTATGAATACCCTTAGTTGGTTTACCCATTGTTTAACAATTACCCACTGTTTAACAACACAAAAGGACACTTGGGAATTCCTTAGACTAGATACAGACTTGGTGCTGGTCAGGTGATGTTCAGATGTTTATTTAAAGTCTACTGCATCTCATGAGGAAAATCAGTAATTTTTAAGGGTCACTGTATGATTAAATTAGATTTGACAAATTCTTCCCTCACACTCCTTTTTCCTACAATTAATGACAATTCTGATAACAAGTGTTGTGATTTTATTGGAAAAAATAATTTCAATTTCAGTCAAAGCAAGGTGCATTACTAACCTAGCAAAACTAATTAATTTCGCTCCAAGCATTCTTTACAGAGACGTTTGTTTTGAGCAATTTTCAGTTTAATGAACCAGTTTCAAGCAGGGGAAATGCAGCATTAATGAAAGGAAAACTACTTGCTTTTTGGTTTGTTTTGACAAGTTTTTGTTTTGGCCTCAAGATGGATTATTTGAAGATCATTCTGTTCTGGTGTTTGTGCGCCTCTTGAGCAGTGAAGGCTGCAGCTATGCGTGCCTACTTGGCTTCTCTCCTTCCCCCTACAGGAAAGAGAAATCAACCTTTCTGTTACCTTACAGCCCATAAGACTATCTAATAAATAACTGTATTTATCCGCTTTACAGACTAACAGAATCGGGGAACACAAACAGAGCATGTGGGAAAAGGTAGAGAAAGAAAGGGTAGCAACAATTCCTCTTCAAGTATCCCTCTATCAGCTGATCATCTTCTCTCTCAAAGCCTCCTCCACCGAAGGAAACAGTACAGAAATTCTGCTCAAGATGCTACCAAGATCTACCTTTACAGTGAAAATCAACCAGCCACTGTTACCCTTGTCCTCTTATGAGCATGACAGCCTTGGACAAAGTCAAACCAACTGAACTCCTACAAATATAGGCCAAGTCTTCCATGAGTCCTGTAAAAAACATTTTAAACTTTAACAGAACTAGATCAACCTACTCATGGTCTGGACTGTGATCTTCCATTTGAGTATGAGGATACTGATACTCCTCATAGGCATTGCAGGGTACTGAATGATACCTTATGATACTGAAAAATAAAGGTCTTTGAGATAACCTCTTTGGTATATCTCAGTGGTACCAGGAGAATTTACAATAGTAGGTGCCATACAGGCTCAATCTTCTGTGTAGAAATCTGGAAGGTTATGTCTAGTAATGCAAGAGACATAATTTTTACTATCAATGTTTCAGACATCAGGAGACCTGCAGGATCAAAGCTTTAACATCAAACTCTGTGCTCAAAAGAAATCTTTACCTCAAAGAGAAATCCTCAGTTTATACAAGATGAAGGAATGGTAACAAGGAAATAGAGGTCTATAATATACTAAAGTAAAAATTCACAGATTTTCACCTTCTACAGAGCACTTTCAAAAAGACATTATTACTGATACTCAAGAAAAGTACTTGCAATCTGATGAAAATGAAAGTATGCAAACCCTTTACACGTTTCAATATCTTTGCAGTGGTAGGGTCAATACTAGTAGGTTTAGTGTTCAGTGGTATTGCTGGCTAAAGCCATACAACCGGCTTATGTAATGAAGAGTTAGCGCCACAGCCCAGACAAATCACCTCCCCTCTAACTTTCCTTTACAGAACAGAGACAGAAGTGGGCTTTGCCACCTCAGCAAGCACACTGCAATGATATAGAGACAGCAGGCATGAAATAGTGATGTCCTGGTACATACAGAGACTCAACCTTGACCCCCAACTCCATAGCAACTCCTTGGTTATTTTCACCTTTTCAGCAGAAGTATGTGAAAGAGCGAGGAAAAAAAACCAGAGCAAACTCACTTCCTCCCCCCACCCTCCATCTATGAATTACTGCCAGCCCAGTCATAGCCCCCTCTCTTTTAATTCTACTTAGTACAGCTTCCCTGATGGACTGCAGCACCATTATAGCAATTGCCTGTCATTTCTGTTGGACCGGTAGAGTAACCCATTTCAGAGTCAAATCTAGTAACTAGATTGCTAGATTCTCTCCTTAAGGTTAATTACTAACCTTAACGAGTAATTTCTCATTTAAAAAGTGAAAAACCATTTTATCAAGGAAATAAGGATATTCAATCACTCTACCACATTGCGGCCAATTCCCCACTACATATTCAGTGATTTTCAACCCACTTGAGATACAGATGGAAGTTTGTATGGATTAATCCCTAACACCATCTGTGCAGCAGCATCTGGGGTTTGGTGTTGGTTTGTTGGTTTTTTTTTGGTTTTTTTTTTTTTTTTTGTTTTGTTTTTTTTTTTTTTTGGTGTTGGTTTTGGTTTTTTTTTTGCTGTCATTGTTGGGGTTTTGTCTGGTTTGTTTTGGTTTTGGCTTTTATTTTTTCTTTAACTCCAGGAAATCACCCAATAGTTTCCTCATGTTCATTTACACTGGTGATGCTGGTAAAGGTAGTATTTGAGAAAACAAGTTGACAAGGGAGGTATCTTATCTTGGAAATGCAGGATGTGGCTGAGGGTGTATAATCTATTGCCACCTCTTAGACGTGGGGCAGTTATCTTCTGTTCATTGGGCAGTTCTCTTTATCTCTTCCACAACCAATCCTCCCTCCAGGAAATATCTTCTGTTCATGGCCAGTGAGTGTTCCTACATGGCTGATCAAATTCCACCATCCCATTGGGAGAAGCTTTGTCCAGGGGGAGGAGCCAAGCATTCCTACCTGGATATAATCAGAGATTTGGAACACTACAGGCAGCCTTTTCCCACTGGATTCCCAGAGGAATATCAGGCCCATCTACACCACCACTGGACATTCAGAGAAAAACTCCACCCTTTTACAGGATCACTGCTTCAACAGAACCACGCCTGTCACTGCAGGAGGACTGCAGACACCGTTTAAAGGGACTGCTGCCACCACCCTGACCCACAAGGTGTCAGGTTGTATTCTGACTCTGTCAGTGGCTTTTTTGTACTATTGCATTTGTATTCTTAATTTTCCTATTAAAGAACTGTCACTGGATAGCTAGCTACTGAGCCCCAGGATTGACTGACAGCAATCAGTCTCCCAGTCAGATCTTGTATGAAGATGCCAGCATTTCACTGGTCAGATCCCGAGGGGGCATGGAGTTCAGACCAATGAGAATATCCAGACCGGGTCTTTCAAAAGTCTTTATAAAGGGTAGCCTACAGAATAAACTCCTCTGTTGCCACACAAACATCTGGAGATGAGTTGTCTTTGTCTCCTTGCCCCTCACCCCCTCTCGAGTAATCCAACAAAGAACTGCTATTCTTATTCCCATATCTTTGCCTGAAAGCCCCTTAATTTCAAAATCATAATAATTTGGAGGAAGGGGTTTCACATTCTCTATTTCAAGGGAGGCTCCTGCATTCCTTAGCAGACACCTGTCTTTTCAAACCATGACAGGAGGAAACCTCTTATCTCACAAAACAGATCTTCCAGATGCCCAAGAGCTCACACCCTATCTCTGCATACTACACCCACACTCTGCAGGGTGGTATATCTCAGTGGTACAGAAATAGCCAGTAGAAGAGCCCATTTAGTTTCTGATTCTTGCTCCAAACTAATACTGATTTACAAGCACTGCTGTTTAGCTTTTGCAGAAGAGGCAGTAGGATACAGCCCCAGCCCACAGCTGGAATGGGGAGGCAGCAGAGAGTGAGGGCAGGAGGACAAGTAAATGATTTGATTTGTTCATGTCTGAGCTGTGCTGCTGATTTTCTGCATGGGTGATCTTACAGGTATGGCTACTAATCTCCCTCACAGTAAGTTCTTGGATCTGTATGCATGCAAATACTTAGTCTGATTTCTCTTGAAAATCATGACGGGAGTGATCTGGAATGGACTCACTAAGTGACCTTTTTCCAAGTCCTGTTACATTCTTCTGCATTTAGCAAACAAAGCATAAGGCCACTTTCACCCGTGCTTGTCCTGAAGATCCTTTAGATCTCACTTCATGGCTGAATGAGCAGTTTAACACACTGGTCCCTAGCCCTCACTAAGGTTGGCAAAACTGTTTGCTCCTCCTCTGATTCGTCTGATTTCTTCTAGAAGAAGTTTCCCATGATTATTGTTTAGCTTGCAGCAGCTATGCCAGTTCAGTGCTTTTGAAATTATGGATTCTGTTTATAGGTTACCAAAATTCCACTAGGAATACATACAACACTCTAGTTTTTGTAAAATCTTTCTCTACTTATAAGTGTTTACTCAGGACAGTTCAGGATCTCCCTTCAAAATACAACAAAGGCAGAAATAAATTACTGTCTAATGATTTCAACATCCAAAATGCTACACCTAAATGAGTGGCTATATGTATTCTGAATTGAAATACTTTTCTATTTACAGAACACTTATTTATGCCTGAGATGCATTTAAATATAAATTGCACTACTTAATGCCAAGTTTTATAATGTCATTCACAATCCATTAAGTATTTTATTACATATATTATAAAAGAAATAAATTTATAGTCCCCATTTATAGTATTAATAAGGAATGATGAAAACCACAATAAAAATGTCTTGCTTTTTGGGTTATGTGGAGGTTTACTGCTAAAGCATATTACCAGTCATGTTTTAATGCTTTACTACAATAAAAGACATGATCTGATTACAGTAATATATGTAACATTAAAAGAAGCCCTACTAAAATGACAGAGGCTTTCCTATCAGACACAAACAATTACAGACTAAGCATATTCTCAGTTGCTTTCTAAGCTGTAGGAGCATGTGGAAATAAATTTTGCTTTGTTAATTTTAAAGCATTTGCCAGGTGCTTCTTCATAGAAGATTTCCAAAACATACTTCACTTTGTTGATAATGTAGGAAAAAAACACACACAAAAACTTTATTCCTTGTATCCATTTTCCTAAGTCATCACTGACCAACTATGTTTCTGTTCCCTTTCTTTCTGACTGTAAAAGTCAGGAATCAGCAAGGAAATAAAAATTTGGTTCCCCCCCCCCAGTTACCTCTCAAAATTTCATTTCCTATTACCAGCTAGGAAAAGATCATATTTTTGGGAAAAATTTCTTATGTTATGCTGTCCCCAGAAATGCTATCTTCACAGATCCTTAGTGTCTTGCCAAACAAGTAAAGAAGAGAAGACAATCTTCTTTGCACATATATGGGGGAAAGATCATTGTTTTAAAAGAAAAAAAAAAGTTTGGAAAGCACCAAAGCAAATAAACACTTTGAAAAAATATTGCCATATGTTTTGATGATCTCTCCACTAGAACCAAAACTCTGGGCAAGACAGAGAGTTGAGAATGTCAAAGGATATTTTTTCATCAGTTCAGGTCTTGATCTGACTCCTAGTCTTTCTTACCCTTTCCAGATGCTTTCACATTGCTAAGTCCTCAGTCAATCTGTGTTCAGCTGCCGTTATTTCAAACCACACAAGCCTGAGTGAAATTGAACCAAGCACACCTGAGCAGATCTCCATAGAAGTCTCTGACATTAAGTTACTGTCTCAGCTGGTTGAATGTTTATGGGAAGTGGGAACCAAACCTTAACTCATGGCATTACCTGCATCAGTCTTTCCATTTTCTGTCCCTGGAATATTTGAGTGTCTCTCACTAGGGCAGAAGGTTTGAAGACAGCATGACCTCGAAGACAAATGATCCCATATAACAGAGGGAAAAGAGAGGCAGAAATGACTTGCACAGAGTAAACGCTACCTCTGTGATAAAGCACCAAGATAATGCTGATCTCTGGACCACTATTTTTTAACCAATGCACATAAATCCAAAACTGCTTCCTTGGAGACTTAAAAGTAAAGTAGGTAATCCTGAAAGATCATGAGGCAGAAATCCTTAGATTTCTAATGTTATGGTTTTAATAATCTTTAAAGGTATTAAAGCAATTTTCCTAATAGAAAACAGTTTGAAAGTATACCTTTAAGCTAAAACAGACCTTTGTGACACAAAACCATCAGAAGTTAAAACACACACTCCTGAATTCCATCATCTTTTTTGTTGCTTCGTTTGGTTTTCTTTTTTTAAAGCACTAATCTTCATTAAACAAAGGCACAGAGAGACTAAGCAAGTATACCAGTGAAGTAAATAAAACCACAGAAACACCAAAGTCCCAGTCCTTAGCCATACACACTAACCAAGAATCGAACCCCTGGCCTTGCTCCAACTTACCTACTAGATTTATTTTTACTGGGCTGTACTAGTAATACTATTGCCTTTTCAATTTTGTAGATAAAATGAAAAGTTGGAGAGCTTCATCAAGACCATTTTCTTTTCCAACTTGTCAGGTACATCTTATCTTTAGTAACAGAAAATATTTATTTTAAGCAAAGACAAAAATTACAGGTTATAAAGAGATTGTTATATGGAAATAAATTAGTGCCTTCATACTGGTATCACTATGATAGCTATTTCAGCTTACCCCATTAATCCTACTTTCTTTATCAACTTCTTAACAAATTCCATTTGCTATAATGTTTCTTTAATATTTCCAGTGGGTTGGTACTTGAAATTCCTTTGTCCAGTCTGTTTCTTCTCTGTTACAAGAAGCCCTTGATCTATTCCAACTTACTTCCTCTCATCCTAAATTCTTGAAATCCATTGGCACCTTAGGCTATCCAATCCCATGCTCACACTGATCACTCTCTAAAGAGAGGGCTTAATCACAATTAAATGCTTTTCTGGGATGCATTAAACAAGTAGGCTGCTTCCTAAATAACTTATCATTCAACCTGAAGAAGAAAGAAGAAGAAAGAAGAAGAAGAAGAAAAGAAGAAGAAAAGAAGAAGAAGAAGAAGAAGAACAAGAAGAGGAAGAATAACAAGAAGAACAAGAATAAGAAGAAAGAAGACCAACATCCAAAAAAGCAAAAAACCCCAATAGCTTGGTTCAGTGGCTACATCTCAACTTCCTATGTGTATTGTTCCAAACCTGGATGATACAAAGCACTAGAATGAGAGCTGTGGAAGTGAACTACTTTCCTCTCCAGGTCCATGCAAGGTGCATCATGCTCTGGCAGTGATTTATTTTCTCCCCTTCATTCTCCTTTGGCAGCAAGTATGGTCTGTGCAGCAGAGATCACACAACCCACATCATCCCAAACAGCTGCAGCTTTGTTTGTGCTTGAGGGCAGTGCCTATAATCACAAAGGCTTAATTAAACATCACCCCTCAGTAAATTCATAAAATGCAATGTACTACCCACATACCTCTGGTTAACAGCAGTTGGAAAATGTAATAACAAAAAGCCCACATTAATCTCTTTGCCCTTGCTAATTTTGCAGTAGTGTACCTTTAAATTTAGCCAAGTTAACACTCTTTCCTCAAGGAAAGAAGGCTGAAAAGCCTGAACTTCTTCCAGAAGACTCCCACAGGAGTCAGTGGTGAAGACTTCTTGAGGCAATGTTTTTATCATCCTTTTGCAGCTAGAAAATGCCAGGAGGTAAGCTATTGAAATTCACAGTGCAACTCCTACTTCATGAAGCCAGTTTCTTTCCTACCCTGAACAAATCATGTCAGGCACAGAAACCCAAAAGGATCCAAAGGACCAAGCCCTCCAGTGGCAATTCTACTTGAATAAAAACTCAAGGAAGAACCAGGCAGGAATGATTTCTCACAAGGTGGACATTAAACATGCACAGCAACAACAGCACTGAGAGATCATTCAATTATCAGGGGGTGCAGTTAAGTATCTTTCTTCCACAGCTATTGCCTTAGCCCTGCTCAATGCTTTCTCTGGTTTAAAGGAGAGAAGCAAACAGGGTTGTCAGGAATGACATTAGTAATTTCTTGGGTGGGGGGAAGGGGGAGGGAACCTGATTCAGAGAAAAGACAGAAAAACTCAGCAGAGGGAAATGACTGACCTCTCTTGCCACATTCTCATACAGAATCTTCATTCCAGTAGAATTATTATCAAGGTACAGAATAAAACAAGTCAGTCCAAAAGTTCTTTTTTTTTTTTTTTTTCCACCACTGGTGTTAGGACAAGAGACAAGTCTTGTACAAATGGTAAATATATCCATTGCACAAGACTCTCACTCAAACATTGCACAGGAGTTTCCATATTTTCCGTCTGTAAAAGGACAAAGCATTCATTCATTACCTTGGGTCTATTAGGATGTAGAAGAAACTGTTAATTCTTTTCAAGAAACTCAAAATTTTATTATAACTAAGAATTATGCTTCAAAATGTTACTCCTCCAGAATGCTCTAGGAGCACAAACTGTAATGGGGATCACAGAGAACACCCATATAATATACAAAACAGCAGTCTCTTAACCAATCCCACTGATCTAGAGATGGTACAAGGGATAATAGGAGAAAGGGAAAAGCTGAAGTTATAGCTGCTCTATAGCCATTTTCTGCCTTGGTGAGCCAGGAAAAATCAAAAATAAATAACTGCAGAAGGCAGTCTCACCACCATTTCAGATGCAACATATCCAGGGTTTTGCTTGTACCCCTGCAGGATTTTGCATGTGACCAGTCTCATTACTATGGTTATGAAGCATGAACAGACAACTCTTCAACTAATTGAAGTTGAAAAGAGGGTGTATTTATTACAGTGCTGGACACACAGAGACTAACCTCCCAAAGACACGTATAAAAAAGTCACAAATTCCTGCTCTCTATTTATCCAAAAAGGTTTTACATATTCAGATGGTTTCCAGGATGGTTTCTATGGTGCCTATTACATAAACATTAGCTCTCACCTTGTATTATAATTAGCTGAATGTGCATTACAGCTGCGCAATTGTCCTTTTTAATTGGGTTGGTGGGTTTCTGAAGAGGAAGTAAGACACCTTCCTCATGGTAAACTCTTCAACCATGTCAACTTGGCAGGGCTCCTTGGCCTGCTGGTCACAGTCCAAACCTCCTCTCATTCTTAGAAGTCTGTGCTATTCATGGTTCCTGCCTTCTTACAATACTTCATATATCACCTGTTATTCCCAGCCTTCTTTCAGTTATCCACACTTAGTCTCAATTAGTTTCCTTGTTAAGCTCTAATCACAGTATATGATCTTTACTAACTACATTTCTGACTTAACCCCTTAATTAATTTAAGCTCTTAATTAAAATATATATAGTATTCACTATCTTAGTCACATTCCTAGCTCAACCCCATGACTCAATTAGAAATGCAGACCCAGGCACCTAGGCACCACCTCTGGGAGCTGGCAGGAAGGAATACCAAATCAACAGCTGCTGGTTCTGCTAACTAGAAGAGACTCTCCCATTTTAACCCCTCTCTTGCATCATTTATTTATATTTCTTCCAAATAAACTTTTTAATTTTGGGGTGGTGTTAACGAGATCCTTTCTTGAACACCTGCAGTTTTCTCAGGGATCTGTTCTATCCTTTAAAGGTTCCCCTTGTGAGCCATTACCCTCAGAGCTGCACACGAATGAGATCCCCTGCACTTACAGAACCCTTCTTGCTCCCTTGAGTGCAATTGGCCCAATTTCTGACTTAAAAACCAAACAAAAATAAAACAAATGAACACCTAAGCCCAAGTACTGCAGAATTTCCTGTCACTCATACACTAGGCAAGCTCCTCCACTCTCCTCATGGGTCATATAATCATGGAGTGTAAGTCATGTGGGCACTTCCAAAGTTAGGAGCCATTTGTTGGTCACACCACCATTCATAATACTCAGCATTCCTGGGCCTTCTTTCATTTATGCACTTTATAATATATAAGCACTTAAATCCCAGCCTCCTGATTCCCCAGTGTCCCCTTCAGAACAGACAACAAACTGTTTGGCCAGAAGCCTGGGTCCCTGAGAAAACCACATTAATAAATATGAAAAGTTGGAGGAAGGAGGAAAAGAAAAGGGGAAAAAAAAAAAAAAGAACGTTGACTTTTCTTTTGCTGGAGTATTAGAAGTGTTGGCTTTTAAACAAGGCTACTGAGAAACACCTAAAAGTCTCTCCCCTACCTCTCTCCAAAAGAGATTTCAGCTTTGGCCTTGCAGCAAGTATTTTTCATTCTGGTCATTCTGCCTTTATTGATGAAAAAAGTACACTCAACTATCAAAAAATTACTACTTGAAATATATTACTTGTGTCACCAGAGACATGGGTCAGAGCTCTCATCTCCTGGTTTCATTGCTTTCTGGATGCATGTTTAAGCCTCTGTCCAAGTCAGACTACTGACACTGGTGTTATCTGTACTTTCTGAAGAGTTGTTATCTGTCCAGACTGCATTGATTAAGAGATGTCTGGACTTGAACATGATTGCATTAAGGCAGATAATGGTCTTAATGAGGAACAGATTTTATTGCTCTGGACATTTATTTCCCTTTCCTATCTCCTTACTTACAAGGCAGGATGTGCATTCCATTTATTTTTTTACTGAAAAATAACTTGATTTTGTAACTGAAATATGGTTTACAGCCATAGAAAAGTGTTAAATGGTTAAAAAGACATTTACTAAAACTAGATTATTAAGTCTACTTTTGAAGTAACACATAATTAGAATGATATAGCTGACAGATTTGTTTTCTACCTCTTCAAAAAGCAAACAAAGTCATGGAAAGTACATGAAGAAATTAAGTAAATATGAACACTACTGAAATACTGATCTTTTAGTTGAAACAGTTTAGGAGCCTATGGCACTCATATCTAAGGAGTACACAAAACCACTGGTTTTAGAACATTATCTGAAAAATTACCACTCAACAACCTATTAGCTATTTTGTTCTTTAATCTAACATTATGCACATTACCTTTTCTAAGTGTCATATGCATATCAGATATTTACATGCAGAGATGGGAAAAAATGTATCTCAAATTTTAAAATGCAGGAACTTGTTCATTGGCCATGCAGAGTAGTCATGGATGGAAAGGGATGAGCCATGTAATTGCTTCTCAAGCAATACATGCTAAATAACACAGACTAAATCCCAAACCAATAGTGGATCAAACATATAAGCAAGCCCAGGGCTTTTACACTCGCACTTGTTCTATATTTAAGGACAGCTGTGCATGTGCATACAAAGTATTTTTCCCAAAAATATGTGCTGATCAAGTTCCTAATTACAGGACATTAACAAATACCCTTATAAAACTTTCTCTTTACATAAAGTAAAAAACATACTATTTCAACTTTATGGCCCATAAATTAAAAAAAAACCAAAACACACTTTTGTTTTCAGGCCAAGAGAACTGTTTCTTCATTGACAAGAGACTGACAATATAATGTATTTGCAAATCAATGTAACAATGTTCGGAGCTAAAGTACACCAAATTATGGAAGAAAAATTGTCTTCTGGTTTGAACTGCAAAGGTGTTGTACAATCTTTATCACAGCCAAATATTCCAAAGAAATAGTTTTAACAAAAGAAATAGTTCTTAAGTTGCCTAAGAAACTATCAAGCTTGTCAGCTGCCGGTCATATGCAGCTGTTTTCATACAACTTGGAGTTCCACATGTTGACACTTCTGTTGAAGAAAAAAAGTAGCACTCTTAAGATCGATCATATGAAAGGAATTTTAGTTTGAAAATATTCTTTTGAAGATTCTTGAGAACTTTTTTGCTTTTTGGTTGGAGACCAAGATCATAAATGATGTAGACTATTTTCTACAGCTCCAGCTGCAGACATCCTTGCCCAGTTTCTGCCGAATACAATTACTGCACATTTTGAAAGCTGACATCAAGGTTAGATGGGGTTAATCTCATATATTACATGCCAAGCCACTGCACTGCACAGATATCCTGACTTGCAAGTAGACAGCCAGTGTCTGATACTTGGAACAATAGAGCCAGTGTCTGATACTTGGAACAACTTCTCTATTAAAAATTGCCTTCTATATAAAAATTAAAAAGCACTTTTTTTGACAGTCAAATGTTTTTTTTTCTTGAAACTTATTGAAGCTAACAAATGTTCAAACTTTTTGCCATTTAAGGCGGGGGAATACTGTTAAGCTTATGGACTGGCTTGAACTTCTCCTGCACACACTGGTGGTCTGACACAGCTGAGGACCAGTCCCACCAGTGCCACCCTCTCAGTCACCACAGTGGGATGCCGAGGGCTTTGCCAGCACAGGATCCACTAACCTGTGTGATTCTGGGAAAGACTAATGGAGACCACGGAGAAGAAACAAAAAGGAAACTGCAAACCTGTAATTAACCTTTCTGATTAAGCATTGAAAATTGTTCCTGCAGAAAGTTGTACTGTAGTCACATAAGTATTTTTAATCAGTTTTCATAAAATCTTGATTTCTAAGCTTTTCTGTTACAGCAGGAAAGCCTGTCCAGAATGGTGCACATAAGAATTTGCCATATAGCACTACAAGGCTTGATTTTTGCAAGCCTTATAATTTGTGAGACTTTACAAATATACCCAGAACTGGTGACTTGATTACTTAAACATCCCTTTTCTCTCCTGCCCAAGCTGACAGCCACAACTTCAAGCCCTGCAGCTCAAGAAGAGAGTTCAGTGCATGCAAAATAAGCTTTTTTGTCTCCAGAACTCTGGGCAAATCATGCCACAGAAATCCCAAATCTTCTGTAGATAGCAAGTGATTGTTCTTTTGTCAGGTAATGCTCCTTCTGACCAGCTCTCAGCACACCAGAACTAACCAGCTTCAAGTTACACTATTAAAATTAAGGCACTCTCCTTCCACTTCCAGATTCCACAAAGTGGTATCTCAAGTGCACACTCCACACATCACACAATGTTGGAACATGCTTCTCTGCTGGGACATCTGCTAGAGACATCTTCATCTTGGCAAAAACAGCTTAACTTGCTGATCAGTACAGCACAAAGGGAATGGTCTGAGGTTTTTTTTACCCAAGTTAAGGATTACTGTAGGCCAGTCAAATGTCCTTCTACTTCAATGTATTTCAAACACATTCTGAAATTACTACTAACCTGAAATTGTTACATTATGTTTCCAGGATACACTTGTTTAATTAAACTTATTTTCTTGTACCTTACTAGATAATTGCAAAGATGTAAGCTCACATTTCATGTCTGAATTTTTAATAATTAATGAATATCTATCGTTTACAGCTCTGCAGTTTGCACTGACCAAACCAGAGAATTTCATGGGGTACATTTTATTCTCTGGCCTCAGCCAGGTTCCCTAGTAAATATAAGAGCTAGGTAATATAAAGGAAGTGAATTCATGCAGGAAGTTTCTGGACCACAATACAATATACCAAACACCAAACCCCCTCCCCCCTACCCTGTCCCAGCACTGTTCAGGTTATTGACACCCCTTGTACACCCTCTTTAAGCAGTTCACTCGTGTAAGAAAGTTTAGCCCAGGTTTTGGATCCAGCTCCATCCCATGCAAAATTACTAAGGGAAGATGTCTTTCAGGATTCCTTAGGACAATTAAATGGGCAAAAATTACAGCACCAGCTCCCAGACAATCCCGCTGGGATCAAGAGAAACTAACACTGCTTGCAGCAGGGTGCAAGAGCTTGAGCTTCTCAGTGTCAGAATCTCATATCATGTACCTTCTCATTTCTTGATGCATTATTAAAGATTCTTCCACTACAAGCCAGTCCTGCAGTGCAGAACCTGATAATCAGAGTAATTTTCAACAGACATTGGCTCATTCCTTTGAACTATAGTTGCTCAAGGCCCTCCAGGGCAGTTTGGAAACCAGCAATTATTTCAGGCATATTTTTAAGGCACGACCCACAAGCAATCAACAAGGAGGATTAAATCCTGCAAGCCTCTGCAGAGATCATCTGTTGTCTCTGGCTGGCAAGCCTGAAGGCAGTGGGGCACAGGACATCCAATGTATCTGAACCATCACATGGCTGCTGCTCACTCTGAGCACGCTTCCAGTCATTTCTCTCTGCACATAGAAAGAGGCCATTGTTAGGGAAACATGGATCACTGGGATGGAGGTAATCACTGACTTAAACAACCCTGGCTGCACACCTGTAAGCCTTTGTAAGCAGGTGGGTCTGGCAAAAGAAATCTGGTTCATGCCTTACACTCACACCTACAGATTCCTAACATTTCATCCATGAGTTCTAGAGCCTTTTCTCTGTCCAGGAGGGCGACAAATTCCTACATATGTGTACATTTAGAACAAAGCAATTTTTGAAACCAAAAAGACCACATTCCTTTACTGAGAAAAAAGTATGTGAAAAAGACAACTATTTTATCCCATAAAATGCATAAAAAGAACATTTTTTCTTCCACCAGCTCAAATTAAAGTTTCAAGATGTGACAAATGAAAAATGCACACAACCTTTATTTTTAATAAAGTATTTTTCACCAAGAAAAAAAGTCTTCAATCACTGAAATATGGAATGGCTGGAAAAAGAGCATGAGTCAGCTTGATGTCAAACTTCAGAAGACCTTTAGTTTACATTTTAGCAAGAATAATTAGAATTGTATAAGTAACTGGACAGTCAACAACAAAAAAGTCACTGTATGAGACCGATCTGAAACTCAGTCTACCCCCACATCTGTGAGCTCCTTCCCTCACTTCCAGAGGGAATAAAAAGAATCGTGACAGATGCAAACTATGGAAGTCTCAAATCTTGGCAATCTGCCAAAAGCAACAGTACCTGAGCTATTCAGTTCAGCTTCTGTGTGCAGAGCCCGTGTGAGTAACTACAGAAAAATGTCTGTTTCTATGGAGAAGAAATAATTAACAGGCAGGTCTTGAAAAACTCCCTGGCTTTCTGAGTAATCCTGTATCCTAGTGTGAAGCAGTGACATGAAGGAAGCAATGCAGTACATGAGTGGGACTGTTCTTGCCTGAACCGGTACAAGAACACGGAGACCCAATGCAAAAACCTCATAAACTTGGGAACTGAAAAAGCACAGCCCTCCAGCAAGTAGCTAACAATACACTCTAAGCTTTGAAAACTGTAAAGATTTACTGGTTTACAGCATTCTTCTGTTTTAAAACATGTAGGACTGGGATGCAAATATGACAGTGTGCCTAACAAGAACTCCAGATTCTGGCCTAAAGTCAGGCTTTTGGAGTATAGTTATAGCAAGTTACAAGGCAGCTGTACCCTCACAATCCTGATTTGAAAGAAATATGGCATCTTATGCAGATAAAAGACAATGGGTAAATGCTTCTCATTTGGGGATTGAGAGGTGCAGGTGAGCCTGAAAAGGCCAAAGGCAAGGTAAACCCTGAGCTCTGACTAGACTCATCCACTCTCCTGGTGCAAACAACGTTAGACATGAGTGTCCTACAGCCTGGCACTGGGGAGCTGCTGGTGGGCTGCTGTCAGACCTGAGCCCCCATGCCCAGGGTGGTTTTCCAGCAGCCACTCTGGGTACCTTTTTCCAGTCATTGAGGAGGGAGCAGCCCCTCTGAGGTAACACAGCCACAGAGGGGACTCTTCCCATCACACTGCCACCCAGCTAATGAGGAGGCAGGAAGGGTGCTCCTCTGGCACACAGATAAATTAAGTGGCCTCACCAAGCAGAAAGATGAGGCACCACCAAGCTGTGGTATGGATTGAGCTCTCCAGTAGTGCTAATACATTTAGCCCTGTGGGAGATCCATAAATGCCTTATGCAGTTTATTTTGCAACATTAGAAAATCCTTTAAACAGACATTGAAAACAGATTTTGATTGAGACAGATTTTTAAGGTTCTGGTGGCATTTGTCTCTTTAAGATGATTTACATCAAATCTAATCTCCATAATTACTCAGATATCTATTTTAAAGCCAGCAGCTGAGCAAAAAAAACCTGAAAAAACAACCAGGTACAAAGAACCAACAATAAAACCCCACAAAAAAAAATCAACCAACCAACAAAAAAAAAAAAACCACCCACCACCCCCACCATCAAATTTTTCTTTGTTGCAAATAATGAAGTATAGAGATTCATAATCTTGTCAGGTCTTCCACCCATGAGGGAAGCCTGGTTCTGGAGACAGAGTGATCAGATTCCTTACCTGATCACCACCAGAAGGGCCCTGTTATTAACTTTAAGGATGGTCTAACAGGGAAGAGTACAGCTGCAGCTCCAGGAGCCAGCTGCATGGGCAAGCCAGAGAGACCAAAGTTTGCTGTTCATCATAACTTCTGAGAAACAATGGAGTAGCCTTCCTCAACCAACACTGGCTCACCTCCAGCACAGCTACGCTGAACAGAGAGCACAGCCAGCCTCAGCAGAATCAAAATATAGAGCAGGTTATAAATGATGGTGCTTTCCAAGTAAATGTTACAATTTGTTTAATATTTGTCTTGTCCAACAGACAGTTGTTGAAGGCAGGCAGTTTAGGCTTTCTCTCCAGTCCTCATGTCACATATGATCTGTGCTGTCACCAGCCTCACCAAGCACCAAATAGCACACAGACCTGTCATGCACAGAGTGTTGCTGTGCACCTAGACAGCAATTCTTGCACCTGGCTCTTCTGACACCCATTGTATCCTGTTGCTATCAGCGCAACATTCATGGAATAAGAGACAGAGCCCAAGTGATATTTTTCCTCCTACAGAGCATTTTTAACAAAAAAATTCAAAGAGAGCCTTCTAAAAGAGGCCCTGAAAAGCATCTAAAGTCCAAGGCAATGCTTCCACTAACCCTTGATTTATGTTATTTAATCCCTTTCAGCAAGAAGGATAAATTGCAAGAAAGTCACGCTTCAGTTATTTTCAGGGCTAGTTGTTTAAGATTATTAGAACAGTAAGGTTATAAATATACACAGTATGAAAGTAAGCATCAGAAAGAAAGATGAGCAGTGTTTTTCTCTAAGGCTAACTAGCTGTTCAAATGCAAATATCAGTATTTTTTTTCTAAATTCCAAGGTGAGTGCATCTTTGGACACAGCATTTTATTGACAGAGAAAGCTTTGACAAGAAAGCTGCACACCGAAGACTACATAATTTGCTAACATTTACTGCTTTGCTGATCTCCATCAACTTAATGCTTCAGTATTCAAATTTTCATTTGAAGTGGAAAATTTCAAGTCCTTTTGGTTGAAGGGAAAAGAAAGATGCATTCTTTGCTAAGGAAACAGTGATGCTTATGCAAAACTCCTTTCACAGAATATTCAGATCTCTTCCATGCTTTAAAAAAATGGAAATACATTATTCACCATGTGGCAATCAGATAGACAGAATGAGTGTCGGACTGCCAAAACATATATGGTAAAAAGCCCACCATGGGTCAAGAGCTGTCAGATGGCTTTCCCTTGTATTTCCTGTTATTCTCTCTGCAGGGAAGATATATAAAAGGACATGGTCCACATTTATTCTCTGAACTTCATTCATTCAGTCCAGTAGTAGTTCAAATTCTGCATGGATGAAGTTCACCACCATCATCTTATTTCTTTACTTCCTTTCTCAGGTAGAACAGCAGTACCTGATAGTAATCCTAGAGGCTCCACATGCATGCCTTTCTGAATGCTCTGGCTGAAACAGTCCTACTTCTAAAAGCTGTTGGCACTTACAAAATACACTGAAGCAAATGTAAAGCAACTGAAGTGCTGCTGCCTGGATGATATCTTTGCTTTTGTCAAGAACCACAGCAAAATAAAAATGTATAAGTAAGCTGACCAACATTTATCTCTTGCACCTCCAAAGAAATTTTTGATAGCACAGCATAAAATATATACACCATAGTTTTATGCAAAAAAAAAAAAAAAAAAAAATATATATATTAGCAAACACAAACTTGTCATGAGGTCACTACTCCTTCCTTTGAAAACCACTGAGATGTGCTGGTAGTTAAAACCTAGTGTAGAACAGCAGCACAAACAACTTCTCAGTGAGGACAAGAGAAGTTGTGTATCCTCCCAAAATTCTGAAACAGACATCCAGGAAACAATGCTCAGCCTCAAAACTGAATGTTTACCTCTTCAACCATCTGCTGTCTCCACCTGGGGCACTTCACATCCATGATCTAACAACCTCAGCAGCCTCACTAGCCTGCCCTTCCAAAGAGCCCTTCTCAAGCACTAGGCATCGTACTAGGCTGCGATGCCTAGGACCCAACTCCCTGCTTTAGTGTGCAGTCCAGCTGTCATTTTAGTGGATCCAAAAGTAACTTAAAGAACAAAAATGCAACAGCAGAACCACAACTTCAGATTCTGCAAACTTAAATTTTACAAGAAGCAGTAATAGAGTGGGACATTTTCTCTAGTAGATTATGGACAAATTTGGACATCCATCACTTGAGTAATTACAAGAAATGTCTAAAAATTAATTACAACTGTATCCATCAGCATATTTATGCCAACATTATAACCATGTGGCATCTAAGCATCTTAGAGAATTTATGACCAGAAGAGAGCATAAGTATCATCTTGTCAGGCTTGCTGAATAATACCAGTCATAAAACTATACAGTAATTTCTACAATAAGCTTGATGCAGCTGAAGTCTCGTCTTCCTATTCGAAAACTAACAGTTTAATATTGAGCAAAAAACTGTTAAAAAGATCCTTAAAAACAGGTTTTGCCTTAACTGGGAAAATGCTCACCCTGCTATGTGCAAATTTCAGCAGTTTCAGCACCCAGCTGAGAGATTATTATGAATGCAGTTCAGAAACTTGACAAAGTTCTGTATCTATATATGCACTTAAAGACTAAGGTTGACGAGTGAAGTGAGCCTAATAACTGTACTGCATAATGAATAACTTGAGAAGCTCAACATACATTTCTTCAGAAGAAACAAGGTCCCTTCCCAAGCTTTAGCACCAAAGGTAAACAACGAAAATTTGTCTTCTCTGTGGCAGCTGAGAAACATAAAGAAACAACTACAGAAAAGCACAGGAGAGCACAATGCCCCAGTGAGAATGGAAGATGAAATGAAAATAAGGACCTGTCAGCTGGTACAACTTTTAGTGCTGTGCTGAAATGCCTCTAGAACTTGCCTTGCACACAAGGCACCTGGAGTCTTATGACAAAATGTATCTCAAAAGAGGCATCCCAAATCGTATGAAAGAACAAAAACTTACTACTGCTTTTGGCTAGGAATCCAAAATCAGAACTGGGATTTATATTTGTGAAGTGTTACATGCCAAGGTGCAACAAAACTGAAACATACCTGTTATGTGTCTGGACAGATTTTTATATTGCCAAGAAAAGCTCTACTGTACTGTAAGTAGAGAGCACACATCCCTGTTACTGTACTGTAAGTAGAGAGCTCATTGGGCTTGTAAGTACCAGTATAAATTGTGAAAGTTTCCACTAAAGATCATGCTGGATATGATTTACTAAGTTTATTAAATTAGAGATGGAAGAAAATGCCTTAGTTATTGCTCTGAAAAGCAGAATCATTAGCACTTCAGGTGATGACTGCAGTGAGAAAAAGCAGGAACACCTTTCCTGCTTATGCAAAGGGCCTGAGCTGAATTTTCCCTCTCAAATACCCTCTTCCCAATTCTGCATCTCTCATGCAAGGCAGAACTGTCTGAACCCAAAACAACTGCCCTCTGTACCTTGTCCCTTCCTTTCTCTGAGCATGTCAAGACCTCTGGATGGTAAAGAGCACTGCAACTCCTGATTAACAAGTTGCTTTTTCAGCGAAACAGAAAAATAGACAACATTTGGGGCTCTTCCACACAACTAGACTTTGGTGAGATAGGGAGCTCAGATTCATAAATTCATGGATGATTTGCAACTTGTTGAGTGACTTCACTGCTTTCAGTTCAAAGTCACTATACCAAGATCATAAATTTCAGCTTCATCTGCTGCCTTTAATGATGCCCTTTGAAGACATCCATACCTGTCTGTACCTGACAATAATTTCTGCTGCATACTAGTACCAATAATTATGCTCTTGGGGATGATTTGATTCTCCTGACTGATTAATATTATAAGGAATTATTTGATCCCATTGAGAATATTCTCAAGACGGGGTACTAAAGAATTATGGTTTAAATAAACAACATCTTCCAAGAATAATTAGTTTTGTCATCAGATAATAGCAAAGCACTGAAAAGTAATGATACTTAAAATGTACTGTTCCTCTCCTTCAGGATTTTCTGGAAATGACCTTGTAAGCCAGACTACTTTTTGTGGAGAAACTTGAGTGGTACAAGATGGCAGTTTACATCTACCAGTGCGTGCACTGGCAGCTGCTATTAAAGCACACAGAATCCATGAGTGAGCGAGACCTGGCAGTTGCATTCCATAAGCTCCAAGGTATATTTCATGGGGACAGTTTCCCAGCTCATGTTTCATTATTTGCACATGACACATGCTGAATACACACTGGATGATTGAAGCAGGCTGAGTCAATGCCATCAATTTCAGTAGAAGAGGCGATGACTTTTGTCCCCTTCAGCTACGACACACTCAGGGACATAAAGAAGGCCCTTGTTTTTTTCACAAAGGGGATTGTATCACAAATTGTACAGATATTTAAGGTATTCTACTAAATAGGGTAGAGCAGGACTAACTGAGAAAGAAGAAAATTCAAGTCAATGAAATAGTCCTAGACAACAAAAGAAATTAATTCCGGTACTGTAAATGGCATAACAACGCCCTTCCACACATCAGTAAAAGCAGTGATAGCACAAAAACAAGCAAACTGACATTACTGCATTGGATGAATATTTCAGTGGCTATCTTGGGAAAAATCCACCTCCATGAAAAGATTTATTTTAAGACTACACTGTACTATACTGATAAGCCAATCTGACTCAAGTTTTGCTGCCCTGGAATAAGAGCAGGTAACACCAGCTCATGAACTACTCCAAGCAGCAGAAGTCTGCCATTGCTGGAAACACACCTTGGTAAAGTAGCTCTCCCCGCTTCTGTGGCTATGCCCATATTACACCACTTCTCATTTCTAGAAGTGCCAAAACTTGAGCTAAATTAGCAGCACTTTAGGGTACAACTTCTTACAGACACACAAACCAACGTCCAGTTAAGATCACGAGGAGCAATGTTCGCAGGAAGAGGACTTGAACTGATGCCTAGAGAGGCTGATCTGGAACAGAGACTAGACAGAGTTAAGAGAAAAAAGTAGGTATTTATTAAAAGGCCTTAAAAGGATACACCTTGGGCAGTACAAAAGTTTGCCCAGGGCTACACCCAGGATGGACCCAAGATGGTCACAAGATGGACAATGGTCACAAGTTTTCACACTTTTATAAATTTTGGTAGATTTACATATTGGGGTTAATTGTCCAGTTACAGCTTCAGGTTAATAAGTTCCATCCTCCTGGTTGCTTTCTTCAGTTCACCACTGTTTATGCTTTTTGGGCCTGAGGCTGTAATGGTTGTCTTTGGTTCTCAAGCTGGAAAAGGATTGTTTTGTCTAACTACCCTGTGAAGAGAACTTACTTAATATGAAGTTCAGAGTTACACACTAAAACAGTACAGAATCTGAAAAATATGAAAGCTAAAACTTAAGGCATCATATCTTCCTTTGTTTTGCAGAAGAAGAGTGTGATTAGGACTGCACAACTGGTCCCCACCCAAACATTTATAGTCAAATAACACAGTAAGTTGTTATCCTAAAACTGCCATGTGCTTGTTTGATACAACTGTCCAGTGCCTTCTTAGTGCCGATTTATTAACAATTAGCAATTAGTCAGGTATTTGAAAACAATTTGCTAGCAATCCTAGTGCAATTTCCAAACTCATTTTGCAATGCTGGAGCACTAATGTCCTGGGTCGTGCTACTTTTCCCATTAAACATTAACAGGGAAAGCTGTGAGACTGGGCACACTCTAACAAAGTATGGTTGGCTGGCAATGTGGCACACATCATATAAATATCCCTTCTCATTGCCTGAAGTGTTGTGCTGATCTTCCTAAGAACACCTGTCCCAATAAAAAGGTAGTCATTTATTACTCTCTGGAGCGGAACAAATCAAACTTCATGTGGCATTAGAAGAACTTGCCCTGACAAAGAGTTTTACACTTCCTTTTTGACAGGTCAAGTACACAATCATCATACTGAAAGAACATTTTTTTGTTGCCATTAAAAAAACCACAATTATATTAACTTGTGAAACAAGTAAAATCCACAGGAGCACAGAACAACTTTGATGTAGAAAAAGAGGATTTTTTATCCTTTGGTCTACTATATAAAAATAATTAAATGTGATCTAATCCCTTCCATGACTTTTCAAATGCCATTTGGCCTTTTTTTTTTTTTTTCCCCTCAAGGATTTGAGTGAATAGCTAAATTTTAAAACATGAACAAAATCTTACAAAAAGGACGAGGGAAGAAAGCAACAGGAAAAAAAGGGAGGAAAAAAGCAGGACACATAAGACCTGGCAGGTATATGATTCAACATGGTTTCAGACAAGATTTTCCATTGTCTCCATAGTCTTGTCTGCAATCCTTTGAGTTTATGAAGCACAGACTCAAAGGAGCCATGCTTTGTGCACTCTTGCACCAGACACTACAGGGATCATTTGACCTCATATTGCAAAACAAGCCATCTTTAGCACATCAAATTTGGTTACAGCTGAAGTCTTAATTCTGGAAAAAAAGCAGCAGATATTCTCATTAGCCCATAATTTCAGTGCATATTTTGCTTTTCAGCTAGTAAAATCAAGGAAAAAAAACCAAAAAAAACCCCAAACACCCCAAATCTAAAAAGGATATAAAGCAGTATCTACTTCCCTAGTGCTCCATCCCCTTTTTAAAAAACCATGCTGCTAACCGTAAAGACCTCTACAAAACATAACCTGTATTTTTACCCATGGTAACCAATGCTCTCCTGTACAATCAATAAGCCATTGCCCAAGCTGGGAGTGGAACCACTCTACATAAAGGCAAAGGCAGATAGTTTAAATCCCAGGATCAGGACAGATGGATCACCACCCAGGGTTTGGCAGTGACAGCCCTGAGCCACGACTTGCCAGAGAAAGGCAGACTCCAGCAGAGACATTCCCCATTCCCATGTCCAATTCCCCGCACACCAAAGGCATGCAGCAGGACTGGGGCTGCTCCTGCACACCCGTGCTGAGGGCAGTAAGCCCTGCCAGGGTAGACAGGACAAGGCCACAGGGACATGGTTCATATCTCATGGTTCCCAAACTCTCACCTTCTCAACACCCCTCCTGAAAGGATGGATGGATGCGTGCAGGAGCCACTGCGTGCAGGTTTTCTCTGAGTCCTGAAACAAAGTTCCTCTTTCCCTCTCCAGGAAGCTGCAATCACAGACTCATACCTGCCGTACCTGGTCTGCATCAGGGTCTCTGAGGAAAAGGATTTCATACTGCATTTTATATTCTTTCCACTGAATTTATATAAAAATAAATTTGTCAAAAGGTACTGTTAAACAGACTGAATAAGAAAAAAACTGAATACAGAAAGTAAATTTAAATTCAAAATCTTTACTAGAGTGACTTAATTAATTCAGAGGGTTTATTGAGCACTCAGCTCTCCAACAGGTTTTTACAGCTCAGATAGCCTTTTGTTAAACCCAATTTTCACTCCATCTAAATCAATTTTAGAGAGAGCCACTAACAAGTATTAAATTTTAAGTAAATCTTTCTTTAAAAATTCAGACTCTCTTGAAGAAAGGTTTTCATCACAGTATATTATTTAAAATTTTCATAAATTGTAATAAATGCAACCCTAACACAAATGCCAGGTAAAAAAAAATCCATTAACAACTATATCTGCACTGCAGTTTGAAGTGAAAATTTAACCTGCAAAATACTTCTTATATATTGACTTGTTTCCTCTCACTGAAGTTTCAGAAAAGAAAGAAAATACTGTCTCCCTGATATTCCCCCTTTTCTTCTTTACTCAGTGTATGAAAGAATACAAAGCAAAAATCTCAGTATGTCAAGAAAACATTTTCGAAACTTGCACAGTAGAAAAAGTTTATAGGGGTCATCCTCAATTGCTTTAAGTCAATTTTATCCTGGGTGTTTTCACTGGGAAAAAAAAAAAAAAAAGCAGAGGAAGTAGAATGCGAAATACAGGGACTTGCCAAATTTAGCTGTTTGAACTGCAAGAGTTCAGTAACTACAGCTGAAAAGTGAATAAGTGAACTCCACGGTTCCTTTTTAAATTTCTGGAAACTCATATTGCACTATCCTTGTATACCAAGCAACACAGGGCTCTGGCTTACCACGTAAAACAACTGTTCTGTTGTACAGGAAGTTCTCAGTGTCCTCAGCTACATAAAGAGCTGCTCACTATTACCTAAGTTTCTTGAATAAATATTTGTGTTCAGGTTTCCTTTCATGCTCACTTCCAAATGCGAAAGCTAAGCTTTTCTTCTAAGTTCATGGGACTGCTATTGAGCAAGAGATCAATGCTTGGTATAAGGACATATCATTTTTGAATCATCTATGTAAAGTGAAGTTAGTCCCCTGTTCACTGGGATAACAGTAGCAATCTCCAATCTGTATGAAAAACAGGAGTCTCTGTTTAGGGCTTGCTTGGAGGGCAGGGGGTAGTCCTCAGGAAAATTAATTACACATTTGTACACCTGAAAAAAAAGTCAGCAGGTGAGACATTATGAGGAAGCTGGATGAAAGAATGCCAAGATGAAATACCAGAATTTTAAAAACATTTCTTTCTTTGGATAATTACAGTGTCTGCTCCCTCACTTCTGAAAGACAACATCCATCCATTCCACACAAAAAATTCAGATGTCTTCCCAGTTCTGTGTGGATGCCTTTCTAGAGCCACTCCCACTGGGCTCCCAATTGGATAGCTGGGTAAAGCTGAACCACCTTCATGGGATTACAGAGTTTTGGAATGCGGAATAAGTAAGTCCCATGACTAAAACAAACTGCTTTTATGAAGAAGTATAGAATATTACAAGGCCAGAATAAGCAAAGACATGTTTAAGACTTGACATCAAAAACCTTTGATAAGTTGCTTTATTCTGCCAGCGGAGTTTTTCACCTATCATCAGCCTACACCAAAAACAGGACATTATATTGCCTTTCTCTGAACATACAAAATGCAAAGGGTGTGAATTATGTGAGACATTAATTCTTCTCTATCAATAGAAAACTTCAGAGACAATGGTAAAAACATTTTCAATTCACACACTGCAGTGTTGAGTAATGTACAGAATGTGAGAGGAAATGATTGTTCTCTGTTCCAAAATAAGAACCAAGAATTGTGTAAAATTAGCAGGAACAAACTTATTTCCAGAATATAGAGTTCTACTGTGGAAGTGCTTGTAGATGTACAGTGGCTCAAAAAGAATTGGAAAAATCCAGTGGGAAAAGTCCAAGACAACACTTTAGGCTCAGAAAGGTCCTAAGCACAACACCGTGGTCAGAGCGTGCACCTAACAATATCATACCTGCCTTTCCCCTCTAGCTGGTCACAACTGCAAATGTCTGACTTAGAGAGGAAATTTTACTTTCATCCTTCAAAACCACATTTCCAGGAAGTGAGAGTTTTCCTTTATAAAAAGCAACAAGAATACATGGATCACAGGCAAACTGTTACTTAATAACATTTTGATTAAAGGTCATTGGAAAATAAGTTAAGAGCTAATGAAGGGCTCACAGCTAAATCCAGTGTACTGTCCTGCAGCCTGCATTCAGGTCAGGCTCTGGGCAGACAAAGGATTACCAGATGGCCTCCTTACATCAACAGATGATAAGCAAGCACCATTCTCACCCTTCCAGACTTCTCTAAACCTTTTGACACCATTAATCACGTTAATGCCCACTCTAAAAGGCTCACAGGAGTCAGGGGTGACTTTCTAAGACAGGTGTAAGTCCATTAGAGAAATATGCCCCATAGGACCATACATTAACAAGACACTTAACTGTGTGGGCAAGTTTTACCTAACCAACCAAAGAGAAGCTGGATTCAGGTGAAAAAAAGAAGGCTCTATTAGATAACAGAACAAGGAATTCACCTCAGCAATGCATTCTGTTTTCATGACACAAATTCATTGAGAAAAGGAGCTCTTGGACTTGGAGTTGAATTCAGGCTCTCACATTACAGTAACACTTAAAACCAATATTGACAGTGCTGCTTGCACAAACTGGGAACTTGGTGACCAACAACCTGGCTGCAGCTGTGACCTCTGGTATGAAACACTGCCAAGTACAGAGAGCAGAAAGAGCATCTATCCAGGGCATAGTTTCCCTAAAGGTCAGACCCAAACTGGAACAAAAGACCAGTCCTGCCCTTTTCAAAAAGGCTGAAAATACATTTATCTAAAAGGACAGAAAATATTAACTAATAAAACCCAACAAGACAGGAATTAGTTAAAATGATGGTGAAACAACTTAGGCATAACATTTGACACAAATCCCTCCATGTCTCAGCATCCCTGTCTTTGTAGTACAGTTTTCAGGCTCATGTTGGAAGCATCAAGTATAAGATATTGTAAGGAGAAGGCAAGGTCATGAACAGAGAGGCAAACTTAGACCACTAGCATTATGTTCTTCAAATGTTACATCCCATGAGGTACTTTAGATCTACCACAAATTTTATTTTTACCACTTACTATCATCTCATCAACATAAGTATGTAATTTTCCAAGTTCAACCCTATATATACAGAAAGAACTACTATGAATGAACCTAAAAATTATAGTTAGATTGCCTTAATTTTGCTTGTAAATGCTATGACTTAATTTAGATTATATTTTAATAAAAAAAATTAAATTCAAAATTAAATTGAATAATTAAAAAAAATTAAAAATTAATTTAAATAAAAATTTTAATGTCCCCTTTTACTGGCTGCTCTTGTCATTGATGAGCAATTGAGCACTAAAGAACTTCTGTTTGCCTGTAGATACCCAGTTTCTTTTTCCCCTGGTTATTACTGACTCTAGACTCACTTGTGCTGACCAATAATTTGCCATTAATTGTGCACTTTGAGTATCCTCTGAGCTCAGCTGTCTCACAGAGATTAAGTTAGGAGAAAATAATGATATGAATAAACTGAAAAAGACAGCATAATGAAAGAAAAAAGCTAGCAATATAGTCCTTACTGCCATTTTCTCTAAAAGGTGAAGGAAAGTATCTGGGGTTAGCAAGATGATGGCAATGAAGCAAACATGGTGAGGATAGGAAGGGAAAAAGTTCTAAAATGGATTCTCTTCTCAGTGTTCAAGTGATCTGTGTCTATGGTGATAACAAGAGACATTAATTTTACAACAATTCTAATTCTTTTAGCTTCTCTTTGTTTGTTATAATATTGCAAACTTCTCAGGAAGCATCCCAATATACCCATGGTTGTAAAAGATACTACTTTCAGAAAGCACATAGATCTCAAAAAGCACATACTTGTGTATCCTCCAGTCTTGCTGGACAGATTCAGTTCAGCCACTTCCACCAGCTCAACACTAATGTGTTAATTAACGCAACCCTCATTTGGGTTAAAGACTGGCTAAAGATTTCTGCCATTGGCAGAGAAGACACACACATTCCTGTTGGTTGGCTGAAGTGCTTAAATCTCACAAAAAGAGAACCTCTGCTGGCTGTACACACAATTCACTTTTCTGACCCATAGATTTTATCCTTTCATTACAGTCCTATTCACCTGCAACCATTAAAATTTACTTTGCAACCTGTACAGCTTTTCTCTCTCAGTAATTCTATGGTTTGCAGGCAAGACAGCAAAGCTGTTCTTTAGTCCATAGCAGTTGATTACAAATGTCAAAATACAAGAAACATCCATTAAGAGATTTTGCTCTGCACAAATGTTTCACAATGTCAGTCCAATCCAAGTTCCACTGATGCTATTTTGCAACCAAGTCTCTTTTACTCATTTGCCTTTCAACTTTTTAGTTAAGTGCTATGAAGTGCCTTTTCGGGTTCCTGAAAGGAAGTACAAATTAGGTGCCTCTTATCTGTGGAAACACTGTCTGTACTACAGCACTTCAGTTCAGAGAGCATCTGTCCCTCAGGACAGGACTTATTTTTCTTTGATTCATACCATGGGGTTGCCCAGCACATGACAAAATAACCTTGCTTCTGAGTACTGTCTCCCAAAAATCTGCTCTTTTGTTGCAAGATTTTCTGCATTTTTCAGTATGTAGCTAATGCATGCAGCTCCACACTCCAGACTGCTGATTGTGGGAACACAACTGCCAGGGATTACAGGTAGGAAAAACATGACAACAGAAAATGCGGGGCGGGGTGGTTTGGAGAAAGAAGAGGTGGAGAGAGCTGGATTTATACTAAAAAGCATAGAATAATTCCTTTTTTATACGGTATCTCTATCCTAGCTCTGTTTTTTGCAAGAAGGGAGATAAATTTCACCCTGAGATATCTGACAGCACACTAATAGAGAAAGATGCAGGGCATGCTGGATTCAGATTTGGACACCAGAACTGTAATCAAAAGAAAGGACTGTTCTTGCTTCAGGCTCTGAATTAATTCCCCTTTTCTGTCACTTAAATTACTGTTGTTTTTCTTAAACTGTGCATACACATGGCTATTAGCTAAAACTAAACAAATAAGGATTGGCTCCCAAGCCCACTCCTGCAAGATGCCTGTCAATTTCATATGAAGTAATTCTGCTTGCCAATGACTCAAACAAAAAATATGTACACTGAGGACATAAAAAAAGAATAAATTACCTTAAACTTGAAAAACGAAGCAGCTGACTCTTCCTCTTCAGATACCTTATCTGACCTCTGTGGAAGTCTGGCAAGATCAACCAGTGGTTTTAAGGTCCAATCTGGAAACCAGAATAGACAGTGACTTTTCTTAATGGGAAGCATAAAGTCCATTCCTGCAATCACTTTTCAAACTATATAGTTGTATAGAGACACACACTGCATTTTACTTGGGTAGCCTTTAAAATGTTGCCACTCCATTAGTGTCAAATTTTATCAAATGACCAAAGTCTTGCGCTTCTTGGTAACAAACTTCTCTGAAGTTGGAAAACATTATAAAGAGGTAAAGCACATCCCATCAAAATCCTTCACAGTGCTAAATTAACATAGTGTGATAAGATACAATGTATCATCTTCATAAACATGTCAGAAAATAAAAGATCTTTCTATCAGGTTATTGTGAATCTAATCCATATTTAATCAATCCAATAAATAGCCAGCGACTTTGCAAGTTTAGTTAATACTATCATCACCAATTGTTTACAGTGTCCCAATTAGAACTTCAGAAACAAGGTTAACAAGACACCAAGACAGAGAATGTATAGGTGTTCAGAAGCTATCCATGAGTGAAATAAAATCCTGTTTTCAGGGCTTGGCATTATTTGATCGTGAACAGAATTAATATTTTGGTGATTATTGTGTGCATGAAAAGTTAAGCAGATTTCTTTTTTTAAAAAGACAGCTTTCCTCTGTGTAGAACACAATGCGATACACAGAATCAGCACAATAACAGAATCAGCAGGGAACAAATAAAATCATCTGAACTCGTTGAACATCCACAGTAAGGCCAAGATCTGAAAGACATTACTAGAAACTATGACTTGAATACACTTTTTGTCTAGTTAAAAACATTTTTGCTAAAATAACATTGTTCATAGCATCTTTATCCTTTTGCTTAAATAACATTGTTCATGCCAATTTTAATCTAAACAAATGGTGGATAGCAGAAAGGCATGAGTGTAACCCCTGAAAAGACAGTTGAAAAACCCCAATAAATATTTTGCCACTTCTTACAATCAATGCCTTTTAACAGATCTTCACTACGGAACACCTTTCCAGACTTTAGATATAGTCTGTCAAACCTCCACTCCACCCACCCCACCCACATTTTTTTAAGTGTTTATGCTTGGTATGAAGAAAAAAACATTTTTCTATTTGCAAGCCATGGGAAGCAAGGCACTTTATCTAAAACCAGATACATGCATATTACAGTACATTCACATGGCTTTTGCTTCAAATGAATGTTCTTTAAGGTAAAGCCCCCAAATTATTTCCGTGTATTGTGTGTTCCTTTTCTGAAACCCCAAGTCCTCAGCTGTATTGAAGAGTGCTGCCACGGTCTACACAGTGACCAGTTCAGATCCTGTCAAAATTGACAGAGCGTGCAAATTCCAGTGTCAGTGCACCCACTATCTAGAACTCCATAAACCAGCAACAGACCAGCAGGGTTGTTTGAGACAATAAACAGGATTAAAGAACCTACAAATACAATAAATTTTACTAAATTAAATTGAGTGGCAGAGGTATTTTCTTGTATCTCCGTGACTGTGCTCATCTGCAGTGTTAGTAATAGTTTTTGCTTAACTAGTGTATTTTAAGGGGCAGAACAGAGTTCAAAGAAAAGCAATCCCAGTAAAACAGAGTTCTCCATTTCAGGCATAGTCTTTTCCATGTTTCTTAATTAGTATGTGGTAACTACTTCAATCTCTCTCTCCAGTCTACAGAGTCAATCAAATTAAGGGGAACAAATTGGTCCCAGCTCCATGAGGTTTAATTTATAGAGAACCTTGTTTAGAACCTGCTTACAAATTAAGTATTGTTATTTGGAGATGGAAGCTCTGTTTGGAACAAAGCAGTTAAGAGATTCTTCATTGTCATGTTCTGTTTTTTCACTCAGATGAGCAGAGCTTGCAGAAATACAAATCATCTTGTTTCATTTCAGAAACAATGAGATTCCCTGATCTTTAGCAGATACATGTAGGGAAATTGCAGGGAGGTGATGAGGGCAAGACAACATGAGATTTTAAGTGAAACAACCTATTCTTTAAAAATTCAGAATTAAATACTGTATCAACTCTTCCTAGGGAATAAAAAAATATGGACAATTAGATTTCATCATATTATTTTGAATGACTTGTCAGCGAAAAAGTTTTGAATTAAAGTTTTCTAAGCATTAACTTAAACATTTCACCCAGGAAGATTTACCACTAAACAACTTCAACTGATGGGAAAGGAAGAGTAAAATCTGTGATAAATCATTTTGGCTTTTGACAAACATTCTGTTGACACAAGAACTTTGCTCTGCCTCCATAAGGAGGTAGAACTGGGGGTTAAATTAAAAGAATTTGGACCCTCCCTTTCCTTGATATGTGACAATTAACCTCTCAGGTTACTGCACACCACTGCAGTATTTTTTTCTCTCTACTGACCTCTGCAATACCAGCTTAGAAATCAGCACGTGTGAGTAGTGCAGTAAAGCCCTGTTACTTCTTGGCATTGCGGGACTGACAGATTAGAGAACATTAAATAACTTTTGTGGGTTTAGTCTCACAAATACTTTTGCCAAAGGCACAATGTAATCAAGTAGGTTAATCTGCACCATTTTATTCCATTATTCAAAACCACGCATCTTTTATTTATTAGAAATTTTGGCTGTTGTCTCCATACTCCTGGACTATTTGAAAAAGAGATAATAGAACTTGAGCAACACCTTTCAGAAACATAGGTAATATACAGGCTTGAAGAGGTGACCAGAGAGCATCCAGGGAGGAAGAAGGAAATGTCTGAAAGCAAGAAAATTAAAAATTCTAGAACATAGGATCAGGTTTTCATGAGGGCAGACCCCTATATTTGATGGGAAAAGGACTCAACAAGAGACCAATGGTAATTTTGGTGAAGGTGGCACTGATGCCTTCTTCCATCTCTCTGGTGGTTCCTTCCCCTCTCACCTATGGCATAGGATTTCTACCTTTTTCTACCTCCAGATGAAGAGGTTCTTCTGGGATATGCCCCCCATTCTTTCAGGCAGCCAGCTGTCCCTAGCCCTGAACAACATCCCCTATTCATGTCTCTGTGCTTCTTGGGGCAGGCTCGGATGTTCCCTTTTACCTTCCCAGACAGACTGCTCCTGCAAAGCTAGCTCAGGGACCGCTGAAGAAGTTGCACACAAACATCCCCAGACATGCAGGTTTCCTGCCTGCTCTCCCAAGAGGAATGGCTGAGCAGGAGCCACGATCAGCCTCCTTGGCCGAGCAGCCCACAAGCCTTTGGCACAAACCAAGCTCCCTTCAGTCTGCCGGCTCAGGCAGCTGTTTGGCACCTAGATCCTTTGCAGTGAAGTTACTAAGTAGGTGGAGGATGATACAAACCATTCCTATGACATAGAGAACCTGCCTGAAATGGGGTTTTGAAGAACAGAGTAGGTAAGTCCTCTACTACTGGATGAACATTAATGGTGTAAGGATTGAGTTGTACATAAAGCACGTATCTCATCCTGATGCATCAGAAAATGTTTGAACAATAAAAAAATAGGGATTACTGGGTTATGTAATTTCCTCTGCCTTTTCAAAGAGGTGACTGTGGTAGCATTCTTCTGTTCTGAGACAATCTGTACCCATACAGCCTAACAATCCTCACCCACAGCCTCCCTTGTCCCCCAAGCATGACAGATTTGGTACAGTTTGCAGAGCAAAAAGCCCACTGGTACAGCAGATTATATTCTAGTAACAAGGTAATGCTTACTAACACAAACATTCTAGCCTGAGCTCACTTAAATCAGGATGGTCTGTAACCAGCAGCATGAAAAGGTTCTCAAAACTGCTCTGCATTAACAGCTTCCGCAGCCTCTTAAGAAACTGATTTTCAGGATTTACATTCAGTAAATCCATATGAAATCTGTTACTTTGCCATGCCTTGTTGTGTGTGTCAGTTTTCTACTGCTTTCTTACAGACAAGGGGTAGCTTGCCGATAGCTGAGGCATTGCTTGAGCTGAGAATCTGAGAAGTTTATAAGGACAATGAGCTGCGTGTTTCCCCTGAGATTATTCTACCCAGACTATTCTACAGGCACACCTAGAAAATACTGTACCATAGATGGGCCAGGATTGTCCAGTGAAGGCTCTGACCATCAGAACTTTTAAAACAGAAGTGACTAAAATTGTTTCAAAAAACTCATGAGATTACATTTGCAATTACTGTCCAGAAAAGGGGAAAGGAAAAAAAAAAAAGAGAAAAGGGAAAAAGCCACACCAAAAATTATTCTCTCATGTATTTCACTCAGGTCCATGCTTTCAAAGCCTTTAAGTCACAAAACCTAAGGCACCCTTTGCCCATTAAACCATCATCTCAGTCTGCTTCACTTCTGTCCAATAATTCCAACTATGAAGTGTCTTCAGATGGTTTCCTTTTACTTTAAAAACTTTCAAGTAGAGAGATATAAAATAATTCCTATTTCTAATTTAATTCCGTTCTTTCTCCCAAGTAACATCATTTGTTACCAAACACAGATTTATTTTTTCAAACAAACCAAAATGAGAAAATTTCTATACCAGTAAAATGGACAGTTTACATAAAACCATGGAAGAACCAAGGGTGAAATAAACTCAGAAAATTCAAACCAATTATTTCAAAAGTTCTTTATTTTCTGAGGTAGAAGATATGCTTGAAGGTTGTTTTCTTTCATACTGAACTGAATTATCTGTAGTTAATAATTTCTAAGATAGAGATTATGATACTAAATGGTATTTTGCATCACAAAGTCTTACTCTTAAACTGTGAAGTACAAAGAAATTGTTTTCTAAAAAAAATACTTGATCATATGGTATATCTTTTTCCACTAAAATCATCTAGATAAACAGTTGTCCAACAAGCATAAATATTTGGAAGTCAAGGCCCAAACTAAAAAATATATATATATATATATGCAAAGCATCATTTAGAAAATCACTGCAGATGTGAGAAAAATAAAATTACTCCATTTGTTGTTTTATCAAGCATGTTGATATTTTTGCATCACGTACAGGAGATTAATCATGACAGCCTCCACATACATGACCACATTTCACATTTGCTTTTGATGCCAGAAATCCAACATTCCTGTTCATAACATGTTATATACATGTGATCCTGTGGGAGTTTCAAGCAAATAATGACAATGTGGAGAACACTCAAAGCACAATGAAGCTGACAGCAATGCAGATATTAATTTGGAAAGTAGAAACTGTACTCCTTCTGAGACGAAGTTTTTGTTAGTGGTCCCTGAATTGCCTTGGACAAGCAAACACATCCCCAAAGGCATGGACAAAAACCCAGCTTTCACATTCACCAGCTGATCCTATAAGGATTCCCAGCAAATATCTTGTCAAAGATTGAATACACATAGTTCTTACTTCAGAGTGGCTGGAGGAGACCATTGCTTGTATTTCTAGATGAGATTTACCTCATGAAGTTGACAGCTCTTTCTTTACCTCCACTGGGATTCTATATAGAGTAGATGTTTTTTAAAAACAAAAACAAACAAACAAAAAAATCACTCATCTTGGACTTGAAACTGATACAAAGATTGAATTTGAGGAATGGAAACCACTGTTCTTCACAGAGGACATAAATGGTTCCTGACCACTACACAAAGGTTTTGTGGGTCAGATTTGTTAACTTGTGAGATCCTGGCTCTGTACAAGAATTGCCTTTCCCATAGAGATTTCTCTCACTGGTTTTTGAGGTTTTTTTATGTAAAAGTGTCTTAATTCTTTGCTATTTTTCCTCAAGCTTTGATAAGCCAGAGCCTAAATCAATCCAGTTGTGATCTGACTTTTACTGTTGTTCCCTACAAGAAAAGAGGATCAGCTGATATTTCTCACCACTGAAGAACAAAATGGCTCGTACATGTCAATATGCACAGCCATATCCATCTGGCAGCAGTTGTCATTAAGCAGGTTACTTCTACAGATAACTGCAAACACCTCCAGAACCTGGCACCATGTTCACACATCGCCCCGGCTCACAGGACAGGGCTCAGGCTGGAAGTGCAGGGAGAATGGAGGTCTCTCCTCACCTGAAAAGACAAACAGAGCAGCCACATAACCAGCATTTCCTGAGCAAGGGGACTACGTTCAGTCACGTACATCAGAGACAAAATCCACTTAGAAGAATCTCAAATCTGCTGTTATCCTGAAGGGAAGTAGGGGGACAGAGCTTCACAGACATATTGTAAGGACAGTGACCACTATTTAAGAATTTAGGTTTCTTGTTGTAGTTTTTTACTCTGCACTTACTCCTTTGCAGAAAAGGAAGATTTCACCATGTAAATGTGTGCTTTGCACCTCTTGCCAGACAGTCTCTGAGTCTTGGTTTGTCACTTATAAGAGGTTTTTTTACCTGTTGCATCTTAATTCACTTAGAATTTACAAAAGCTGTTCTGCTACACAACCTTAAGAACATTGTGAAGTTCCGTTGAATTAGTTCTTGAAAGCACTATTGGCTTTAACCTAGTTTTGACTCATTCCAAAGAACTCAATTTAACCAAGCGGCAAAGCAATTTCTCGAAGTGGGTCTTACAACTCTCTAATTGTGTCTTACAGAGTGCCTAAACCAGTACATTTAGTTGCTAGATCTTCAGAGCAATCCTGAACTTGATTTTATATCCCAGGATTTCAGTGGAAGAACCCAGAACAGGATTTGGAGAGCTATCACTGTGGGCATGCCAATATAACCCAAATCTCAGTACGTTACATGACTGTTGCACAGCACTCTCTGATCCTTGCCTATAACCAAGAAGGAACACTAGCATTTCATCATTATTTTGTAAAAACCATAAAAGGTTAATGGTTAGACTAAGCAGAGAACAATTATACCACTGTATGAGATTTTTTTATTATAGGTGGTATGAGCAGCAGTATTTCATAAGATATGCAAAGTACAAATCAAAACCCTGAATACCAACTTAATTTAAAAATGTCTAGATGAAAAATTCAACTGACAAGTGCCATTCATCCCAACCAAATATCTTCCACACTGTTAAACAAATTACAAGATAGTAAAGAAAAATTGTATTTAGAGTGTTTTTCCTTCCAATTCCAGTAAAGCACAACATCTGAATCCCAGTTCTGCTCTCTCGGTGACTTCTGCCAATACCTCATTGATCAGGCACTCCAAATAAGTCTAATTAGTAGAAAGTAATACAATCATTTACATTTTTTCTTCTCTGTTGCTGTTCATTTGGTCTTCAATATTCTATACAATGTGAAACTGCTGAGATACTAGAGGTATTACTTAACATCTACACCACAGAGTGGCGTACATTTGAAAGAGAGCTTTTCATAAGTGACTTCTTTTTATGGACAAAAAAAATTGGTTGCAAGAAAATTGAATAGGGAAGGGAAAATATTTCAGAAGGATTTCAGATTAAGCATATGTTTTACCTTTCACCACATCAGGCCAAGTCCTCAGTGGGTACAAATCACTACAGCTCCATTTCAACCAACAAAGACCATTCAGAAATTGGCCTTTTCCTCTCTCCAAATACCACCTACAGCCTGCATCCATGTGTTTGACTTTTCCAGACCCCTTATCTTCAAATTCTGCCTGAAAATTCAGGAAGTTCATTTGAATATAACTCAAACTCGGTGTATTATAGTGGATTTGTTATAGCACACAGAATTTCAACCTTTTAAAGCTGCATGGCTGGGGGAAAATAAGGCAGCAGAGGGAGGAAAAGAAGGGGCAAAAAAATCTCCTTTCATAGAAACTCAGAAGTCAAAGAAATGAGCTCAAATTCTTAACACATAGTAACAGTTTTCCACTCAACCTGCTTTCCAGCAAACCAAATACACTTTCTTCTTTTCTCCCTACGAGAGGCCGAGCCCCCAGAGAGACCCTGCAGCCCAACCCCACACACCATCAGACACCATTTCCCCACATGCGAACACCAGCTCAGCTCAGCCCCCACACCAGCAGTTGCCATTTTCCCACACGGAAAGCTGTTGCTAAATTCCTTCTCAGTCCTTCACCTTAAACAAAGCCCTGCAGGTGTAATGGCAGAGGCTGAATGGTCCCACTGTGAGTCCAAGCTTGCCCAGGACACACCACTTCTCCTCCCTGCATTAAACAAGGTGCAAAATGGGTGGAAACTGACTTTCACAAACAAAAGCAACTCCAGAAAGGCCTGAAAACACTGAGGGCTAGGGTCTACTTTGAATCTTCCCACCATGGGAGAAAAAGGGAAGGTGCCTTGCAGGGGCTGATAACTCCAGATTCCTGTTAAAGTTGACAAAATCAGCCCAATGAGGCTATTCCTTCATTTTTTAGGACTTTGTCTCCAGTTCACACTCCAAGAAAGTGTATTAATGTCATGGATTGACACTGGCACAGTGCCAGTGCCTCCATGAGAAGTGTATTCCCCAAAATGGTCACTGTGAGATGTGACCCGGGAACAGAACAAAGCAGGCTCTACCTTGGGAATGGAGGGAAAAAAAACAACACTTTATTAATCTACACAGACACAAAAGGAAAGGGAAAACTACACACACACAACAATCTACAAGCAGCCAACAGGGGCAAGTTTAAGTCAAGGGAGCGCATCTCCTCCAGTCACGCCACAGTGTAACTGGTATTGAAAACATCATGGACTCCAAAAGTGGAGAGCAAAACCATCCAGTTTACTAGACCAAAGCGCAGATGGATGCACAGGTTAGCTGTTTCTTCACTCCAGCCCTCTTGGCTGGCTGAGTTGGGATATTTTGACCCAATATCAACATGCGATGGCAATTTTTTTCAGTAACCATCCCACCCATGGACAAGAAGATTCCAGGTGATTAGCTCCTGTGTATCTGGTGATTCAAAGGAATCTACTCCACAGTAAGGTACTGTAAAGCATACCTATATTGGCCAGGCCTGGAGCACGCAGGGGTTAACACCTCCATGTGTGTGTCCACCATGGTCATTTTTAATTGATTTTTTTATACGTGTGCAAATTTGTCATTATACATTTACAAGTTCATTATTATATGTTTACAAGTTTGTCATCCACCCTTGTTTTGGTCACTTATCTAAAGTCACAGTCCCAAGGGGTCTTACATGACTGGCAGTTTCCTTATCTTAGCAGAATATTCTTAATACATTTATCACATTTATTTTGCTAATACACACCTATAGTAATTGCAGGCAACCCCAGCACCTGGGAATGACTGGCATCTGACTCCAAGGCTTCAGAATGCTGAACACTCATTTTATTAAAACTATACTATATTACATTACAACTACATTAAAGAGAGATGACATACTATACTATACTGTATTATACTTACTAGTAACTAAGTAGAAAACCAACTCTCTGCTTGAGAGTCTCAATACACACACGTGGATCCAATTGGTCAATGAATCCAAAACACCATCACCAGAATCCAATAAAGCAATCACCTCGGGTAAACAATCTCCAGAATACATTCCACATGGGCACAAACACAGGAGAAGCAAATGAGGTAAGAATTGTTTTGATCATTCTTTTCTCTGCTTCTCTTACAGCTTCTCTCAGGAGAAAAAAATCTGAGAAAGCTAAATCTCTCTCTGTTCAGAGGGCATGTGAATACCACACACACCTAATTCTACTATTGCACATTTTTTTGCTATATTACCTACACTTCATTTATAATTGTTTATTGATTATATTCCTATTCGTCTATTACATTCTTCTACCCTTTTGTGACAGTTCTTCCATTTGTCATTAAAATAGCAGTTAGCATGTGTCTTCCTTCTCATCACTTAGTCCATAGGGTCTAGGCCCTTTCTCTGTAGACAAGTGGTTAGCAAAACCCATGAGCATGCATTCCATTCCCTTATCATCCTGGTCCACTTGGATTTGTTTATTCAAGAGCAGTTAGCATTAGGCATAGCATCTCCTATTCACTTATCACCATAGCCCCTTCCAGGGCTAGGCTTCTTGTCTTGCAAAAAGCAGTTTTGGTCAAGCATAGCAGCCAACACCCAACTTTTATTAGTCCATACTTTACTAAAGTACTTCTGCTAAAGGAGTTCTATGTTTCATATATTAAAAGAGTCCTGTGTATCACTGGAAACACTGGCAATGGTATGATTAGGGAATGGATGTGGCTGAATGGCTTTAGTGACAGCCAAGGACCTGAGCAAGATGTGAAAGTGTGGGTTATGCATGGAGGGGTAAGAGCCTCATTTAAAAACATGAGAAGCAGGAACATCCCATCTCTTTGAATATATCGTACTCAGAAAGAGAACGGCTGGAACTGCTGTGTTCTCCAGTCCTGTCAATCACACTGCCGTGCGTGCCCAGGCTACGACTGATACACCCTGACACAACATATCAAAATGCCAAAAAAATTTGAAACATAGTAATTTTTTTTCCTCACTGAAAATGTGACCAGATTGTGTTATTTTGAAGGGTCATGACCTTTTGGGGGAGGGAGGGGGAGAGGAATTGTAACATTCAGAAGAACTTCTTTTTAATTTACGAGCAGATAACTACAAAGTTGAGCAACAGCATGAAAGCCATCACCTTTTCATCTGATAACCCCACACCTCCAACATAGACCATGAACAATAAAATAAATTCATACCCTCATTTATTGCTGTCACATATCACACTACAAGCTAGTTTGTACTAGGCCCCTGGGTTGACTGACACGGGCTTTGCCCAATCACATCTTCCCTAAGGTTGCAGGCGTATCACTGGTCCAGAATCTGGGGGCATGAAGATCAGACCAATGAAATATCTAGACCAGGTTTGTCAAATGCCCTTTATAAAGAACTTGAGAATAAACGCTCTCTGTTGTCACATGAACATCGGGTGAACCCACTCCCCTGCACACCAGCACGTGGTGTCCCAATGTGATCCAGCTCAGCAATATTCTGCGCACAGAGCAAGGGAAACAAACAGTGTAATAGCCAGGACTTCAGTGTAATAGCTGGGAATACCGTGTCATAACCAGGATAAACAGTGTAGAGCTGGGAATTCAGTATTAGAACTGGGAATTTGGCGTCAGAACTGGGACAAACAGCGTAATACAGGGTCTTCTGCGTAATAGCTGGGAATTCAGTGTCAGAACCAGGACAAACGGCGTAGAGCTGGGTATTCAGTGTCAGAACCAAGGCTTCAGTGTCAGAACCAGGATTTCAATGTTAGAACTGGAATACAGCAGCATCAGAGCCAGAAGCGCTGGGTAGACAGTGGTTTTTCAGTGGAACTACCACAGGCAGTGGAAAGCTGTGGCAAAATTCCCTTCAGCAGTCAGTAGAGAGTGCTGCGTAGTTTCCAACCCTGTTTTTGTTGATTGCAGTCACCATTGGGACTATGGGGGCCTGGACTTCAGCATCAGAAGACCCCGTTCTGAAGGTATGGACTTTCTTTCTTAAAAATATTAAATACAATGGGCGGGCTCTGCATGCCTTACTCATGTAGTGCGAGACCCATAAAGTGGATGTGTCCAAAGGAACATGATTAAACTTATCTTTTTGGGAGTGGGCTGGACGATGTATACTTGCAGCAGCTTCCACTGGCGATGACACAGCCATCAATGTTATAAAGCCAGAGAATTGTCCTGGATTTGTTAAAACAGTTAATTTATGAGAGCAAAAGAGGATGGGTGGAGCAACCACAGAGGGCCGTGAAACCTCCATGCAGAGCTGAGAAGTTGCCCCGGGTAGGTATAATGTGCCAACTGGGCATTCTCCTGCCATGTGGCGCCACAGGGCCAGCGCATGCCAGAACGCTCTGCTGGCACAGCATTCCCCTGCAGGGCAAGGCAGCAGGGAAACACTGCACTGCAGAGCCACTCTGGGCAGCAGCACTGCCGCTTCACTGTGCCCCCCACGCTGGTGCTGGCCGGCCCCGGCCACTACAAAATGCCCCCTGCTGAAGTGGAGCTGGGGCTGACCGCTGCGGAGCAACGGTGGGGAGCAGTGCAGCCCCAGGGAGTGGCGGAATCCCAGCAAACAGAGACAATCTGAGGGCTGCCCACACCACAGCTGCCAACAATGCCCAGAGAGATAGCGGAACAGATGACGCAATCCAGCCATGGGGAGTTATGGTGACCACCATGGCCCCAGCGATGTGTGCAGCTCTGGCAGCGCCACGATGCTCCGTGCCTACTCCAGACTGCGGTGCCGAGCTGAGTCACCACCAGCTGCCACGGGCTACCATATCGCCAGTCCAGTTGGGTACACCATTCCGCCCTGCTCTGGAGGACCGGACCACGTGGCAGCCGCTCCAATCCCTCTCTGCATCGCCAAGCTAGGCAAGGATCCCACGGCCATGGCGCCACGCCATGTGGTCACTGGGACTGCCTCCCCACCTTCCTCGCTGGGGCTTCCCGCACCTCCCATTGCCATGGAAATGACAAGACCACCTCCTCCTAAGGCTGGGTGGCCCAGCCCCACAGATACACCCCCAAATCAGTGTAGCTTAGCCAGGCGTGTGTCAGGAGACATACCGACACCCCCACTCCAGCCGACGCCAGGGGACAGGGCCCCCCCCAAGCCAACCTCCATGAAGTACAGCCGCGCCTCTAAGTGGGCAAGGCCCCAGCCCGGATCCTGCCTCCATGGGCACCACCAAGAACTCCTAGAGATGTCAAACCCAGAAGCAGAGTGTGGAAAAAGCCCCTGTGGGGTGTCCACTCAGCAAAAGGAGTAGGAAGAGGCATCCAGGGGTGTGCTGCAATGAGAATAGTAGCAATCGAGCCATCCCGAAAAGGCGGCACTGGCCGCATGGCACAGCTGTCTCACAGTGGCTAAGAGTGGGCCACCCTCTCACCAAGCCCAGTGGGAAGCCAGCAGCTCCCTACATGTAGGGAGTGAAAAAGCAAATTAAAAAAATCTAACAACTCCAAACAAAACAATAACAACAAAACCAGCACGAAGTTCCTACCCCTCAAACCTCAACAAAGCTTCAATGCTACCTCGCCTTCTAATACTTCAACTATACAAAAGTTCTCGTATTCCACAAACTAATAAACTAATAACATGTGCTAAGAATAAAAATATAGAAAGGGTGTCACACAAGGGTTACAAAATTGCACAACTGTTTACTAAATATGTCCTAGAAATCATAATATTTATTATTGTTGTTTACATTTGCTAAAACCAAAATTAATAAGTCTCTGATAGCTGATTCTGTTACAGCTACTAAGAAAGTGTTAAGTTTCTGTCTCAAGTATGAGCTAGTGTGTATTAAAAATATCCTAGAATGTATGTTACTAAGCTTACTCATAACACATCTATCATTATTACTCACAATACTACTAGATCAACCTAGACAGCTCAAAGAATTTACTTGCTTTAACATTTTAGATCTGCTAAAGCATACATAAGAACATTAATTTAATAATGTCATAAGCAAATTTCAGTTACAAAGTCTCTTAACTGAGAATTTACCACCTGTCATCGTTTTAAAAACTTAAAAGTCACCTATTAAAATCAATAACAAATTTCTAACTTCTAACAAAAAAGTATATTGCTTCCACTGTTACCATAATAACAAAAAAATTTAAATACCTACATTTTTTTAATTATTTGTAAGTTTTTCATGTTATAAGGTTTTTTTTTGCACTAAATATTAATAAAAGCTTTTTTAAAAAAAATATAAATACAGAAAACCTCTCCCAACCAATTTTATGGCCCATCATGTTCTCATGTATTTCAATCAATCATGTAGCAGTACAATAATTCTGTGACGTTCAGCTGCCTAAACCCCAGGTGCATTTCAATGGACACTGGAACACGTTGGAACAATTCATGACCTTCCTCATAGAAATCTGGGACTCTTGAAGTGACAGTTCATATAAGGACTTTTATGGCCCTGATCAAGCCACGAACCTGGCTGGTAAAGAAAAGTATATTAATAAGGAAACTTTGCAAAAGCTAAACCCTTTTTCATTTGAGATAAACAAGAAAGCCTCATCCAGAAGAGGTTCTTTCAGGTCCTCATAGTGAAAAAGAAATTCCTCAACAACCCCCTAGGTAATAGTACCTTATTAATGCTGTTTTCTTCCTTTTTTTAGTTATTAATACCAATAAAAGGGAAAAAAAGGGTGGGGCAAATGTACACCACCCCCCCCCATATAAGGACTTGATTTGTTTGCAAATTTTCTTCCTGCTTACAAACTGGTTTTCTGTTTACAGATTGTTTTCCTAGTATTTGAGTTTTTCTTTAACAGTTTTAAAAGTCAAGCAGTTCTTGTTTTTAGACATATGCTGTAACTTGTATTCTCTAAGCATTAAGTGTGTGACATGTTGGCCAAAGTTCTTTCCTAACAGATCCTAGACATGAATGCTGCAATTCCAGTGATACAAATTAAACCATACTGTCTCCTGTCACCCCATTTGCAAATGGCCTTTGCAGATGGGTGGCAGAGAGCAGGTTGCAAATTTTATGAAGACAGAAGGGTGAGATGCTGCCACATATGACAGTACAAGCTAGTTTGTACCAGGCAAATTAACCAGCTCCTGCGTTGACTGAACCCCTGCTTTGCCCAGTCATATCTTTCCTAAGCTACAGTCATCTCACTAGTCCAGGATCTGGGGGGTGTAAAGATCAGATCAATGAAATATCTAGACCAGGTTTTTCAAATGCCCTTTATAAAGAAGGGCTTGAGAATAAGCACCCTCTGTTGCCACATGAATATCAGAGTGAGTGGTCTCTTTGTCTCCAACCCACTCCCCTGCGCATTCACAATTTATATTTCAGAAAATGAAGTAGGAAATCTGCCAGGGAACTGGGTACTAGGACAATGGTATTGCTAGGGGAGAAAATGGTCTCATGTAGCCAGAAAAAAAAAAAAAATCTAGGTTACGATTCAAAGCATAATAATATTTGGAGTTTCCTAGAGGGTTAATTTACCAGCACGCAACCTGAGACTCTTGATTTGTAAAAGCTACTCAACAAGTTACTCTTAAACACATTAATCTGTTCAGTCTACAGAACACTCTGACAATTAAATAGTTTATGAAACATTTAAACATACACACTGATTTCAAAGACCAAGAAATCAGAGTCCCAGAATGAATCCTCTGTCAGTAGCTTTGTTCCTCTAGGAGGTAGCTCAGCCTCCAACATTTATAATTGTAATTTTTATTATTCCTCTTTGTAAACTAGACAGACAAGCAACCTGGGACCAATACCAACATCATTAACATGAGAAAACACCACTACAAATGCCCACAAATGATGATGTAGGCACATTCACAAAGGTTCTGGTCCTCAGATGCATTCTCCCCTGGATTAGCACCTTTGGCTCAAGATGACACCTGTTATGAATAAGAAGTTACCTATTT
>NW_024531933.1:0-11203 GCF_017590135.1 Pyrgilauda ruficollis
GACTCGCAATTTTCATTTATAACATTCTGCAAGTCATGATGAGGACTATAATAGAACAAACAGTTTCCCTGTAATTCATGAAGTACATGGCGGGGATGCAGCATTCACCTGCAGCCCATGAGAAAAAAGCACTCGTGCTGGAGCATATGGATGCTGAAAAGCTGTGATCTGGTAAGAGGCTTGAACATAGAGAAAGAATCCTTGCTTTCAGAGATTAAGAGAGAGGACCCTTGCTTTTATACTCTAGAACAGCTCATCCTTAAAAACTGCACCACATAACTAAATGGCCCATGAAAATCAGTTGTGGGAAGACTGCAGTCCATGGGAGGGACTTCATGTTGCAAGCAGGTTCCAGGCAGACTGTTAGCTGTGAAAATTAAAACCACCTTGAAAAAGTTCACAGAAAACTGTTTCCCATAGGAAAGACCCCATGGCATAGCAAAAGAGACTCCTCTCCTTAAGCAAAGTGAAAAAAGATCTTAACAAGTGGCAAACTAACTTAAATTCCCATATTTTGTCTCCCTGCGCTGTCAGTGGGAAAGAAAGAAGGGCTGGGGTGGGGGGTAAGGTATTCTAAAGGTTTATTTTTGATTCTCATTATCCTCTTCTAATTCTGTTAATAAATTTTTCTTTATATATTTTAAAGTTTTGAGCCTGTTTTGCTCTTAAAGTGTTTTCTCCTAATCTTTAGCTATAGCAGAGGAAAATTAGTAAATGATATTCATGGGTGCGCTGGTATTTGGCCAGCATTACACTAACCTTACTATCACTGACACAAAACTTTGTGTGCTGTTCTGTGGTGGATTGACCATTGCCAGCAGCTGAGCCCCCACCCAGTCACATGCTCACTTCCCATCAGCAGTGTGAGAAACAACTGCTCACTTTGAAAATTTAAAAAGGTTTATTAAACCTTGACAAAAATACAACAAAAGGACTATAAAAGGAAAAATTTGCAGCGCTGGGAACTGCCCTCATGAGTACCACATGACCAGTTCATCTTCAAGATGGATGCTCAGTCTTTTATACCCCTGGGGGTTGCATCAGCCAGCCCTGGCCCCTCCCAAAGTCTTGTCAGTCAGCTCTTCTTTGCCATTTATTGGTGGAGACTGCTTTCTTGTAACTTGATTGGAGATGAGGTGTTGCCATGCTGCACCGCCCTAAGCAACAAGCTTTTCCATTCCCAACTGCCCCATGCAAGGGACACATGTACACGCCTTCTTTTTACTTGTCCTAGATAACCCCGGCTGTCTGATGGCAACAATACGGGGGGGGGGGGAAGGGAACTATGGGGGGAACAGAGGAAATCTAAACTACAATAACATTACTATACATCACTAAAGCTTTTCTTAATATCCACACAACAGTCATCCCTTAATTGCGAGAGCCAATCGTCTCATTATCCATCTATAACAATCCCCCCTTTTCTATTTTATAAGTTATTTGGCTCAAGTAATTAACTCATGTTTAATAGTATCTGTTGATGTGTGTGAGGACAGTGGAAGAGGGTTTTAAGTAAAATGATTGGTAGAGTTTGTGAACAGAGGCCCAGTATAGCTTTTATTCCCACCTCCCATGCCTACAGGGTCGCTGCCTGCAGCAAGCTTATAATAATCTCAGTGGCGAATACAGGGGCCAACCTGGTCTTGTCCTCTGGTTCTCACTATATTTCAGTTTTAAGTGAATTATTTTAACGCTTTTCATTGTTCCTCCCCTTAACAGATACTTGTAATTTTCATAGCACAATTATATTAATGACTAATACAATTTAAATTTTCCATTCAAAAATGTTACTTAAACAGTTATCTAAAGCACTTAAGAGTAGTCGTGAGGCTTTCACTTGTTTTTTACAAAGTACAGTGCACATTTATACGTTTTAACAAGTCTACAACAAAATTAAGGCACAAGGTAAGAATGTAAATAACAACAGTTTGAATGGGTTGGTTTATATTATTATTGTAAGCTAAGTTGAACTGCACATATTGTACACAGGGAGTTAGGGGCTTCTCTGGTCAGTAGAGCTCAGTAGTGAAACATACACATTGACACACACAAACACACACATTTGTTTTCTCAGGTGAGACAGCAGCCGGATGCACAGAGTCGTGCATCCAAAGCTATGTTTCTGGGCATGCTCAGCCCATGTCTGCATATAAGGGTATGTGCAGAACTAGTACACACACACAAGTACTTGTTTACTGGTATAGAGCCTTGGTATACAGAGGTACCTGTTAGCAGCACACACCTGCACACACCCACGGAGCTGTGCACATTCTACTTGCACACGCTAGCACACGTGTGCCACAGACACTCACTTATGTACAGTCTCTACTAATGCGCATGTGTTCACAAACACAAGACTTGCTTGTAACATAGAACTTTTGTACATTAACACAAGCATATAAATCTGTGCACACTAATATGTGTAATGTTATCAACACGCATATCTTACATAGGGCTATGCTCACAGTTGCAGAGCCTGTGCACACTCACAAACACAGGGCTGTACACTAACTTAGTCATACCTGAGAGGATAATTTAACACACATGCACATAATAATGCACACAACACGTGTACACTTTGGTACTTCTGTGTGCACCCAGAGCTGTGTACACTGGCACACACAGGTAGTATGTGCAGACTCACACACCTTGGTACACATGTACTCATAGATAGACACTGGCACATACGTGTAAAGTACTCCCCAGAGCTCTTTTTGGGAAGAGAGTAGTAGGATATCTACTGTTTGTTACCAGTCTGCCTCTTCTAGGTAGTATTTTACCCTCTGTGCCTTTGGGGTGGGATCAGACAGTGTTGTTTTAAAGGAAAGGTTAAAGAAAGACTGTGTTGGACTCCTGTCCCCCATCTCTCACCCCATAACGCTGGGAGGGCACAAAACGGAGCACTTTTTGTTGTTCCGTCCCCCCCTGGGGGCTTGATTGGCATGAAGGAGAGGCTATTTATTTAGACTGTGGAGATTTGGACCAGCACACCTCCTACAAAGAACAACTTCAGCATAACAAGCATAAAAAATTTGGCTTATCTCCCTCACAAGGAAAAGAGGCCTCTCCCCCGAAATGAACACAAGCCAGAACCAGAGAGAAAAGCACTGAAAAGAGAGAGAACAAGGCACAGCACCGGCCGCCACCTGCCCTCAGAACGATGAAAACACTGAGGTGCTTCCCAGCAGATGAGACTGAAGGCTTTGAAATTAAGAGGTGTCAAACCCTCAAACTTTCAGTGTTCCCATGGCACACATCAACACGTCTCACCCTGTACCTCCACTCTTCTAAGGCTAAGTACAGACCTGCTGCATCCTCTTGGAAGAGGGCAACACAAATCTAAACTCAAGTCCCCTTCCCCCAGCTACTCAAACAAGAAGCCATCCCTCCTCCCTTGCCAGGTAAAATTTAAGAGGATTTCTGATATAATGAACAGCACTTACAAACACAACACAAAAACTCTCATCAAACCAGTCCTTAAACTGCCTAAACCATTCAACATAATCAGGCAGTGCATCAAACCCCCCACACAGAGAGAACAGCTTGGCTCTGACACCACTAAAATGTCACGCTGCCAACAGCACCCCTGTGCAAAGTCTCTACAAGGTACTTGGAAACTGCTTTTCCCGGAAAGCCCTGCAAGTTCGCAAATGAAGTGACTCCAAACGCACCAATGAAAGCGGAATGCTAGCAAAGGCCTCCCAACCCATCCCACAATGTCAATCACAACTGGATCTGCACACAAAACTTACCAGTAATGTACAACATCCAAATATGTGACAGTGAACAAGAAATCCCTACAAATGCACTGCTCAAAGAGTAAATAAATAGGTCATGGTATTCTCTACCCCTTTACCCCTACACTTGTGTTTTGTCAAGGGATACCTCTTACCTTTTAACTAAAAAGGGGGTACTTTGAGATAACTACCAGTTTCCTCGACAGAACCTGTCTCCTTGATTAGTTAAAAGGAGAAAGAAAGAAAGAAAGAAAGAAAGAAAGAAAGAAAGAAAGAAAGAAAGAGAGAGAGGAGAAAAAGAAAGAAGAAGCTGTGCGTTCTTCTTGGAAAGTAAAACCAAATTACATTCTCGGAACACCAGTGGAAGCAGCTGCTAAACCGCTCACATGGTGCTCTCGTGTTTGCGTGGCTCTACGCCGATGTATATCACAGGGGGGTTTCTGCAGCTTGATGGCCCAGCCAGCCCTGCAGGGTGCAGTTGCCCCCCCCCCCCCCCCCCCCCCGAGTCGCCACGGGCTGTGGCAGCCTTGATTACAATGATTTGAGTCTCCCAAGACCGCTGCTGGGAAGGGGGAGTTTCGGATGTCCCGCTTCTCCCTCAGCCTGGGGATTCAGCGAGACCTGCTGCCTGGGGGGTGTAACACTTGCCGCCACTCACGCAGGGCCGGGCCACCTGCCCGCCAGTGGTTTTTTTTTTAGCCGACTCAGAGCCAGTCGCAGCACACCACCGTGGAGGAAATGTGTTCAGTTAGGGTCGTCCGCCAGTCCCTGCACTGGTACACTCCCGCTCTGCATCTGCTCAGCCCCACACTGATGGGCTGTGGAGAAGCTCTCGCACAACTATAAGTTTTTGACTCTTAGTGGTCTCTACGCAGAACACATCCCGTGGCAGTGCCACCAGGCTGGTGACCACTGTGATTCGCAAGGTTACACAACTGAGCCCACCCGCTAACCTGGCGGCACCGCACCTCCGAATCTCTCGGTCTACGAAAGTGCGTGTCCCATCGCCGGCAGCCCACACCAATGGACCTGCGGCTCCAGGCTCTAATGCCCCCACCCCCAGCTGCGCCGACCCCAAAAGCACTCGGCGCCGGCGGTCCCGTGCCTCAAAACTCCCCTGTTCCATGAGCATAGCTTTTGCTACCAGCATCCCTGGGCTCCAGTGCATCTGATGGCCACGGTCACCCTCAGTTGGGTCAGAACTGCTGAAAGCCACTGTGCCGGATGCTCCTGGCTTGCTACCGCCCATGTGGGCCTGCGCAGTCCCTGGCCTGGAAACCCTGCGCACTCGGCAAAAGCCGCCACCGGCAGCCCTCTCGCCGCCTCTGGGCACCATCACCCATGTGGCGTCCCGATCCCACAGCTCCACAGAGGAGCCGCAACAGACCCCGTGCTCCGGCCAGTCTCCGACTGCCAACAGCACTGCACACAACCACGGCACCATGCCTCTGCCAGTCTTCCCCCATCCCCACTGGGCTGGTGGGCACCAGAAACTCCGTGCCCGCCACTGCCCACGTGGGCCTGCGTGGCCCCCGGCCCAGAAACTGCGCATTCGGCGAAAGCCACCGCCAGCAGCCCTCCCCCTGCTCACGGTCCCCCGCCGCCTGTGGGCACCATCGCCTATATGGCGTCTTGATCCAACGGCCCTACAGAGGAGCCGCGGTGGCCTCTCTGTGCCCGGCGTGGCTGCAAACACCACTCTATGCAAACTTGGCCCCTGGTCACGTCCGTGCTCGCTGGTCGGGAGAACCACCACAGCGGCTCCATGAAACCCCGCAGCCCCACCCAGGGAACCCGCATACTTGGCTTGTCCCTAATCACTGTGGCCAGGTGCGCCTCGGCTGATAAGTTCTGGAAGTTATTGCACAGCTTGTGCACCAGGAGCTTACTGCACTCATTGCACCGCTGCTCCACGTGGAGCAGCACACGGGACGTGTAAAAGACAAAAGCAGGGACCTCCTGCCCGGCAGGACACGTGAGACTGAAAGATTTGTAAGTGCTAGAGAGCACTTGGAGGACGCCAAGTTGAGAGCTACGGTGTTAGAGTGATGGCAAAAGTCGCCATTCAGTAGAAATGGTGCTCGTGTCGGGACGGGTAGTTGAGGTATTTTTCCCAGCCCACAGGCGGCAGGGGGGGGAAGGACCATATGGCTGCCCCACGTGGAGCAGTGGTACACTGAGTGCAGCGAGCTTCTGGTGCACTGGCAGCACAATAACTTCCAGAGCTTGCCAGCTGAAGCTTAAAAGGGACAAGCTAATGGCAGCAACTGGGAAGCACTGCATGCCTAGATGTGGTGACTTAGTAATGCCGAGCGGTAGCACCTGGCAGAGTACTCAGAGACCACGGGAGGGCTGGTGTGGACAGGGCTGCCAGTGGAAAAAAAACGGGTGCGCAGGGATTCCCGAGCAGGGACCGTGTGGGAGAAGGCGGACAGGGTATCCCCAACCCGCTAGCAAAAAAAGAAGAGAGGAAGAAGCCAGTGGGGGGCGAGTCTGTGTAGAGTCATGTTCACGGCTGCGCTTGGCGGGGCGGGTTTCATGACATTGGGGTGCCAAGTGGATAGCAGTGCCCAGAAGCGGCAGAAGACCATGGGCAGCGGGGAGGCTACCGGCGATGACTATTTCGCTTTCACTAAGTGCGTGGGGTTTCTGAGACAGGGACCATGTGAGCCTGTGTGGCTGATGGCAGGCCAGGGGAGGCACCCAGCACAGTGACTTTTGGCGGTGCCAACCTGACAGGTTGGCCACGACGGTCAGGGGAGTTGGAGCCTGGAACCGCCAGTCTGCCGATGGGGGGCTACTAGCAGCAAGGGCTGTGCTCATGGACCAGGGGAGTTTGGAGGTGCGGGGCTGCTGGCAGCAAGAGCCGTGGGCAGCGAGGATCTTTGGGCTTGGCCCTGCCAGGGGTCAGGGCGTTGGAGCCCAGAGGTGCCAGTCCGCCGGTGCGGGGCTGCCAGTGGTGAAGGCTGTGCTTGTGGACCGGGGGAGTTGGGCAGTGGAAGCCGTGGACAGCGGAGGCCTTTGCGCCTGGCACTGCCAGGGGTTGAGAGCTCTCTGTTGTGCAGGGGTCTTGGGGGCCTGCGTAGGGTGGCTCTTGGTGGTTGCTCCAGGCCGGGAGGCACCAGGGAGTTGAGGCACGGCAGCGGGGAGATCAGTGGAGCCAACCTGGTGGCGCAGGGGACAATCCCTGAATCACAAGCAAATTGGTTTTTTTAAGATTTTGCCTTTCAGAAAGAAAGGAAAACAAACAAAAACTTTCTTCCTCTTTCCCCCCCCCCTTCTTTCTTCGCTTGTTTTCTTTCTCCTTCTAGCTGATTGGTGTTAGGGATATAGTTAATAATTCGTGCAGATAAAATATAGATTTCTATAAAATATATGAACCAAACTGGCTGTACAAAGGGGGGCTAGGGATTTCATTCTCAGGATGGTGAAACAGTGGCAGACTGGCAAGGGAATACCATGACATTTACGTACGAAGGAAACCTCAGCTGCACAGGAGATGGTCATTCACGGTGGGGTGGCATGTATCCAGAGACGCCCAGAGATGATGGCCCGCAAAGATACCCATCTGAGATAACCAGGGCCATCAACACCTGCCACCTGAATACAGGATTCCGGGAATGGGGAGAAGCATTAATCTATTCCCCGACAAAGGCTTTGTGCAGTTCAGACTGAAGAAAAGAACCAACTTGAATATGAAGAACTCTAAAAAGTGACAAAGGGACTTTGCCGCGGGCGGAATAAAGAGTATAAGAACTGCTCCCTCAGAGCAGCCAGTGTGGATGAAAGGGGATTTGGTGTGATAGAGGCCAAATCCACGTTCACCCAGCCTATCTCCCAGGGGTGTTGCGCTGTCAGTTTGATTGTTGGCTGTCGGGACTGTATCACGGTTGCGAATAAATTCTTTTTTTTTATTAGAATTGGGCATATTTCATTTTTACCTATAACAATTGGGAAAGCGGGCCTTACTGCAGGGACCTGTAGTTTGCTGATTGGGGGTCCCCAGGGAGAGGATCCTCTTCCCTCTTCTCTTGCCCTCCTCTGGGCTGCTTTGTAGTTGGGGTTGCTGGGGAGCATTGCACAGGCTCCTTGAGTTAAGCAAGCATTAAGAGAGTATAAAATACTAGTTTCCTCTTTGTATCTGCCTTCCTATTGTTTCAAACTAGTTCAGCCCCATTTCTGTGGGACAGAGAGAGTGTAAAACGCCCAAACCAGACTGCCTGCCCTGCTTCACTCCATGGGCCCAGCTCTGTGCCCATGTCTAGAGATTTCCCCCCTTGATCAACTCCTAAAAGTTCTTCTTCAGCTGAGAGCTGTGTCCTAGAAGCTTCACTCTGCTTCTCCTTCCAAGCTCTCCTCCCATGACCAAGAACAAACACTCTAAGAATAGCAAACCTACAAGGGGTCATGGCATGAAACTGTGAAATGAGCACAGTTTCAGATCTGTACCTACATCTGAACCTGTCGTGCCAAGCATTTGCTGTGCAATCTCTTACTACCTCCTGCTACAGGCTACAGAAAAATCTTGCTTTGTGTGTAATTAATTAGTCAACACTTGTGGCAGAGTGAGATGGAAAAGTCAAGGAGCTGCCAGCACATAGGTGTGCTTCCTCCTTCTGGCAGAGATGCTCAAGGAAGAAGAGAAAGAAATGGGAAATTTTCCCAGCTTGTGTCTCACTACACATTGCAAAGTCCTAGTGCAGTCCATTGTGTTCTTTTCCATTCCCTAAAGCTTTTCCTACTTCCCTACAACATTACCAAGTGTTAGAAAAAAAAAAGCAAGAACAGCCTTCAACAACGACCTGTACCTGTAATAAACAATAGCAAGGTACTACTTCTCTTTCAAGATAAGAGAAGGGCTTAAATGCATAACACAGATACCTTTCCCTCATTCAGTCTGAGATAACAAGCCTGTCTGCTCCAACCCACGCTCCTCTCTCCTACCCACAGGGGTGTCAGGGCCAAGAGAACTCTAACAAAGTACTGTACACGTGTCAGCCAGTGTCCACAGCTCTGTGTGCCCAGATGTGTGTGTACACATCCTGCTTTGCACAGTGTATTAGCGTGCATAACACTGTTCACATAGCTGTGCTGATGTGTACACGTGACGTGTGCACTGCTGTGAATGAGTGTTAAATTACACACCCTCAAGTGTGAGGATAGCTCTGTATAAGATATGTGCATATTAATGTGTATGACACTGCACATATTGGTGTGCACAAAATGTGTGCAAGCAGATCTTGTGCTTGTAAGCACGTGTGCATTAGTAGAGACTGTACATAAGTGAGTATCTGTGCAGCACACATGTGCGAGTGTGATGGTGTCCCACCTAGAAAAACAGACATGTGTATATATATATTTGTGTGTGTGTGTACACTCTGTTGTTATAGAGAGAAGTCCCTTTCAAGTACTGCTAACCACTAAATCAACTGTACGAACCGCAGAGCAAGAGTGAACTCATGTCAACAGAATTGAAGGCCCAGTGAAAGAACCCAAAGAATAGACTATAATAACATCTGAATCAGGCAAGAAATAACTGAGAAAAAGCTTGAAGAAGTCCAAAAAGTAAAGTAAAGCTTTCACCAACCAGCTTAAAGATTGTTTTAACTAACACTTTGGGCAGAGAGTTTAAACTGTATCATTTATTGTTGCCATCTTATTGCAAAGGTTTCATACCTTCTTGGTGATTTCTCATGGTCAGCCCCTCACAGCACTGACTCCTTCTTCACAGGATAGCCAACAAACTCCATCCAACCTTCTGGACCAGCCAACCTGCTCTTTTACAATACCCCTCCTAATTGGATCCAGCTGTGGCCTATTAAGGGCAGGCCTGTTCCTAATTCTTGATAATTAGCACAGCTGTAACTCCTTAGGGGTGAGATTACCACTATCTCTATTCTCCTACATTCTATCTATCCACAATTTATTGATGTAATTATCCTATTTTAATAGATAAGAATTACAAGCATCTGTTGAGGGGAGGTACACAGGGAACCGTAAGAGGTATTAGGGCAGTTCCCTTAAGAACCAACAAGTAAAGTAAAACCAAAAAAGATAGAGGGCAAGACTGGGTCGACCCCTGTGTTCGCCACCGAGAAGATTATAACCCTGCTGCAGGCAGCAATCCTGTAGGCATGGTAAGGTGGGAACAAGGAAGCCATACCAGACCTCTATGATTCCTTTTTCTATGTCCAACAAATTCATCAATAAGCAGGCCTAAAGAGAACCTGAAATTATCTGTGTTTCCTCTGTCCTCACCCACATCAACAGATGCTAACATGATTCATTCAAATTTTTTTATTTCTGAGAAGTGAGAGCAAATTATCAGAATCGGAGATAAGGGTTAATTGTTCGAGCCAAATGGCTTATGAAAAGAAAAAGGGGGGTTTGTTATAGATGAGTAATGAGATGGTTGGTTCTCACAATTAAGGGGTGAACATTATATGTGCAATATGTAATTTAGGATAATTCGTGCTTATGTAGAATATGATAGAAATGTGTATTATATAAGTTATGATGTTTGTAAGAAATATCCTTAAAAGATTGTAGGTCCACACACTGGAGCCAAGGGATTGCCTCATGCCAAGAGACTGACTCGTGTGGTTGCGAAACCACAGATGGCAGTGGAGGGAAGCCTAATTTGCAACCCAAAGAACATGGCTCTGGAGGAGATGGGCCCTTACTCAGGAACAACCCAAGAATCACCCAGGCGATGAATACTCGATAAGTATCGGAGATCGAGATAGAAAGGGTCATCAGGAACATGCATCCCAATGTCAGGTTCCCATAACCCAACATCAGCATTCATCCTTTACCAGGAACTGCATTGTCCAGCCCAATGCAGAGAAAGAAGACAACATGAATATGTGTAACCATGAAAAGCACAAGAGAGACTCTGCCTCGGGCTGAATAAACTGTATAAAAACTGCCTGGACCAGAAAGCCTTCATGAACAGAGGGGGATCCGGTGCGATAGCGGTCAGATCAGTGTTCACCCAGTGCCGATCCCGGGCTCGGCGCTGTCCCTTTTGATTGTGGCTATCGGAGACCGTATCTCGGTCGCGAAATAAAATCTATCTTTATTAATTATTAATTTGGCTTGATCAATTATTACCTATAACATATGTATGTCAAGAGAAATTTTATAGATGTATAGTTATGTTACTGCATGGTGTTCCCCCCCCCAGCATTGTTATCCCGGGATGGTCTTGGTAGTTGGGGCATTTGGGGGAAGGGGCAGGCTGATTACTAAGAGGCATGGCATGGCAACACTTGACCTTCAATCAAGTTACAAGAAAGCAGTCTACACCAATGGACAGTGACGAAGAGTTAACAGACAGACTTTGGGAGGGGCTAGGGTTACCTGTTGCAACACCAAGGGTATAAAAGGTGGAGCAACCATTTTGTGGATAAGCCGGCCACGTAGTTACCAACCATATGGGGGTGTCCTGGGTTGACTATATGATG
>NW_024531934.1:0-628 GCF_017590135.1 Pyrgilauda ruficollis
TTTTCTGATTTTTTGGGGATTTTTTTCCCATTTTTTTAGGAATTTTTTCCCATTTTTTCCTGATCTTTTGGGAATTTTTTCCGATTTTTTGGGGAATTTTTTCCCATTTCTTCCTGATTTTTTGGCTGATTTTTAGGGGGTTTTTGAGGATTTTAGAGGGGATTTTTGAGCAGTTTTAGGGAGAAGTCCTGGCATTTTTTTTTTGGGAATTTTTTCCCATTTTTTGGGGAATTTTTTCCCATTTTTTCCTGATTTTTTGGCTGATTTTTAGGGGGTTTTTGAGGATTTTAGAGGGGATTTTTGAGCAGTTTTAGGGAGAAGTCCTGGCATTTTTTTGGCAATTTTGTGGTGATTTTAAGGGATTTGTTGTGATTTTTTGGCTGATTTTTAGAGGGTTTTCAGGGAATTTAGAGGGGATTGTTGAGCAGTTTTAGGGAGAATTTTTGCAGATTTTTTTTCCCATTTTTTCCTGATTTTGGGGGTTTTTTTTGGTAATTTTTAGTGATTTTTTGGCAGTTTTACAGAGAATTTTGTGGATTTTTTTGAGAATTTTTGGGGGATTTTTGGTGATTTTTAGTGTTTTTTTAGCTGATTTTTAGACGGTTTTTAGGGATTTTTTGGGGTATTT
>NW_024531935.1:0-627 GCF_017590135.1 Pyrgilauda ruficollis
ATGCCCAATCAACTCTTAATCACGCTCCTCATTTAAATATTTTTGCAACGGAGCCCCGCCCACGTGGAGGCCACGCCCACCCCTAATTAACCTTTAATTATTCAAATTTTAACCACGCCTCCCGCAGCTTTCAATCACTTAGGCCACACCCACTTCATTTACATGCACATCAGACCACACCCATCCCAATGCCTGATTTGCATACTAAACCCCTCCCACTCCCCAGAGTCAAGACTTAAGCCCCACCCCTTCCACAATTTAAGCCCCACCCCTTCCCCTTTAAGCCCCACCCATTCCCCAATTTAAGCCCCACCCCTTCACCTTTAAGCCCCACCCATTTCTCGATTTAAGCCCCGCCTCCTCCCCAATTTAACCCCACCCTTTCCCATCTTAAGCCCCGCCCCTTTCCCTGGTCAAGCCCCACCTTTCCCTCAATTTAAGCCCCGCCCCTTTCCCAATTTAAGCCCCACCTCTCCCTATTTAAGCTCCACCCCTTCCCACTTTGAGCCCCGCCCCTTTCCCAATTTAAGCCCTGCCCCTTTCCCTTGTTAAGCTCCACCCATTCCCAATTTAAGCCCCGCCCCTTTCCCCACATTAGACCCCGCCCACTCAATTTCAGCCCCGCCC
>NW_024531936.1:0-627 GCF_017590135.1 Pyrgilauda ruficollis
GGTTGGATTTTGGGGGATTTTGGGGCCATCTGTGGTGATTTTTGTGCCCTTCGCAGGGATTTTTAGAGCTGGGGATGAACTTGGGGGTGTTCAGGGAGGTGATTTACGATCTGGGATTTTGGGGAGGGGTCCCGGGGGGGGGGTCGGTCTCCCCCTCCTCACCTCTACCGATGACCAGCCCACATTTGTGGGTGGGGATGGAGAAGGTCATTTCCCCCCCGGGGGGGCCCCAGGTGCCCTGCCCCCGGCCCCGGCCGCGCCCCCCCGGGGGCAGCCCCGGCCCCGGGGGTCCTGGGGGGCCGCTCTGTGGGGAGGGGGTGTCAGAGAGGGGCGAGACCCCCAAAACAGGGGGAAACGCCCCGAAAAACAGCACTGAGACGTCCTTAGAACAGCCCGGAAAATGTTCCTGAAGTAGGTCTAAAGGAGCTTTAAAATAACCCCAAAAAAAAGCCTAAAACACCCCAAAAAAATCCCTAAAATGGTCCTGAAAGAGCCCTAAAATACCCCAAAAAAAAAGCCCTAAAATACCCCAAAAAATCCCTAAATGGTCCTGAAAGAGCTCTTCCCTAAAATGGTCCTGACAGAGCTCTAAAATGGCCCAAAAATATCCCTAAAACAGCCCAAAAA
>NW_024531937.1:0-627 GCF_017590135.1 Pyrgilauda ruficollis
AGCAGAGGCAGACGACTCGAAGGGGGGAAGAGAGGGCATGGATGGCTCAAGGGAACCCCGAGAGGAGGCAGAGGACTCGAAGGAGGGCAGTGGAGGGGCAGATGGCTCAAGGGAAAGCAGGGGGGAGCAGCTGAGCCACGGGTGGGTGGGGGAGGAGCAGCCGACCGAGGGATAGGTAAGGGAGGGGCAGCCAATCCTGGGGAGGGGGAGAGGGGAGCAAATGGCCCAGGGAGAGACAGAAGGGCCGATGACCCAGGCTGTTTTTCACTTCGCTTCTTCTGTAACTTCATTTTTGCTAATTGCTGTGCAGGCATAAGGTACTTTGGTTTAGTACTCAGTTCAACTAACTGCTGAGCGGGCGAAGTATACACAGGTTTAACATAGTCTTTTGGAGATGAATACCGAGGAACAGTCTTAGCCTGCCATTTGATTCTTACAAGAGCAAACCCTGGGGGAACCTCCACAGCAACTGCAGCAGACTCCTCAGGGGAAGATACATAGACAGGCTCAGCCTCATCTTCCTCCTGTTCCTCTACTTCAGTTTCTTGCTCTAATTCCTGTTCCTCCAATTCCTCCGGTGGCCTCCCGCCGTAATTGCAACTGGACTGTAAAAAAGGAGAAAAAAAA
>NW_024531938.1:0-627 GCF_017590135.1 Pyrgilauda ruficollis
TTTTGGCCTGAATTTTTGGGAATTTTTTTGTGGAATTTTGGCCGGAATTTTCGTGAATTTTTGTGGATTTTCTGGCTGAATTTTTGTGGAATTTTGGGGCATTTTTGTGGAATTTTGACCAGAATTTTCGGGAATTTTTTTGTGGAATTTTGGCCTGAATTTTTGGGAATTTTTGTGGAATTTTGGCCTGAATTTTTGTGGAATTTCTGGCTGAATTTTTGTCCGAATTTTTGGGGAATTTTGTGGAATTTTGGCCAGAATTTTCGGGTGTTTTTGTGGAATTTTGGGGAATTTTGGTGGAATTTCTTGCTGAATTTTTGTGTAATTTTGGGGAATTTTGTGGAATTTTGGCCTGAATTTGGGGAATTTTTGTGGAATTTTGGGGAATTTTGCTGGAATTTTTGTCTGAATTTTGGTGTAATTTTGGGAAATTTTGGTGGAATTTTTGTCTGAATTTTTGTGGAATTTTGGCTGGAATTTTTGTGGAATTTTTGTCTGAATTTTTGTGTAATTTTGGGGCATTTTTGTGGTATTTTTGTCTGAATTTTGGTGTAATTTTGGGGTATTTTGGTGGAATTCTGGCCTGAACTCTGGGAGCTGCTGGCAGTTCTGTTCCCGTGCTGGGGC
>NW_024531939.1:0-627 GCF_017590135.1 Pyrgilauda ruficollis
GTATCTGTTCCCTGTATACTGCCCTACATACCTACATCTGTATATATCATGTTGATCACTGCTCTCAACATTTGACTTCCTGTAGCTTCTAATAATTTATCTGGAATCTGATTTTCATCAATACAGTTTTATTAAAGAAAAAATGGCCACAACATTATTTAACAACATGAGGTACCTGAAACAACAGTTACTAAAATGTTAAAAATATGCCACAGAAAACTTTCTATTACCCTGTTATTTTCAAAAATGCCAGTGTGTACCATTTTTTCATTATGAAAATGCTCCAATCGTCACAAGTGTGACGAAATCATTGTATTAATCATTCATTGTATTCATTGTACATTGTATTCATTGTACATTCATTGTATTCATCATCAAATTTTAGAAGGCTTGTAATAAAAACAGGGTTTTAATTGCAAACTTTTGAAAATTGTGAATGTGGGGAAATTTTGACCAATAGTTGTACAGATACTCTTAAACACTTGCATGTTATGTTAAAAACAATTAATTTAATCTCAGAACAGGCTGATGAAACAAATAGTGTTTTAGTGGTAGACATTTGACACTTTCCAAAGTGAAGCCCACAGGTCCCCACATGCTTGCATTGGGTCATAGGACAGAGACTAC
>NW_024531940.1:0-627 GCF_017590135.1 Pyrgilauda ruficollis
CCCTTCCTCTTCTTTATCACATGCTCTGTTCCACAGAGATGCAGCATCTGTTAAAGTCATATTGACATCTGTTTCTCCAACAGGAGTAGAAGACAATGTCACTCTCATATCTGCTGCCTTCCATTCCCATTGCAACAAGTGCAGGGGACATTAATATATCACCTGTTGCCTAAAAAAGGTGGTTTGTTGATAACCCACATACTGTGTAAATCAAGGAAAAACAAGAAAGCTTCAGAAAACCCCAAAACAGGAATTAGATAAGGCAAGGAAACACTAGAAGACAACAAGTAGTCAGAGATACTCACAGTGAAATGTTCTAGGACTTTACTGCAGGCCTTAAAAACTATCCCCGAGAGCACCTGGAAGTCACTGAGGTCTCAAGCTGCAAGTGGGGCCTGAAGAATTTCCCAGGGTGAGGTTATGATGCTTGTATCCCCAGTCGTGTGTTCTGTTAATGCTGGATATTTTGTTCTGTGCCTTCAAGACTGGCTCTGAAGAGCAAGGTTTATTTTGGTTTGTTATCAGACTGTTCTCTCAAGGCTGGAGGGACAGAGAGACGGGGCAGTACATAGTGCAGCTTTTGATTTTTTGAGCTTTGCTTTTTGCTTTTGCTTTGCTCTTGCTTCT
>NW_024531941.1:0-627 GCF_017590135.1 Pyrgilauda ruficollis
GTTAATTTGGGGAGGGGTCCCGGGTCTTACGCGGTCCCGGGGTTAATTTGGGGAGGGGTCCCGGGTGGGTAATTTGGGGAGGGGTCTCACCCGGCCCCGGGGTTAATTTGGGGAGGGGTCCCGGGTTATTAATTTGGGGAGGGGTCTCACCCGGTCCCGTTGTTAATTTGGGGAGGGGTCCCGGTTAATTTGGGGAGGGGTCCCAGGTTATTAATTTGGGGAGGGGTCCCGGGTGGGTAATTTGGGGAGGGGTCTCACCCGGTAGCGCTCCTCGCCCGCCGCCCGGCCCAGCTCGTCCAGCCCCAGCGCCACGAACGCTTCGCTGTAGAAGCTGCGCTGGAGCCGCTCGGGGCGCCCGTCCCGGCTCAGCGCGAAGGCGGCGCGGGACGAGCCGGGGTGCGGCCGCACGTGGCTCTCCAGGAACTCCCCGGCTGCGGTTTGGGGCAAATCCCCGCGGGTTTGGGCAATTTTGGGCGAATTTTGGGGGAATTTTGGAGGAATTGGGGGTGGGAAAAACCATTGGGGGCGCCCATAGAGAGCAATGGGGACAGCGCCGCTTAGCGGCCAAAGGGGGAATTGCATGGTTGAGATCGCTGGGGGAATTGGGGGAAAATTGGGGAAATTTGG
>NW_024531942.1:0-627 GCF_017590135.1 Pyrgilauda ruficollis
TGGGGGGGACACGGGGGTGACAAAGGGGGACACGCGGGGGGGTCACGGGACACTGGGGGGACGGGGCGGGGACACGTGGGACACGGGTGTCACCCTCCCCACCCCCCCGGTGCCACACGTGCCACCCCGGGGTGGCGAGGAAATGCCAGCGGTGCCACCCCGCCCCCGCAGGATCCGGTGACAACGGGCTGGGGACAATGGGGACACCGGAGAGCCCGGGCTGGGGACAATGGGGACACCGGGGACAATGGGGACACCGGAGAGCCCGGGCTGGGGACAATGGGGACACCGGGGACAATGGGGACACCGGAGAGCCCGGGCTGGGGACAATGGGGACACCGGGGACAATGGGGACACCGGAGAGCCCGGGCTGGGGACAATGGGGACACCGGGGACAATGGGCTGGGGACAATGGGGACACCGGGAGAGCCCGGGGCCACCCCGCCCCCGCAGGATCCGGTGACAACGGGCTGGGGACAATGGGGACACCGGAGAGCCCGGGCTGGGGACAATGGGGACACCGGGAGAGCCCGGGCTGGGGACAATGGGGACACCGGAGAGCCCGGGCTGGGGACAACGGGGACACCGAGAGAGCCCGGGCTGGGGACACTGGGGACACTGGGACCC
>NW_024531943.1:0-627 GCF_017590135.1 Pyrgilauda ruficollis
AAAAAAAAATGCACCAATATCAGGTCCAGAATCCTTCTTCCTTTAATAAAATCATGATTCTCAGGGTTTCCCTCATGAGTTCTGTGTGTTACTCACTGTGTGTTAGCAGTTTCCAATGAACAGACAATGCTAGAAGGCAACCCAAAATGGGGATAGCTATAATTGCAAATAATGTCTGAAGTTTAGGCTCATCTTCCCAAGCACCAATTGCCTCTGTCAGGTTTACTGAAATAACCCAGGGATTCACTTAGCTTTAGTTACACAAGCAGTTTTGCTCTAACTAATGCAGGGATCAGTATTTTCAAGAATTCTAATTGTGTTTCATAACCCTCTTTTAATATTTACAACTATGGTCATTGCCATAATGTCTGTTCATCCTTTCACCATTAACTTTCTAAAAAGTTAGCTTTTAATGATGTTTCCTCCTCCCTTTCCCCTTGCATGCTTTGCCTCTACCAATCATTCTAGTAAACAATCTGACAGAACATACATTTCTTCAAAGTTTTTCTGCAAAATGTCTCTATAGCATTCAATCTCTACTGAAAGATGCTCTCAGGTCTTTTATGGGCAGAGGCAAGCTAGCAAAACACCTTCCCCAAACCTGCTTCTTTCTCATTTATCAGTACT
>NW_024531944.1:0-18154 GCF_017590135.1 Pyrgilauda ruficollis
GGGTCAGCAAATACCCCAAAACCACCTCAAAACCCAAAAACGAACCCAAAAACGCTCCACGATCATCAAAACACCCAAAAATCCCAAAACCAACCCTGTGGTCAGTGGGTGTGGTCAGTGGAGTGGGTGTGGCCATTTTGATGGGTGTGGTCAATCGGGGTGTGGTCATTTGAGGGGGTGTGGCCATTTTATGGGCGTGGTCAATTTTGGTGTGGCCAGTGGGTGGGTGTGCCCATTTGGGGGCGTGGTCAATTTGAAGGGTGTGGCCATTTTGATGTGTGCAGCCAATGGGTGGGTGTGGTCAATGGGTGGGTGTGGTCCATGGGTGAGTGGCCAATCAGAGGTATGTGGTCCCTTAGGTGGGTGTGGCTAATGGGCTGGGTGTGGTCACTGTAGTGGGCGTGGTCAGTCAGGTGGGAGTGGCCACTGTGTGGACATGGACACACCCAATGAATCCCAAAATGGTGCCTGCCCTTCCCCCCCCACCATTTCCCCAAATCCGCCACTTTTCACCCCAAAATCCCCCACTTACCACTGACCACAACGGCCACGCCCTGACTGGGCGGAGCCTCCAGCCAGGCCCCGCCCACCTCCTCCTCCAGCAGGCAGCTGAAATTCCCGGCCAATTCCGGGGAAATCCGCGGGAAGAGCAGCTCGGACCCATCCCCGGCGACATCACCGATGACGTCATCGGCGTCGCCGACGTCACCCGGCGTCACCTCGGCGCCATCGCGGAAGAAGCGGAAGCGGCGCCGGAAGTCGCGGCGGGGGGCGGCGCAGGTCAGGCGCAGCCGGTGGCCGGCGGCCACCACGCCCGAGGGCGGCTCCACGGACAGGAGAGGGGCTGGGCACGGGTCTGGGGTGCGGGGGGAAAAAATCGGGGGGAAATCAGTGGAATTGGTGATTTTACAATTTGGGTGGGAAAAGGATGAAAAAATGGCCTCAAATTTTGGTGTTTTGGAGGTGAGAATGGAGAAGATGAAGAAGAATCATCTGGTTTCACCCAAAATCCAGATTTTTGTTGGTCGTAGGAGGTGCCACCATGACCCTGCTTGGGTCGGGCTTGGATTGGGTCAAAAAAGCCTAAAAATGGCCACAAAATTCAGTGTTTTGGATGGATGGATGAGGTGGAAATGGAGAAGATGGAAAACAGCCACCTGATTTTTCCCAAAATCCCAAATTTTTGTTGGCCAGAGGAGGTGCCACCAAGACCCTGCTTGGGTTGGGCTCAGATTGTATCAAAAATCCTAAAAATGACCCCAAAATTCAATGTTTTGTGTGGCTGGAGGAGGTGGAAATGGAGAAGATGGAGAAGATGGAGAAGAACCATCTCTTTTCCCAAAATCTGGATTTTTGTTGGTCGTTGGTCACCATGATCCTGATTGGGCTTGGATTGGGTGGAAAAAGAACTAAAAATGGCCCCAAAATTCAGGGTTTTGGAGGTGAGAATGGGGAAGATGGAGAAGATGGAGAACAATCATCTGTTTTTTCCCAAAATCCTGATTTAACCTGGTTTTTCCCAAAAACAACGTTTTTGTTGGCTGTTAGTCACCAAGATCCTGATTGGGTTGGGCTTGGATTGGGTGGAAAAAGGACTAAAAACGGCCACAAAATTCAGGGTTTTGGAGGTGAGAATGGGGAAGATGGAGAAGATGGAGAAAATGGAGAAGAACAACCTGTTTTTTCCCAAAATCCAGGTTTTTGTTGGCCAGGGAAGGTGCCACCATGACCCTGCCTGGTTTGGACTTGGATTGGGTCAAAAAAGCCTAAAAATCATCCCAAAAATCGATATTTTTGAGACTGGACAAGGTGGAGATGGAGAAGATGGAGAAGAACCACCTGGTTTTTCCCAAAATTCTGATTTTTGTTGGTCATGGGAGGTGTCACCATGACCCTGCTTGCGATGGGCTCAGATTGGATTAAAAAAGCCTAAAAATGGCCCCAAAATTCAATGTTTTGGAGGTGGGAATGGAGAAGATGGAGAAGAATCATCTGGTTTTTCCCAAAATCCTGATTTTTTTTGGTCATTGGACACCACGATCGTGATTGGGTTGGGCTTGGATTGAGTCAAAAAAGCCTAAAAATGTCCCCAAAATTCAACGTTTTGGAGGTGGGAATGGAGAAGATAGAGAAGAGCCACCCAGTTTTTCCCAAAATCCTGGTTTTTCTTGGTCATCGGAGGGGTCACCATGACCTTGCTTAGGTAGGGCTCAGATTGGATCAAAAATCCTAAAAATTCAGAGTTTTGGAGGTGAGAACAGAGAAGATGGAGAAGAACGACCTAGTTTTCCCCAAAATCATGATTTTTGTTGGTCATAGGATGTGCCACCATGACCCTGCTTGGGTCGGGCTTGGATTGGGTCAAAAAGGACGAAAATTGTCCCAGAAATTCAATGTTTTAGAAGTGGAAATGGAGAAGATGGAGAAGAACCATCTGTTTTTTCCCAAAATCCTGATTTTTGTTGGTCGTTGGTCACCAGGATCCTGATTGGGTTGGGCTTGGATTGGGTCAAAAAGGACGAAAATTGTCCCAGAAATTCAATGTTTTAGAAGTGGAAATGGAGAAGATGGAGAAGAACGACCTAGTTTTCCCCAAAATCATGATTTTTGTTGGTCATAGGAAGTGCCACCATGACCCTGCTTGGGGTGGGCTTGGATTGGGTCAAAAAGGACGAAAATTGTCCCAGAAATTCAATGTTTTAGAAGTGGAAATGGAGAAGATGGAGAAGAACCACCCAGTTTTTGCCCAAATCCAGGTTTTTCTTGGTCATAGTAGGTGTCATCATGACCCTGCTTGGGTTGGGCTTGGATTGGGAGTGAAAAGGACTAAAAATGGCCCCAAAATTCAGAGTTTTGGAGGTGAGAATGGAGAAGATGGAGTAGATGGAGAAGAACCGCCCAGTTTTTCCCAAAATCCTGATTTTTCTTGGTCATCGGAGGGGTTACCATGACCCTGCATTGGTTGGGCTTGAATTGGACCAAAAAGGCCTAAAAATGGCCCAAAAGTTCAATGTTTTGGGTGGTTGGAGGAGGTGGAAATAGAGAAGATGGAGAAGAACCACCCAGTTTTTGCCCAAATCCAGGTTTTTCTTGGTCATAGTAGGTGTCATCATGACCCTGCTTGGGTTGGGCTTGGATTGGGTCAAAAAAGCCTAAAAATGGCCCCAAAAATTCAAAGTATTGGAGGTGTGAATGGAGAAGATGGAGAAGAACCTGCCAAAATTTCTTTAAAACCCAAATTTTTGTCGTCTGGATAACGTTGGGGACCACCCAGAGATTCCTGGGGGTTCTACCATGAGTTTGGTTAGGTTTGGCTTGGATTGGGTCAAAAAAGTCTAAAAGTCACCCAAAATTCAATATTCTGGAAGTGGGAATGGAGTTGATGGAGAAGAACCTCCCAAATTTTACCAGAATTCTGATTTTCCATGACATTAGGAAGTTGGGGACCACCTGGATGGTTCTGGAGCTGCCACCAAGCCAGGGGAGATTCTGGGGTTGGGATTAGGTCAAAAAGGCCTAAAAGTGGCTCCTGGAAATCTCAATATTTTGGAAATAAATGGGAAAAACCCTTGAAATCCTCAATTTTGGACACTCAGGAGGAGATTTGGGGTCATGGCCCAACCAAACCCAACCATGGCCCAACCAAACCCAACCACATCCAACCATGACCCAACCAGACCGAACCCAACTAAACTCAACCACATCCAACCAAACCCAACCATGGTCCAACCAAACCCAATCCAACCATGACCCAACCATGGCCCAACTAAACTCAACCACATCCAACCATGGCCCAACCAAACTCAACCCAACCCAAACATGGCCCAACCATACCCAACCAAACCCAACCACATCCAACCAAACGACCAAAACCCAACATTAAACCCAACCATAACCAAACCACACCCAACCAAACCCAAACTCAACCACATCCAACCAAACCCAATCAAACCCAACCATGACTCAACCAAAGCCCAACCAAACCCAGCCATGGCCCAAACACATCCAGTCAAGGCTCAATGAAACCCAACCATGACCAAACCAAACCCAACCCAATCATGACCCAACCAAGGCCCAACCAAACCCAACCATGATCCAACCAAACCCAACTACACCCAACCAAAACCAACCACATCCAACTACATTGAACCAAACCAAATCAAACCCAGCCACGTCCTAACCAGACCAAACCCAACCCAACTAAACTCAACCACATCCAATCACAGCCCAACCAAACCAAAGCTCAGTCAAACCCAGCCATGAACAAACCCAACCCAACCACACCCAACCAAACTCAGCCACATCCAACCATGGCCCAACCAAACTCAATAAAACCCAGCCTTGACCCAACCAAACTCAATAAAACCCAACCTTGACCCAACCATATCCAACTAAACCCAACCAAACCCAAACATGTCCAAACCAAACTCAGCCATGACCCAACTAAACCCAACCATGGCCCAACCAAATCCAACCATGGCCCAACCAAACCCAACCATGACCCAACCAAACCCAGCCATGACTAAACCACATCCAACCGAACTCAACCTTGACCCAACCAAACCAAATCAAACTCAACCTTGGCCCAACCCAACCATGGCCCAACTACATCCAACCAAACTCAGTCAAACCCAACCATGATCCAACCAGACCCAGCCCAATTCAACTAAACTCAACCACATCCAACCACAGCCCAACCTAACCCAACCATGGCCTAACCAAAGCCAATCAAGGCTCAACCAAACTCAGCCATGACCAAACCAAACCACGTCCAACCAAACTCAACCACATCCAACCATGACCCAAGCAAAGTCAACAAAACACAACCTTGACCCAACCACATCCAACCAAACCAAACCCAACCAAGGCTCAACCAAACCCAACCATGACTCAACAAAACTCAACCACATCCAACCATGGCTGAACCAAACTCAAGCAAACCCAACCGAATTCAACCATGGGCCAACCACATCCAACCATGGCCCAACCACATCCAACTAAACCAAATCAAACCCAACCATGACTCAACCAAACTCAACCACATCCAACCAGGGCTGAACCAAACTCAAGCAAACCCAACCGAATTCAACCATGGGCCAACCAAACCCAACCAGACCCAACTAAATTCAACCACGTCCAACTGTGGCTCAACTAAACTCAACCAAACCAAACCAAACCCAACCAACTTTGGCACTCCCACTTTGCCGTCTCCTCAACCTTCCCCAAACCCAGCCCTGAGGTGCCTCCACGCCCATCCCCTTGCCCGGAAATCGTGGATTTATCTCCAAAATCACCTTTGACAACAACCTGGATGGCGTCGCTGGGGTAGGAGGCGATCCAACGCCCCTCGGTCATCTCCTCATAGCGGCAGCTGAAGTTCCCGGTCTGGTTCTGGTCACTCCTCTCCACCCGCAGCCGGACGCCACCGGCTCTGGAATCTTCCTGGATCCAGTCCGTGACCTCGAGCTCCTCCTGGAAGAACCGAAATCGCCGCTCGGCGGGGCCGGGCGGGGCCGTGCAGAAGAAGACAAGGGGCTGCCCTTCCACGGTGATGCTGGAGGGCATCACTGTCAGGTTGGGCTGGGTTGGACGGTCTGGTGGGAGGAGAAGACCCAAAGTCAACGTTGGACCTCAAGAGGGACAAATTTTGGGATAAAAATGCCCCTGTTGGACCAAAACCCAACATTTTTGGTAATGGAGGTGAATTTTGGGGTAAAAATGCCCAATTGGACACAAAAGTCAATGTTGGACCTCAACAGGGAAAGATTTTGTGATAAAAATGCCCCTGTTGGACCAAAACCCAACATTTTTGTCAACAGAGACAAATTTTGGAGTAAAAACACCCAGCTGGGTGGAAAAGTCAAGGTTGGACCTCAGTGGGGACTAATTTTGGTATAAAAATGATAAGTTGGGAGGAAAAATCTATGTTGGACCTCAACAGGATCAAATTTTGGGATAAAAACGCCCCCATCAGACCAAAACCCAACATTTTAGTCAACAGGGATGAATTTAGGGGTAAAAGTCCCCAATTGAGTGGAAACGTCAAGGTTGGATCTCAGCGGGGATGAATTTTGGGATAAAAATGCCCCTGTTGGACCAAAACTCAACATTTTGTTAATGGGGATGAATTTTGGGGTAAAAACACTCAATTGAGCACAAAAGTAAACATTGGGGCCTCAACATGGATGGATTTTGGGATAAAAACATCGTCTTTGGTGGAAAAGTGAATGTTGGGTGGAAAAGTCAACATTGGACCTCAGAGGGGACAAATTTTAGGATTAAAAAGCCCCCATTGGACCAAAACCCAACATTTTTGTTAATAGGGGTGAATTTTGAGTGAAAAAAGTCAACGTTGGACCTCAATGAGATAAATTTGGGATTAACTCACCAAATTGGGTTGAACACCCAACATTAGGTGGAAAAGTTAATGTTGGCCTCAATGGGGATTAATTTTGGAACAAAAACGCTCAATTGGGTGGAAAAGTCAATTTTGGACCTCAAGAGGAGCAGATTTTGGGATAAAAACGTCCCCATTGAACCAAACCCCAACATTTTTGTCAATGGGGATGAATTTTGGGGTTAAAATGCCTCATGGGATGCAAAAGTCAATGTTGGGACCTCAACCAGAACAAATTTTGGGATAAAAATTCCAAATTGGGTGGAAAAGTCAAGGTTGAGGCTCATTGGGGATGAATTTTGGATAAAAATGCCCTGTTGGGTGGAAAAGTCAATGTTGGGTGGAAAAATCAATGTTGGGGCTCAATGGGGAAGAAATTTGGGATAAAAACGTCCCTGTTGGACCAAAACTGAACTTTTTTTTTTTTTTTTTGTCAACAGGGATAAATTTTGGGTTAAAAATATCCACTTGGGTGGAAAAGTCAAGGTTGAAACTCAGAGGGGACAAATTTTGGGGTAAAAACTCCCCCGTTGGACCAAACCCCAACATTTTGGTCAATGGGGATGAATTTTGGGGTAAAAATGTCCAATTAAGTGGAAAAGTAAAGGTTGGACCTCATTTGAGATGGATTTTGGGATAAAAATGCCCCTGTTGGACGAAACCCCAACATTTTGGTCAGTGGGGACAAATTTTGGGGTAAAAACACCCGGTTGTGTGTAAAAGTCAAGGTTGGACCTCAACAGGGATGAATTTTGGGATAAAAACACCCAATTGATTAGAAAAGTCAACACTGTGTGGAAAAGTCAATGTTGGGCCTCAATGGGGATGGATTTTAGGATAAAAAAGCTCCCCTTGGACCAAAACCCAACATTTTGGCCAATGGGGATGAATTTTGGCACAAAAATTCCCCTGTTGGGCCAAACCCCAACATTTTGATCAACTGGGACAAATTTTGGGATAAAAATGCCCAGTTGGAAACAAAAGTCAACATTGGGACCTCAACGGGGACGAATTTTGGGATAAAAACCCCCAGTTGAGTAGAAAACACAACATTTGGTGGAAAAGTCAACTTTGGGCCTCAATGGGGATGAATTTAGGCACAAAAATGCCCCTGTTGGACCAAACACCCAACATTTTGGTCAATGGGGATAAATTTTGGGGTAGAAACACCCATTTGGGTGGAAAAGTCAATGTTGGACTTCAACAGGGACAGATTTTGGGACAAAAATGCCCAGTTGGGTGGAAAAGTCAAGGCTGGACCTCAAGGGGGATGGAATTTGGGATAAAAACACCCAATTGATTAGAAAAGTCAACACTGGGTGGAAAAGTCAGTGTTGGGCCTCAGTGGGGATAAATTTTGGGATAAAAATGCCGCCATTGGACCAAAACCCAACATTTTTGTCAACAGGGATGAATTTTGCGATAAAAACACGCAATTGGGTACAAAAGTCAACACTGAGCCTCCATGGGGGTCGAATTTTGGGCTAAAACCCTGCAATTGAGTAGAAAACTCAACATGGGGTGGAAAAGCCAACACTGGAGCTCTACAAGAACAAATTTTGGGATAAAACCCCCAAAACCCCCAACTCCAGGAGGTGCCACCCCAAACCTTGGACGTTGATGAGCACGGCCTGGCTGGCCAGGGAGTAGAGTTTGTCGCGGCCGCGCCGGAGGACGCTGTAGGAGCAGGAGTGGAAGCCGCCGTCGCGTGGGCCGTCGATGATGATGGTGTGGACGAAGGTCCTCTTGGACGTCCGGACGTCGGTGGCCCAACCGGAGGTGCTGGTGAAGCGGAACCCTTGGATCCGGTCGCTGCTCGCCGGCGCGGCGCAGGCGATGGACACGGAGTCGCCGATGAGGAACCGCGGCTTGGGCGGCTTCACCGAGATGTTGGGGGCGGGGAGAGTGAGGTCTGGGGAGGAAAATGGCGGGGAAAAAGGCGAAAAATGGCCCCAAAAATTCCCTATTTTGGAGGTGGGGAATGGAGGAGATGGAGTTGGAGAAGAAGATGGAGAAGAACCTTACAAATTTTCCCAAAATCCTGATTTTTGTTGGCCAGAGGAGGTGTCACCATGACCCTGCTTGGTTTGGGCTCGTATTGGGTCAAAAAGACCCAAAAATGACCCAAAAATTCAATGTTTTGGAGATGGGAATGCAGAAGATGGAGAAGATGGAGAAGAACCACTAATTTTTTCCCAAAATTATGGTGTTTTTGGTTGGAAGAGGTCCCACCATGACCCTGCTTGGGTTGGGCTCAGATTGGGTCAAAAAAAGCCCCAAAATGGCCCAAAAATCGTTATTTTTGTGCCTGGAAGAGGTGGAGATGGAGAAGATGGAGAAGAACCACCCAGTTTTTCCCAAAATCCTGGGTTTTTTTGTTTGTTTTTTTTTTTTTGTTTTTTTGTTTTTTTTGTTTAGAAGAGGATTCTCAGTGATCCTGCTTGGGTTTGGCTTGGATTGAGTCAAAAAGGCCTAAAAATAACCCAAAAATTCAGAGTTTTGGTGATGGGAATGGAGAAGATGGAGAAGATGCAGAAGAACCACCCAGTTTTTCCCAAAATCCTGATTTTTATTGTTTGGAAGAAGTTCCACCATGACCCTGCTTGGACTGGATCAAAAATTCCTAAAAATGGTTGCAAAAATTGATGTTTTTGAGATTGAATGAGGTGGAGATGGAGAAGATGGAGAAGAACCTCAGAGTTTTTACCAAAATCCCAATTTTTTTCCCAAAATCCTGGGGGTTTTTTTGGATGGAGGAGGTTCCACCATGACCCTGATTGGGGCTTGGATTTCTCCAAAAAAGTCCAAAAATGGCCCAAAAATTCAGAGTTTTGGAGGTGGGGATGGAGAAGATGGAGAAGATGGAGAAGAACCACCCAGTTTTTCCCAAAATCCTGGTTTTTGGCACCCTGACAATGATCTTCAGGTGCCACCAAGACAGACCTAAAAATGGCCCTAAAAACGTCAAAAATGACCCAAAATTCAATTTTGGTGAGGTTGGCCAAGGTGGAGATGGAGAAGATGAGGAAGAACCCCTCAATTTTTCTCAAAATCCCGATTTTTTCCCCCAAAATTCTGATTTTTTTTTTTTTCTTGGATGGAGGAGGTTCCACCATGACCCTGGTTGGTTTGGGCTCAGATTGGGTCAAAAAAAGGCCAAAAATGGCCAAAAAAAAAATTTTTTTTTTTGAGGTGAAAATGGAGAAGAACCACCCAGTTTTGCCCAAAATTCGGATTTTTCTTGGGAATTTTTTGTTACCTGATGGCGTCGCCAGCGGGAAAAGGATTGGGAGAGAGGCTGGAAAAAAGGGAAAAATGGGAAAATTAAAGGAAATCATGGGGAAAATGGGAAAATGGAAAGAAAAGGGAAAAATGGGAAAAAATGGAGAAGGAAAAATTGGGAAAAGAAAGGAAATTAAAAATTATTTGTTAATTAATAATTAGGGGAAATGAAAAGGAATTTAAAATAAAAATAATTTTCAAATAAAAAGGAAATTAAAATAGTATTTTTAAAAGGCGTTTTAAAAATATAAATAAAAGGAAAAATTTGAAATATAAAAATATTTTAAATATTTATTAATTAATAATTAGGGGAAAATGGAATTAAAGAAAATTGAAAAGAAATTTAAAATAAAAATGATTTTCAAATAAAAAGGGAATAAAAAGAGATTTTTTTAAAAGACAATAAAAAATAAAATGGAAAAACTAAAAATAAAAGGAATTTTAAATTATTTTTTAATTAATAATTAGAGAGAAATGAAAGGAAAAAAGGAAAATTGGAAGGAAATTAAAAATTAAAATAATTTTGAAATAAAAGGAAATAAAAAGAGTTGGGATAATGGCGATGGAAATGGGGCGGAAATGGAAAAAAATGAGAAAAATGGGAGAGAGGAGGAAGGGGAGGAAGAGGAGCCCAGAAATGGGGGGAAAAGGGGAAATCTGGGGAAAATGGGATGGGGAGGAAGAGGAGGAGGAGCTGGGATGAAGGGCACGGAAATAGGAGAAAAAATGAGAAAATTGGGAAAAAAGGAGATGGAGGAGGAGGAAGATGAGCCCAGGAATGGGGGAAAAAAAGGAAATTTTGGGAAAATGGGCTGGGGAGGAAGAGGAAGAGGAAGAGGAGGAGGAGCTGGGATGAAGGGCACGAAAATTGGGGAGGGGGGGGATGAGGAAATTGGGAAAATGGGGTGGAGGAAGAGGAGGAAGAGTTGGGATAATGCAGATGGAAACTGGGGGGAAAAAGGGAAAAGCTGGGGGAAATGAGAGAGGAGGAAGAGGAGTTGGGATGAAGGGCAGGAAATGGGGAAAAGGGGAAAATTGGGAAAATATGGGGATGGAGGAAGAGGAGGAAGAGGAGGAGTTGAGAAAATGGCCATGAAAATGAGAGGGAAATGGGAAAATTGGGGAAAATGGGAATGAGGAGGAAGAGGAGGAGGAAGAGTTGGGATAATGCAGATGGAAACTGGGGGGAAAAGGGAAAAGTTGACGGAAATGAGAGAGGAGGAAGAGGAGTTGGGATGAAGGGCAGGAAATGGGGAAAAGGGAAAAATTGGGAAAATATAGGGATGGAGGAAGAGGAGGAAGAGGAGCACATGGAGGAGTTGGGAAAACAAACCCAGAAATTGGGGGGGGAAAGGAAATTTGGGGAAAATGGTCTGGGGAGGAAGAGGAGGAGCTGGGATGAAGGGCAGGAAATGGGAAAAAAATGGAAAATTGGGAAAATGGGGTGGAGGAAGAGGAAGAGAAAGGGTTGGGATAATGGAAATAGAAATCAGGGGAAATGGGAAAAATTGGGCAAAATGTGATGGAGGTGGAAGAGGAGGAAGAGGAGGAAGAGGAGGAGTTGAGAAAATGGCCATGAAAATGAGGGGGAAATGGGAAAATTGCGGAAAATGGGAATGAGGAGGAAGAGGAGGAGGAGGAATTGGGAGGAAGGGCGGGGAAATGAGGGGATAATGGGGAAAACTGGGAAAAAATGGGTTGGAGGAGGGAGGAGGAAGAAGAGGAGGAGTTGGGATGAAGGGCACAGAAATGAGGGAAAAAAGTGGAAAATTATGAAAAAAGGGAGAGAAGAGAAAGGAGGAAGAGGAGGAAGAGCAGGTGGGAAAATGGGCACAAAAATGAGGGGGGAAAGGGAAAATTGAGGGGAAAAAGGGACAGAAGAGGAAGAGGAAGAGGAGGAAGAGTTGAGATAATGGGGATGGAAATTGGGGGAAAACGGGGAAAATTGGGAAAAATTGGGAAAAATGGGAAAGAGGAGGAAGAGGAGTTGGGATGAAGGGCAGGAAATGGGAGGAAAAGGGGAAAATTGGGAAAAAGGGAGAGAGGAGGAAGAGAAGAGGAAGAGGAGGAGGAGGAAGGGTTGGGATGAAAGGCAGGAAAATGGAGGGGAAAAGGAAAAATCGGGGGAAAAGGGATGAAGGAGGAAGAGGAGTTGGGAAAAGGAGCCCAGAAATGTGGAAAAAAGGAAATTTGGGGAAAATGGTCTGGGGAGGAAGAGGAGGAGCTGGGATGAAGGGCAGGAAATGGGGAAAAAAAATGGAAAATTGGGAAAATGAAGTGGAGGAAGAGGAGGAGGAAGGGTTGGGATAATGGAAATAGAAATCAGGGGAAATGGGAAAAATTGGGCAAAATGTGATGGAGGTGGAAGAGGAGGAAGAGGAGGAAGAGGAGGAGTTGAGAAAATGGCCATGAAAATGAGGGGGAAATGGGAAAATTGCGGAAAATGGGAAGGAGGAGGAAGAGGAGGAGGAGGAATTGGGAGGAAGGGCGGGGAAATGAGGGGATAATGGGGAAAACTGGGAAAAAATGGGTTGGAGGAGGGAGGAGGAAGAAGAGGAGGAGTTGGGATGAAGGGCACAGAAATGAGGGCAAAAAGTGGAAAATTATGAAAAAAGGGAGAGAAGAGAAAGGAGGAAGAGGAGGAAGAGCAGGTGGGAAAATGGGCACAAAAATGAGGGGGAAAAGGGAAAATTGAGGGGAAAAAGGGACAGAAGAGGAAGAGGAAGAGGAGGAAGAGTTGAGATAATGGGGATGGAAATTGGGGGAAAACGGGGAAAATTGGGAAAAATTGGGAAAAATGGGAGAGAGGAGGAAGCCAAGGAGGAGGAAGAGGAGGAGGAGTAGGGATGAAGGGCAGGCAATGGGGAAAAAGGAAAATTGAAGGGAAATGGGGAAGAGGAAGAAGAGGAAGAAGAGTTGGGATAATGGGGGTGGAAACTGGAGGAAAATGGGAAAAATTGGGAAAAAATGAAGTGGAGGAGGAAGAGGAGTTGGGATGAAGGGTGTGGAAGTGGGAGAAAAAGGGAAAATGGGAAAAAAAGTTCACCGAGGAGAAAGGAGGAAGAGGAGGAGGAAGAGGAGCCCAGAAATGGGGGCGGGGAATGGAAATTTTGGGAAAACGGGATGGGGAGGAAGAGGAGGAGGAGGAGCTGGGATGAAGGGCAGGAAATGGGGAAATCTGGGGAAAAGCCGAGGATGAGGAAGAGGAGGCTCACCGAGGAGCGGGATGAAGCTCGGCTGCGCCATGGCCCTGTCCCCTCCCTGTCACTGTCCCCTCCCTGTGACTGTCACTGTCCCCTCCCTGTCACTGTCCCCTCCCTGTCACTGTCCCCTCCCTGTCACTGTCCCCTCCCTGTCACTGTCCCCTCCCTGTCACTGTCCCCTCCCTGTGACTGTCACTGTCCCCTTCTTGTCACTGTCACTGTCCCCTTCCTGTCACTGTCACTGTCCCCTCCCTGTCCCCCCGCGTCCCCTCCTTGTCCCTGTCCCCCCCGTCCCGTCCTTATCACTGTCCCCTTCCTCTTCCTGTCCCTGTCCCCCCCGTCCCCTACTTGTCACTGTCCCCTCCCTGTCCTTGTCCCCTCCCTGTCACTGTCCCTGTGCCTCTCTGTCCCCTCCCTGTCACTGTCCCCCCCGTCCCCTCCCTGTCCCTGTCCCTGTCCTTGTCCCCGTCACCTCCCTGTCACCCCTGGTGACAATGAGGAGGTGACACCGAGGAGAGGGTGGCACCGGGGTTGGTGACACTGAGGTGAAGGTGACACCGAGATGAGGGTGGCACTGAGGTTGGTGACACTGAGGAGGGGACACCGAGGTGAGGGTGGCACCGAGGGTGGTGACACCGAGGTGAGGGTGGCACCAGGGTTGGTGACACTGAGGGGAAGGTGACACCAAGGTGAGGGTGGCACTGAGGTTGGTGACACCAAGGTGAAGGTGGCACTGAGGTTGGTGACACTGAGGAGGTGACACCGAGGTGAGGGTGGCACCAGGGTTGGTGACACTGAGGTGACGCCGAGATGAGGGTGGCTTCAAGCTGAAGGTGACACCAAGGAGGAGGTGACAGTGAGGAGAAGGTGGCACCAAGGTGAAGGTGGCTCCAGGGTTGGTGACACTGAGGGGAAGGTGACGCTGAGGGGAAGGTGACAAAAAGCTTAGGGTGACACTAATGAAGCGGCACCAAGAAGAGGGTGGCACCAAGGAGGGGGTGACACCAGGGTTGGTGACACTGAGAAGGCGACACCGAGGTGAGGGTGGCACTGATGAAGGTGGCACCGAGGAGAAGATGACACTGCGGTGAGGGTGGCAGCAAGGACGAGGTGACACCAACAGGGTGTCACCTTCCCATTGTCACCTCCTCCAGGCTTTGGAAAATCCAGTGGGTGTCACTTTCCATGTGGATCTTGTCTCCTCGGGGTCTCCTCCAGGATTTGGAAAATCCAGTGGTCGTCACCTTCCATCTTGACCTTGTCTCTTCAGTGTCTCCTCCTCCAGGCTGTGGAAATCCAGTGAGACAATGGTTGTCACCTATAGCCTGGACCTTGTCTCCTTGGTCCAGGCTTTGGAAAATCCAGTGAGCCAGTGGTTGTCACCTTCCGTGTGGATCTTGTCTCCTCCTCCAGGCTTTGGAAAATCCAGTGGTCGTCAACTTCCATCTGGACCTTTTCTCCTTGGTGTCTCCTCCTCCAGGCTTTGGAAAATCCAGTGAGACAATGGTTGTCACCTTCCATCTGGGTCTTGTCTCCTCCTCCAGGCTTTGGAAAATCCAGTGGTTGTCACCTTCCATGTGGACCTTGTCTCCTTGGCATCTCCTCCTCCAGGCTTTGAAAATTATGGAGCCGGTGTCTCGGAATCTCTGTGGTCGAGATGACCCCGAGAATGTTAGAAAGTCTCTTTTTCCCAGCGAGCCGGTGTTTGGCACCTTCCATCTGGACCTTGTCTACTCCTCCAGGCTTTGGAAAATCCAGGGGTTGTCACCTTCCATCTGGACCTTGTCTACTCCTCCAGGCTTTGAAAATCCAGTGGTTGTCACCTCTCGTCTGGACCTTGTCTACTCCTCCAGGCTTTGGAAAATCCAGTGGGTGTCACTTTCCATGTGGATCTTGTCTCCTCGGGGTCTCCTCCAGGATTTGGAAAATCCAGTGGTCGTCACCTTCCATCTTGACCTTGTCTCTTCAGTGTCTCCTCCTCCAGCCTTTGGAAATCCAGTGAGACAATGGTTGTCACCTATAGCCTGGACCTTGTCTCCTTGGTCCAGGCTTTGGAAAATCCAGTGAGCCAGTGGTTGTCACCTTCATCTGGACCTTGTCTCCTCCTCCAGGCTTTGAAAATCCAGTGGTTGTCACCTTCCATCATGACCTTGTCTCCGCAGTGTCTCCTCCTCCAGCCTTTGTAAATCCTGTGATCCGCTGTCCACGGAATCTCTGTGTTCATGTTGACCCCGACAATGTTAGAAAATCTCTTTTTTCCCAGCCCAGCGGCCGAAGGAGGAGTCGGAATTCCTCGGCTCTGCTTTTCAAGGTTGTTTATTTTCTCTCATCCCTTACATTCTATTCCTGACCCGCTGAGTCTGTCCGGCAGGTCGGTTCGTGGCACACTGCCCGCCCTCGGGGTGGTGTCAACATTTTATACCAAGAACTCCGTGTCCTTTATTTACAATAATTTTCCAGCACCTATCACCTCTGTTGGACAGTCCATGTCTACTGTAAACCAATCCCAAAGTGCCAGCGCCACACAGAAGATGGAGGCTAGGAAGAAGAAGGAGGAAGGACAAGGCACGCCCAAATCCCTCCATCTTGCCTCCAGAACCCCCATTCTAAAACACCCAAAATTCTACTTTTTCACCCCGAAACAAACTAACTATCATTCTACTCAAACTCTCGTGGCTTGTACAACTTCACAAAAGCTGGTAGTTTGTTCCGTGGGCTGAAATCGCAGGCACAGGTGGTTTTGACTCCGTGCCAGGGTCTCTGAGGCCCCTGCCAGGGTCTCGAGTCCTCCAGGGCAGTCAGAGGAACGTCCTGGTTTCCAAAACCGGTGGTTGTCATATTCCGTGTGGACCTTGTCTCCTCGGTGTCTCCTCCAGGATTTGGAATATCCAGTGATCGCCACCTTCCGTGTGGGCTTTGTCTCCTTTGTGCCTCCTTTTCCTGGCTTTGGAAAATCCAGTGAGCCAGTTGTTGTCACCTTCCGTCTGGATCTTGTCTCCTCTTCCAGGCTTTGGAAAATCCAGTGGTTGTCACCTTCCATCTGGACCTTTTCTCGTCAGTGTCTCCTCCGGGCTTTGGAAATCCAGTGAGCCAGTGGTTGTCACCTTCTGTTTGGATCTTGTCTCCTCGGTGTCTGCTCTTCCAGGCTTTGGAAAATTCAGTGGTTGTCACCTTCCATCTGGATCTTGTTTCTTCAGTGTCTCCTCCTCCAGGCTGCTCAGTGTCTCCTCTTCCATGCTTTGGAAAATCTGCTGGTTGTCACCTTTCATCTGGACCTTGTCTGCTCGGTGTCTCCTCTTCCAGGCTTTGGGAAATCCAGTGGTCATCAACTTCCATCTGGACCTTGTCTCCACAAAGTCTCCTCCGCCAGACTTTGAAAATCCAGCAAGCTGGTGGTTGACACCTTCCGTGTGGACATTGTCTGCTCGGGGTCTCCTCTTCCATGCTTTGGAAAATCCGGTGGTTGTCACCTTCCGTGTGGATCTTGTCTCCTCCTCCAGGCTTTGAAAATCCAGCAAGCTGGTGGTTGTCACCTTCCGTGTGGACATTGTCTGCTCGGTGTCTCCTCTTCCATGCTTTGGAAAATCTGGTGGTTGTCATCTTCAGTGTGGACCTTGTCTGCTCGGTGTTTTTTCCTCCAGGCTTTGGAAAATCCAGTGAGCCAGTGGTTGTCACCTTCCATCTTGGCCTTGTCTCCTCGGTGTCTGTTCTTCCAGGCTTTGGAAAATCCAGTGGTTGTCACCTTCCATCTGGATCTTCTCTCCTCGGTCCTGCAGCAGGACTGCAGGAGTGACAAGGGTAGGACAGTCGGGATGGACGGAGACGAGAAATCTCTGGAGCCAGGTCTTGGAATTTTTGGTTTATTGCCAAGGATGGGAGTGCAGGGGCTCTGCTTGGAGCTGCAGCTCGGGGACGGCCTCAAAGAGGAGCCCCAAAGTGGAACTCCAAAGTGGAGCCCCAAAGTGGAGCCCCAAAAAGGAGAATCAAAATGGAGCCCAAAAGAGGAGTCCCAAAGTGGAGCCCCAAAGTGGAGACTCAAAGAGGAGCCCAAAGAGAGAGAGAGGAGAATAAGAGAAGAAGAGAGGACGAAACAGTGAAGAAAAAAAGAGGAGCCCCAAAGAGAGAGAGGAGAATAAGAGAAGAAGAAAAGAGAGGACGAAACAGTGGAGAATAAAAGAGGAGCCCCACAGTGAAGACTCAAAGAGGAACCTCAAAGAGACGCCCCAAAGTAGAGACTCAAAGAGGCGTCCCAAAGTGGAGCCTGTTTTGACTCCGTGCCAGGGTCTCTGAGGCCCCTGCCAGGGTCTCGAGTCCTCCAGGGCAGTCAGAGGAACGTCCTGGTTTCCAAAACCAGTGGTTGTCATATTCCGTGTGGACCTTGTCTGCTCGGTGTGTCCTGCAGGCTTTGAAAATCCCGGCAGCCATTGGTTGTCACCTGCCATCTGGACCTTCTCTACTCCTCCAGGATTTGGAAAATCCAGTGGTCGTCACCTTCCATCTTGACCTTGTCTCCTCAGTGTCTCCAATTCCAGCCTTTGAAAATTCAGTGATCCTCCTGAATCCCCATTCTAAAACACCCAAAATTCTACTTTTTCACCCCGTGACAAACTAACTATCATTCTACTCAAACTCTCATGGCTTGTACAACTTCACAAAAGATGGTAGTTTGTTTCCGGCTGAAATCGAAGGCACAGGTGGTTTCCAAAAAGGAGAATCAAAATGGAGCCCAAAAGAGGAGTCCCAAAGTGGAGCCCCAAAAAGGAGAACCAAAATGGAGTCCAAAAGAGGAGTCCCAAAGTGGAGCCCCAAAGTGGAGCCCAAAAGAAGAGACTCAAAGAGGAGCCTCAAAGTGGAGACTCAAAGAGCAGCCCAAAGAGAGAGAGAGAAGAATAAGAGAAGAAGAAAAGAGAGAACAAAACAGCAAAGAATAAAAGAGGAGCCCCACAGTGGAGACTCAAAGAAGAACCTCAAAGAGACGCCCCAAAGTGGAGACTCAAAGAGGAGCCCCAAAGAGAGAGAGAGGAGAAGAAGAGAATAAGAAAAGAGAGGACGAAACAGTGGAGAATAAAAGAGGAGCCCCACAGTGAAGACTCAAAGAGGAACCTCAAAGAGACGCCCCAAATTGGAGACTCAAAGAGAGAGAAGAATAAGAGAAGAAGAAAAGAGAGGACAAAACAGTGAAGAATAAAAGAGGAACCTCAAACAGGAGCCCCAAATAGTAGCCCCAAAGTGGAGCCCCAAATACAGAGAGAGAAGAATAAGAGAAGAAGAA
>NW_024531945.1:0-627 GCF_017590135.1 Pyrgilauda ruficollis
CCTAAAATCCCATCTTTTTCCCCCAAAATCCCCGTTTTCTTTCCCACCTGATCATGTCGGGGGCACCACGAGCTCGTCCAGCAGGCCCCCCGAGCCGCTCCCGGACCTGGCGCCGGTTGCGCAGCCGCAGGTTCATGGCGCCGGCCTGGCCCTGCAGCGCCCGGATCTCCCAGCTCAGCGTTGGGACGTTTCATCCCCAAATCCCATTTTTTTGGGGAATTCTCTCCCTAAATCCCATTTTTTTTAGGATCATGTCTCCAAAACCCCTGCTTTTGGTCTCTGAAATCCCATTTTTTGGTGCCAAAACCCCATTTTTTTGGCATTTTCCCCTCCCAAAATCCCAATTTTTCACCCCCAAACCCCATTTTTTTTAGGTTTTTTCCCCCAAAATCCCCTTTCTTTGGGGGAATTTTCACCCCCAAATCCCATTTTTTTGGGGAATTCTCTCCTCAAATCCCATTTTTTTTAGGATCATGTCTCGGAAACCCCTGCTTTTGGTCTATAAAATCCCTTTTTTTGGTCTCTAAAATCCCATTTTTTGGTCTCTAAAATCCCTTTTTTTGGTCCTGAAACCCCATTTTTTTAGGAATTTTCATCCCCAAATCCCATTTTTTCAGGAATTTTCAC
>NW_024531946.1:0-627 GCF_017590135.1 Pyrgilauda ruficollis
GGGGGAATTTTGGGAGGAATTTGGGGGCATTTGAGGGAGAATTTGGGGGAGAATTTGGGAGTAGATTTGGGAGTGAACTTGGGTGTGAATTTGGAGGGGAATTTGGGGTGAATTTGGGTAAAATTCATGGGATTTTTGCAGCGATTTCAGGCGAAATTTCAGGAAATTCCCGGGTTAATTTTCATTTTCCCGAATTGCCCGGTTTTTGCCCCAGGCGGTTTCCGGGCGCCGTTCCCCCTCCGCACCAATTCCGTGTTTGCCCGGGTGGGGGTGGTCTGGGAATTTGGGGGATTTGGGACCCCCGGGGTTGGGATTTTGGGGGGTGAATTTGGGGTGAATTTCGAGTGAATTTGGGGGGATTTGGAACTCTTAGGATTGAGATTTTGGGGGTAAATTTTGGGCAAATTTGAGGGGTGAATTTGGGTGAACTTCGGGATGACTTTGGGTTGTACTTGAGGAGAATTTGGGGGACAGTTTTTGGAGATTTGGGACTCCTGGGACTGGGATTTTGGGAGGAAAATTCGGGTGAGTTTGGAGGGGAATTTAAGGTGGAATTTCCGATGACTTGGGAGGGATTTCAGGGGGAATTCACCGGTGAAATGTGGGCAAATTTGGGGCTATTTGGAC
>NW_024531947.1:0-627 GCF_017590135.1 Pyrgilauda ruficollis
GATCCCCAGAAGTTCTTTCCAACCTGCATTGTTCTGTGACTCAGTACAGTTAGGTCACACAACCCAGTTACCATGCTGAGAAGTTTAGACACTACTCCAAGCTGGTTATAACATACATATGGGCAGTAAAACACACTGAACAGATACACTGCAGCCTGTTGTTAGCAGGGAAAATTATTCCGCTTTTTACAACTCCCAGCTCCAGAGCCAGCTTGTTAGGTGCATTAAACTTGCCAGTGGTTCTGTGCTGTTGAAGACACTTCGTTCTTTGCACGTCATCCAGCCATAATAAAGAGGAGTAAAGCAAAGTCCTTCTTTATACAGGCCACAGAGAAACTAACCTGAAGGCCACAGTCAATATGCAAGCAGAAACTTGTGCTACTATTTAATACCTACATTTTCTAACCCAAGAAGGACCAAGAGCGGGATTGTTGTCATTCCTCCTTGGATCCACTCTTCTAGGGAAACAGTGCCATCATGATCATAGTCAATTTCTTCCATCATTTCATGAAGAATCTACAATTTAATGGAAAATCTCATAAGTTCTAATTTATTATTACTATATTCTAATACAGCAACTTGTTAGGACATGTGCAGATCTCCAATTCTCATACAAAAAAAAAAAAA
>NW_024531948.1:0-627 GCF_017590135.1 Pyrgilauda ruficollis
CTCAGAAGTGAGCAAGCATGGATAAGAATTTAGCTATCACAATAAGTTTTAAAATGCCCATTTTTACATGGGTCTCTGGACTGGAGCCAAGCAACTTTAGTATGATTTGCATCATGGGGCCCTCGGAGTGGAAAATATCTCATTCACTCATGTTTCTAAAAACGAACTTTGAAAAAACTCAATGTTTTTATCATTCATACACACCATGCTTGCATGACGAGCCTGTAAGGAAATTTGTGGGGTGGGGATAAGGAGGAGGGAAGGGAAGAAGAAACATTATCAAGGATTGGAGACAGGAGGAAAGTCATCTGAAGCGGTCAAATGGAACAAACCTAAGGTAACAATCTTCTACACAAATATACCTCACATAATGTAACCAGAGAAAAAAATAACTGCAGTATAGTCTTTAAAGACAACACACTTGTTATGGATTTTCATCGAGGTAATTTGTTTATTTTTAAGACAAAAATAATTCTCTCTGTTACCTTTCACTTTTCTTCCTACTTTTAAAAACAGTGGAACTAGCATTTAATAATGGGTAACACCAAGAAATTCACCTCAAAGTACAGTGGGCTGTAGAAAACCTTCTCACTGTATTTTTGTGCACTGCCAGAACCCCTGAGCCAA
>NW_024531949.1:0-627 GCF_017590135.1 Pyrgilauda ruficollis
CCCCTGAACCCTCCCAGCTCCTCCCTGTGGGGTTCCAGAATGTTCCACAAGGTTCCACAAGGTTCTGAGCCCCACCCCTGAACCCTCCCAGCGGGTTCCACAAGGTTCCACAAGGTTCCAGAAGGTTCTGAGCCCCTCCTGAACCCTCCCAGCTCCTCCCTGCGGGTTCCACAAGGTTCCAGAAGGTTCTGAGCCCCTCCCAAACCTTCCCAGAGCCCCCAGCAGGTTCAGCCCCAGCAGCCACGCCGACCTGGGCAGCTCCTCTCTGAGGGGTTCCTGAAGGTTCTGAGGGGTTCCAGAAGGTTCTCAGAGGTTCTGAGCCCCCCCAAACCTTCCCAGTGCCCCCCAGTGCCCCCAGCAGGTTCAGCCCCAGCAGCCGGAGCAGGACCCAGGCAGCTCCTCCCTGCGGGGTCCAGAAGGTTCCAGAAGGTTCTGAGCCCCTCCTGAACCCCTCCCAGCTCCTCCCTGCAGGTTCCACAAGGTTCCACAAGGTTCCAGAAGGTTCCACAAGGTTCTGAGCCCCCCCAAACCCTCCCAGCTCCTCCCTGGGGAGCTCCAGAAGGTTCCAGAAGGTTCTGAGCCCCCCCTGAACTCCCCCAGTGCCCCCCTGATGGGTTCCAGACAGTT
>NW_024531950.1:0-627 GCF_017590135.1 Pyrgilauda ruficollis
ACAAGCTCTTTTCCTCAAGAGGACAAAGGTTGTGCCAGATTTCAGTATTGATGTGAACCTGAAAATGCATGAAATAAATGAAGATATCAGCCAGGGGCCAATTACATCACACACTATCAAATTATACTAAAAAAGACCCAAGCTTCCCATTCAGAAATGATACTGGAATGGCACTTGTGAGAATATTTGATTTGCTTTATAAAAGGCTGTTCTGGAAGCAACAAGATAAATTGCTAGTTTTATATAGCTGTATAGACAAATTAAAGCAGTAGATTCCAGGGTGCTGGAGAATTGTCCTTGCTCTTTGGCTTCTGTCCACATATATTCCTGGAGATCTTGTTTATTCTGGGGATTTGTTTCAGTCAAGGGCAGGCTGCTGGAGCAGTGGATGTGCTGGCAGTGCCAGCAGGGTGTCCCAGAGCCAGGTCTGTGCTGTGCCCTGCCCGCAGGGAGCAGGGTTGGTGCCAGCCCCAGGAAGGAGCTCTGCCTGCCCTGAGGTTGGGTCAGTGTGGGGTTCTGAGCTGGGGAATCCCTGCTCACAGCTGCTGTGCCCTGAGGTGGGACCCCCTGCTCATCCTGCTGGGCTCTGCTGCTCTGGTGGAGCAGAATTCCACAGGGACAGGGAGG
>NW_024531951.1:0-627 GCF_017590135.1 Pyrgilauda ruficollis
AGTGGCCGGCGCCCCCCGGCCAGGCCCGGACGTGCCGGGGGTCGGCCAGCAGCCGGATGGGGCCGAAGCCCCCCGGGAAGTACGGACCCACCGGGCAGAGCAGCACAAAGAGCAGGGCGCGGCCGGGGGGAGAGACCCCCAGGGTGGGCTGGGGGAGAACAGGTGAGAGACCCCCGAAATCACCCCAAAATCACCCAAAACTGCCCCAAAACCGCCCCAAAACTGCCCCAAAATAACCCAAAATAACCCAAAATCACCCAAAATAACCCAAAATAACCCAAAATAACCCCAAACGCGCACAGCCCCACCGGGCAGAGCAGCACAAAGAGCAGGGCACGGCCGGGGGGAGAGACCCCCAGGGTGGGCTGGGGAGGGGGACACATCAGAGACCCCCGAAGTCAACCCCCAGGGTGGGCTGGGGGGGGACACATCAGAGACCCCCGAAATCACCCCAAAATCACCCAAAACTGCCCCAAAAGCGCCCCAAAACTGCCCCAAAATCAGCCCAAAAACCGCCCGAAAAGCCGCCCTCAAATCCCCCCAAATCACCCTGAGAAACCCAAAAATCCCCCCCAAATCCCCTCAAAATCCACCCCAAACCCCCCCGGGACCCCCCAAATCCCACCT
>NW_024531952.1:0-627 GCF_017590135.1 Pyrgilauda ruficollis
TGGGGGGTTTTGGGGTGTTCCCACGAGGTTTTTGGGGTTCCCAAGGCACATTTGCGGTGTCCCTGTGAGGTTTTTGGTGTCCCTGTGTAGCTTTTGGTGTCCGTCCGTGTGATGTTTTTGGTGTCCCCATGGTATTTTCGTGGTGTCCCTATGACATTCCCGTGTCCCCCTGACACTGTCCTGGTGTCCCGGTGACGTTCCGGTGTCCCCATGACACTGTCACGGTGTCCCCATGACATTTCTGCTGTCCCCATGACATTCTCATGTCCCCATGACACTGTCCCGGTAACGTTTTGGTGTCCCCGTGACATTCCCGTGTCCCCATGACGTTCCAGTGTCCCCATGACATTTCCAGTGTCCCTGTGACACTGTCACTGTGTCCCCCTGACCCTGTCCCGTGTCCCGGTGACCCCGTCCCAGTGTCCCTGTGACACTGTCACTGTGTCCCCCTGACCCTGTCCCGTGTCCCGGTGACATTCCCGTGTCCCTGTGACCCTGTCCCGTGTCCCGGTGACCCCATCCCGGTGTCCCTGTGACCCTGTCCCGTGTCCCGGTGACCCTGTCCCATGTCCCGGTGACATTCCCATGTCCCGGTGATGCTCCGGTGTCCCGGTGTCCCGGTGACCC
>NW_024531953.1:0-627 GCF_017590135.1 Pyrgilauda ruficollis
TAATAATAATAATAATAATAATGTAATTCAGGCTGCAGTTTGGCAAGTACCTTTCACTGCACAGAATCTCAGCAGCAGGTAATCAGTGAACATGTGGAAAACATCCCTAAATATCTCTGATTTCATTAAAATTATGGCCACCTGTGGTGTCCTCTTTTACTCAACATCAGTTACTCAACCTGTCTGGGACAGGAGCTGCATGGAAATCTGAGATCCAGTGTTCATCCCTGGCCAAGAAACATTCTCAGGTGAGGGACAGAGTGGTTCCATCCTTCATTAAAATATTCCAGACTCCAAACTTCTGATTTTGGGAAGTGGCCCCAGTGTTTGTGGAATGTTTTATTCATTTCCAACCCACCTCCACCAGCTGTAACAGGATGGGAGTGAATTCACCAACCTTTAAAGGAAATTCTGGGAAACTCCAGTCCTTCCTCTGCCTCCAGTGTGGATCAACCACCCCTAAACTCTGCCAGAGCTAAGCCTGGCCTGTTCTGAGAGCTCCTCTGAGCTCCAGCTGATGGATCCTGGTTTTTAAGGAGTCTCTTTAGTGTCTGATCCAGGAGAACACACCTGGGAAATGCTGACAGCTCTCCTGAGTGTTTTTCACATTGTGGGACTTTTATTTCC
>NW_024531954.1:0-626 GCF_017590135.1 Pyrgilauda ruficollis
GAAAAAATGGGGAAAAATGGGGGGGAATAGGGAAAAGGGAGAAAAGGTGTGAAGGGGAAAAAGGAGTGGGAGATATTTCAGGTCATTTTGGGGGGATTTTGGGAAGGTTTGGGTTATTTATTTGGTAATATTTTGGGATGTTCTTTTGGGACATCTCACAGGTTATTTTAGGGATATTTTGGGCTCTCCCATCCTGTACTTGGGTGATGGCTGGGGTTTGATTTGGGGTCACCCCACCAGGACATTTTGGGGGTTATTTTGGGGTCCAGTTTGGGGCGTTTTGGGGGTGTTTTGGTCTCCCACACTTGAGCTCCTGGGCGATGGCCGGGGTTTGCTTTTGGGGATATTTTTGGGGGTTATTTTGGGTCCAATTTGAGGCGTTTTGGTCTCCCACACTTTAGCTCCTGGGCGATGGCCGGGCTTTTCTTTTGGGGATATTTTTGGGGGTTATTTTGGGTCCAGTTTGGGGTATTTTGGGCTCCCATATTTGAGCTCCTGGGTGATGGCCGGGGTTTGCTTTTGGGGATATTTTTGGGGGTTATTTTGGGTCCAATTTGGGGTGTTTTGGGCACCCATATTTGAGCTCCTGGGCGATGGCTGGGGTTTGCTTTTGGGGATATTTTTGG
>NW_024531955.1:0-1653 GCF_017590135.1 Pyrgilauda ruficollis
TGTGCCCAGGAGCTGAGAGCGCTGCTCAGAGAGGAGGTGACAGCCTGGGGACATTGGGGCAGGGAGGGGCTGTGGGGGCGGGGCCTCTGGGGGAGGGACTGTGCTGACCCTGATGACCCCGTGTTGACCCCGCAGTGACCCCTGTGACCCCTGTAACCATCACTGACCCCAATGTGACCCCGTGACCCCTCCCTGACCCCTGTGTGACCCCGTGTGACCTCTGTGTGACCCCATGTTCCAGCTGCACGTGTGGGACGTTGGGGGTCAGAGCTCTCTGTGTGACCCCCGTGTGACCCCGTGTGACCCCGTGTGACCCCAGGTTCCAGCTGCACGTGTGGGACGTGGGCGGTCAGAGCTCTCTGTGTGACCCCTGTGTGATCCCGTGACCCCTGTGTGACCCCATGACCTCTCTGTGACCCCGTGTGACCCCGTGTGACCTCTCTGTGACCCCAGGTTCCAGCTGCACGTGTGGGACGGGGGCGGTCAGAGCTCTCTCCGCTCCTACTGGCGCAATTACTTCGAGAGCACGGACGGGCTGGTCTGGGTGGTGGACAGCAGCGACAGGCAGAGGCTCAAAGTGTGTGCCCAGGAGCTGAGAGCGCTGCTCCGAGAGGAGGTGACAGCCTGGGGACACCCTGGGGACACCCACAGGGACATGGGGACACACACACCCACAGGGACAGGGCACGGGCTGGTCTGGGGGGAACAGCAGCGACAGGCAGAGGCTCAAAGTGTGTGCCCAGGAGCTGAGGGCGCTGCTCCGAGAGGAGGTGACAGCCTGGGGACACCCTGGGGACACCCACAGGGACATGGGGACACACACACCCACAGGGACAGGGCACGGGCTGGTCTGGGGGGAACAGCAGCGACAGGCAGAGGCTCAAAGTGTGTGCCCAGGAGCTCAGGGCGCTCTTTCAACTACCTGACCCCGTGTCCCCCCCTGACCCCAGGCCCTGGAGCTGGACTCCATCCGCAGCCACCGCTGGCGCCTCCAGGGCTGCTCGGCCTTCACCGGCCGCGACCTCCTGCCCGGCCTGGACTGGCTGCTGGACGACCTGGGGGCGCGCCTGTGCCCCCCCGACTGACCACTGAGTGACCCCGAGTGACCACTGACCCCTGGAGTGACCCTGAGTGACCACTGACCACCAGAGTGACCCTGAGTGACCACCAGACTGACCAGAGTGACCCCAAGTGACCACTGACCCCTGGAGTGACCACAGTGACCCTGAGTGACCCTGAGTGACCACTGACCACCAGAGTGACCACAGTGACCCCACACTGACCCTGAGTGACCCACAAAGTGACCACAGTGACCCCCAGACTGACCACTGACCCCCGGAGTGACCACTGACCACCAGAGTGACCCCAGACTGACCCCTGGAGTGACCCCTCTGCCCCCAGACTGACCAGAGTGACCCAGAGTGACCCCACAATGACCCCTGAGTGACCCCCAGACCGACCCCAGCCCGGGACCCCCGGAGCCCCTCGGGCAGTGGGGGGGGACCAGAGTGACCCCAGACTGACCCCTGGAGTGACCCCTCTGCCCCCAGACTGACCAGAGTGACCCAGAGTGACCCCACAATGACCCCTGAGTGACCCCCAGACCGACCCCAGCCCGGGACCCCCGGAGCCCCTCGGGCAGTGGGGGGGGGG